>NC_091307.1:41855338-42132837 GCF_038502225.1 Cherax quadricarinatus
GTGCTTCGACTACATAGTTGAGCTCCAAGTGGAGAGAGTAGCAGGAATAGGGTGGGAAAAAACAAACTACAAAAGGGGGAACTACTCAGGCTTGAGGAACTTCTTTCAAGACATTCAGTGGGAGAGGGAACTGACAGGAAAACCAGTACAAGAAATGATGGACTATGTGGCAACAAAATGCAAGGAGGCAGAGGATAGGTTTGTTCCCAAGGGAAACAGAAATAATGGGAAGAACAGAACGAGTCCTTGGTTCACCCAAAGATGTAGGGAGGCAAAAACTAGGTGTACTAGAGAATGGAAAAGGTACAGAAGACAGAGAACTCAGGAAAATAAAGAGATTAGCCAAAGAGCCAGAAACGAATATGCGCAGATAAGAAGGGAGGCTCAGCGGCAATACGAAAATGGCATAGCATCGAAAGTCAAGACTGACCCGAAGCTGTTGTACAGCCACATCAGGAGGAAAACAACAGTCAAATACCAGGTAATCAGACTGAGGTAGGGTGATGGGGAATTCACAAGAAACGACCGGGAGGTATGTCAGGAGCTCAACACGAGATTTAAAGAAGTATTTACAGTGGAAACCAGTAGGACTCCAGGCAATCAGAGCAGGGGGGTACACCAGCCAGTGCTGGATGAGGTACATATAACCAAGGAGGAGGTGAAGAAGCTGCTATGCGAACTTGACACCTCGAAGGTGGTGGGACCCGACAACCTCTCTTCGTGGGTCCTTAAAGAGGGAGCAGAGATATTGTGTGTACCATTAACAAAGATCTTCAACACATCATTTGAAACTGGGCAACTCCCCGAGGTATGGAAGATGGCAAATGTAGTCCCAATTTTTAAAAAGGGAGACAGACATGAGGCACTAAACTACAGACCTGTATCACTAACGTGTATAGTATGCAAAGTCATGGAGAAGATCATCAGGAGGAGAGTGGTGGAGAACCTGGAAAGAAACAAGTGTATAATTGACAACCAGCATGGTTTCAGGGAGGAAAAATCCTGTGTCACAAACCTACTAGAGTTTTATGACAAGGTGACAGAAGTAAGACAAGAGAGAGAGGGGTGGATCGACTGCATTTTTTTGGACTGCAAGAAGGCCTTCGACACAGTTCCTCACAAGAGGTTACTGCAAAAGCTAGAGGATCAGGCACACATAACAGGAAAGGCACTGCAATGGATCAGAGAATACCTGACAGGGAGGCAACAAAGAGTCATGGTACGTGACGAGGTGTCAGAGTGGGCGCCTGTGACAAGTGTGGTTCCACAGGGGTCAGTCCTAGGACCTGTGCTGTTCTTGGTATATGTGAATGACATAACGGAAGGGATAGACTCAGAAGTGTCCTTGTTTGTGGATGATGTGAAGTTAATGAGAAGAATCAAATCGGATGAGGATCAGGCAAGACTAAAAAGAGACCTGGACAGGCTACAAGCCTGGTCCAGCAACTGGCTCCTTGAGTTTAACCCTGCCAAATGCAAAGTCATGAAGATTGGGGAAGGGCAAAGAAGACCGCAGACACAATATAGTTTAGATGGCCAAAGTCTGCAAACCTCACTCAAGGAAAAAGATTTGGGGGTGAGTATAACACCGATCATATCTCCTGAGGTGCACATCAATCAGATAACTGCTGCAGCATACGGGCGCCTGGCAAACCTACGGATAGCGTTCCGATACCTCAGTAAGGATTCGTTCAAGACTCTGTATACCATTTACGTCAGGCCCATACTGGAGTATGCAGCACCAGTTTGGAATCCACAACTAGTCAAGCACGTCAAGAAATTAGAGAAAGTGCAAAGGTTTGCAACAAGACTAGTCCCAGAGCTACGGGGATTGTCCTACGAAGAAAGGTTGAGGGAAATCGGCCTGACGACACTGGTGGCCAGGAGGGTCAGGGGAGACATGATAACGACATATAAAATACTGCGCAGAATAGACGAGGTGGACAAAGACGGGATGTTCCAGAGATGGGAGACAGACACAAGAGGTCACAATTGGAAGTTGAAGACTCGGATGAATCAAAGAGATGTTAGGAAGTATTTCTTCAGTCATTGAGTAGTCAAGCCATGGAATAGCCTAGAAAGTGACGTAGTGGAGGCGGGAACCATACATAGGTTTAAGGCGAGGTATGATAAAGCTCATGGAGCAGGGAGAGAGGACCTAATAGCAATCAGTGAAGAGGCGGGGCCAGGAGCTATGACTCGACCCCTTCAACCACAAATAGGTGAGTACAAATAGGTAAGTACACACACACACACACACACACACACACACACACACACACACATACACACACACACACACACACACACTCGTGGAGGAGTCACGCGGTTTGAGCTCGTGTTTTGGTGATAATTTCTGACTGTGCCATAAGGAATAGAGTGTGGGATATAGGCGTGTGCACGCATAAGAGTGCATATAATACCTTAAGCCCCGAAAAAAGGAAATATAAGTGATCACAGAAAAGAAAAAAAGGAAATATTGGCGGAGTGTTTAGTGAATGCCGTTGGAAGGGTGAACGGTTGTGTCAGGCCTAAATAGTGTTGCCATAATAACGCAGTGGGTTATTTTGAAGAATAAGTGCGACTCAAGACCAGGGAGATAAGAGCTATGTATAGATGTGTCAGTAAATACAGTGAGTGAGTGAAAAAATTAGAAGAGCTAGAGAATATAGTGCATACAGGAAGTTAGTGGAAAAATTACCGAGAAGCAACAAACACCTTCAACTTCTGGGACACAGGACAGACCAGCAACGTTACTGCACTGCCAGCCGCAAGTAATATTCACCTAGTTTGAGTTGCATGGGGTCAATAGTACCTGTCTCTAGCTGGAATTGGGGGTCACTCTCCTCGAGCTATCAGAATTAGAATAAGCAGCATTTACTGGCATTTAATAGAATTTAGAGGTAGCGGCATATAGGCGAAGCCTAGTGTATTAATTTTTTAACGTAATTTTAAACTCATAAGACAGTACAGTGGGAACCAAGAGATCGGGTACATATACAATACATATGTAGTACATACGTGGGAAATAAGGACTGTTTACATAAACATATGCACGCACACTTGGTGAGAACAGCACTGCTGTTAGGCACTTGAATAGCTGTAGCACACACACACACACACACACACACACACACACATACAGATACACACACACACACACATATATAGACACACACACACACACATATACAAGATTTTACACCTTCCTGTGAAGTGACCCTATAACCCTTCCTTTCCCCCCCCATCTCTCTCCCTCTCCTCTTTCTTCCTCTCTCTTCCTCTCTCTTCCTCTCTCTTCCTCTCTCTCTCTCTCTCTCTCTCTCTCTCTCTCTCTCTCTCTCTCTCTCTCTCTTTTCTCTTTCTCTCTCCCCCTTTCTCTCATCCTCTCTCTCATCCTCTCTCTCATCCTCTCTCTCATCCTCTCTCTTCGTTTCACTTTCTCTCTCTCTCCCTCTCTCTCTTCCTCTCTTACTCTCTCTTTTCCTCTTCTCTCTCTCTCTCTTCCCTTTTCACTCCCCCCTCTCTCTTACCTTTTCCCTCTCTCACTTTCTCCCCCTTTTTCCCTTCTTTTCCCCTCCTTCTAGGCTCCCCTTCTCTCTCTCCCTATCTCTCACTCTCTCCCCCTTTTTCTTTTTCTCTTTCTCTCTTTAATAAAAAAAAATGGTTGGGACTCGCAGGAATCAGGGATCAGATGACAATGGTACTGGTAGGGAGGAATGGATGGAGGAACAGTGGAAAAGGATAGAGCAAGAATGGGAGAGAAAATTAGGAGAGCTTTCTGAAAAAATGGAGAAAGAGCTCTCTGTGAAATGGGAAAAGAGGTTGGAGAAGGAGACGAAGAATTGGGAGTCACAAGTCGAAACTGCAGTAGCCAGGGTAAAGGTCCTAGAATTTGAGGTAAACAGGCTGAAGCAAGTCTCAGGGGTAGTGACCAGAGAAGACACACCATACGATGATGAGAGGCTGAACAGGAAGGAAGGAGATATGAATTATGCTAAGGTCATATCAGCCTGCAAAGAAGGGCCAGTGAGTGGAAGGGAAGAGCAGATGGGTGCAGATGGAGAGGGAGATAGGTCGAATGCTGAGGCACAACCATGCTACCAAGAGCCACTGGAAAAATCAAGGGAGAAAATGACCACATACAGACAGGAACCAGAGTCACAGAGGAAGAGGCAATGGGAGGAGGAAAGGGCAAAATCAGTGATTATCCATGGGCTTCGGGAGAGAGAGGAAAGGACACACACTGAAAGACGGCAGGAAGAAAGAAAGGAGATTGAGAAAATCATCACAGAAATAGGGGGAGAAGACATGGATGAGATTGTAAATTTTCAGAGAATAGGGGGTTACTTGAAGGGGAGAAACCGACCGATCAAGCTGATTCTCAGGACAGAAACAGTGCGGAACAGGATCCTCCAAGAGAAACCACGGTTGAAAAGTTCGGAAGAGTACAAGAAGGTGTTCCTAGACAGAGACAGAACACAAACAGAGAGAAAGCAGCTGAGGGAGAGGACAAAAAAGCGAAAGGAGCTAGGAAAGGAGACAAGGATGGAACCAGCAGAGGTCAGTCAGAGCAGAACAGAGCAGCAAGGGCAAGCACACACACAACTATCCTCAGAACCCCACAACCTATCATACCATCCCAACACACAATACAATCCATACCCACAGCTTCCACCCAACCCCCAACTATAGAATCCCACAGTAAGCTACCAGGTCTCCCACCCCCACAGGCCTCCCAAACCACAGTGTTAGAAAGGAAACTGAAGGTATGGTACACAAACGCTGATGGAATAACAAACAAGTGGGAGGAGTGGCACGAAAGAGTCAAAGAGGCATCACCAGACATCATAGCGATCACAGAAACCAAGCTTACAGGTATGATAACAGATGCCATCTTTCCAGCGGGATACCAGGTCCTGAGAAAAGACAGAAGGAACAGGGGGGGTGGAGGAGTGGCATTGCTGATCAAACACCGATGGAATTTTGATGAGCTGGAGAGAGGAGACAGCGGAGAAGAAAGTGATTACATAGCGGGAACGCTTCATTCTGGTGGTCCCAAGGTGATAATTGCAGTGATGTATAACCCACCACAGAACAGCAGGAGGCCAAGGCAAGAGTATGACGAGAGCAATAGAGCGATGGTTGACACACTGGCTGCATGGCGAGAAGAGCTCATGCATGCAGGGCAAAGCTCCTGATCATGGGTGACTTTAACCACAAGGAGATCGAATGGGAGAACTTGGAGCCACATGGGGGCCAAGATACATGGAGGGCTAAGATGATGGAGGTGGTACTGGAAAATTTCATGTACCAACACGTGAGGGACACTACAAGAGAGAGAGGAGAGGATGAACCAGCAAGACTGGACTTAGTATTCACCTTGAGTAGTGCAGATATTGAGGACATCACATATGAAAGACCCCTTGGGGCCAGCGATCATGTGGTTTTGAGCTTCGAATACACAGTAGAGCTACAAGTGGAGGGGGAAGCAGGAAGGCAAGGACAAATGAAACCAAACTACAGGAAAGGGGACTACACAGGAATGAGGAACCTCTCTGAATGAGGTTCAGTGGGACAGAGAACTGGCAGGGAAGCCAGTTAATGAGATGATGGAATATATAGCAACAATGTGCAAGGAGGCTGAGGAGAGGTTTGTACCCAAGGGTAACAGGAATAATGAAAAAGCCAGGATGAGCCCATGGTTCACCCAAAGATGCAAGGAGGCAAAAACCAAGTGTGATAGGGAATGGAAGAAATATAGAAGGCAAAGGACCCAGGAGAATAAGGAGAGCAGTCGTAGAGCCAGAAACGAATATGCACAGATAAGAAGGGAGGCCCAACGTCAATATGAAAACGACATAGCAGCAAAAGCCAAATCTGACCCGAAGCTGTTACACAGCCACATCAGGAAGAAAACAACCGTTAAGGACCAGGTAATCAGGCTAAGGAAGGAAGGAGAAGAGACAACAAGAAATGACCGTGAAGTATGTGAGGAACTCAACAAGAGATTCAAAGAAGTGTTCACAGAGGAGACAGAAGGGGCTCCAGAAAGACGGAGAGGTGGGGTACACCACCATGTGCTGGACACAGTACACACAACCGAGGAAGAAGTGAAGAGGCTTCTGAGTGAGCTAGATACCTCAAAGGCAATGGGGCCAGATAACATCTCTCCATGGGTCCTGAGAGAGGGAGCAGAGGCGCTATGTGTACCCCTAACAACAATATTCAATACATCTATCGAAACAGGGAGATTGCCTGAGGCATGGAAGACAGCAAATGTGGTCCCAATCTTTAAAAAAGGAGACAGACATGAAGCACTAAACTACAGACCAGTGTCACTGACATGGATAGCATGCAAAATCATGGAAAAGATTGTCAGGAGAAGAATGGTGGAACATCTAGAAAGGAATGATCTCATCATCAGCAGCCAACATGGTTTCAGAGATGGGAAATCCTGTGTCACAAACCTACTGGAGTTCTATGACATGGTGACAGCAGTAAGACAGTACCACACAAGAGATTAGTGCAAAAACTGGAGGACCAAACAGGGATAACAGGGAAGGCACTGCAATGGATCAGGGAATACTTGTCAGGAAGACAGCAGCGAGTCATGGTACGTGGCGAGGTGTCAGAGTGGGCACCTGTGACCAGCGGGGTCCCACAGGGGTCAGTCCTAGGACCAGTGCTGTTTCTGGTATTTGTGAACGACATGACGGAAGGAATAAACTCCGAGGTGTCCCTGTTTGCAGATGACGTGAAGTTGATGAGAAGAGTTCATTCGATCGAAGACCAGGCAGAACTACAAAGGGATCTGGACAGGCTGCAGACCTGGTCCAGCAACTGGCTCCTGGAGTTCAATCCCACCAAGTGCAAATTCATGAGGATTGGGGAAGGGCAAAGAAGACCGCAGACGGAGTACAGTCTAAGGGGCCAGAGACTACAAACATCACTCAAGGAAAAAGATCTTGGGGTGAGTATAACACCAGGCACATCTCCTGAAGCGCACATCAACCAAATAACTGCCGCAGCATATGGGCGCCTGGGAAACCTCAGAACAGCATTCCGACATCTTAATAAGGAGTCGTTCAGGACCCTGTACACCGTGTACGTTAGGCCCATATTAGAGTATGCGGCACCAGTTTGGAACCCACACCTAGCCAAGCATGTAAAGAAACTAGAGAAAGTGCAAAGGTTTGCAACAAGACTAGTCCCAGGGTTAAGAGGTATGTCCTATGAGGAGAGGTTAAGGGAAATCAACCTGACGACACTGGAGGACAGGAGAGATAGGGGGGACATGATAACGACTTACAAAATACTGAGAGGAATTGACAAGGTGGACAAAGACAGGATGTTCCAGAGACTGGACACAGCAACACGGGGACACAGTTGGAAGCTGAAGACACAGATGAATCAAAGGGATGTTAGGAAGTATTTCTTCAGCCACAGAGTAGTCAGGAAGTGGAATAGTTTGGGAAGCGATGTAGTGGAGGCAGGATCCATACATAGCTTTAAGCAGAGGTACGATAAAGCTCATGGTTCAGGGAGAGTGACCTAGTAGTGACCAGTGAAGAGGCGGGGCCAGGAGCTTGGACTCGACCCCTGCAACCTCAACTAGGCGAGTACAACTAGGCGAGTACACGTAGTGTAGTGGGTCACAAGTGCCAGGCTCCGAGAATCTTAGTGCTTTTAGGGCGTGCTTGAGCAGCTAGAAGCAACCAGTGTTAGTGACAACGTCAGTGAACAACCCTACAAGTGATAACCTAAGTATTAGCAAAAAAATTAAGTAAAGGCGAGAGAAAGCCTGAAATTATACAACAAAATTTCAATGTGCCAGTTCGTTGAGGCCTAGTTGGCACTTGTTGCCACACTGTTACAAATATACAAAGTACAAAGCGAGTGACTAAAGAGAAAAGATCTAATAGAATTAAGAGAGGTTGGCTAACGAGAAACTGTGATGTAGCACACAGCCAGCATGAACAAGCTAGCCAGAAAGGGGATATATGTATATATACATACATATACATAAATATATATAAGCAGAGAAGGTGGCAGCAGTAGGCCTGAGGAAGTAGCGCCGCCATAACAGGTTGGGTGTCATCACAAATAAGAAGTGTACTTACCAAAAGTGAAGTGTAAATTATAAAAGTAGCAATATACAAGTGATAAGTGTGGTAAATGAGGACTCAAAAGGGCAACGAGAAAAGAATAGCTGAAGAAGTCAGAGATGGAAGGGCGAGGTGCAGGAGTCATCGTACAGCGAGCATCGCACAGCGAGCATCGTACATCAGGCATCTGGATGGACGTCCCCTCTGAGTTGTAACGTACAAATCACCTGTTTGTGGTTGGCGGGAAGTTTTGAGTGGTAGAGCCGGCCCTACGATCACTGGTAGCTGGCTATCACAAACCCTGCTCCAGAGCGATTATCATACACACAACACCTAGCAGTAGTAGGAAGATAAAATTTGTAGGAGCAAGGAATAGGCAGGAGGATTAAGTCGGGGCTAATGGGACTACAGCCCTGACAACAGTTTCGAGAGATAATGTTTTAGGACACAAAGACAGTACAATCTGAGAAGCAAGTATTGGGTACACATGTAGTAAAAGGTAGTACATAACTGGGTGAAAGAAAGACTCGTTAACACACGCTAGTATTATAAGTATTAGAATTGCTCTCAGTGTTAATGGTATCTTATTAGTATTACGGATACACAGAGGTGAAATGTATTTCATGACATATAAACAACTGACGTGCTCTCACACACGTGCGTGTGCACACACATACACACTCGGGGCCAGGAGCTGAGTCTTGACCCCTGAAACCACAACTAGGTGAGTACACACACCCACTCATTCACACAGTTGATCCTTGGAATTTGACCGCATCCCCTCACCCCCCCACACACCTTTCCCTCCCCCACAGACCTTTCCCCTCCCCTGCTCTTGCCTTCACTCCTCCCTCCTATCTTTCTTTCTCCCCCTCCCTCGTGTTTCTCTCTCTCATAGCCTTTTTCCCTCCCCTTCCCCCTACTCTCTCTCTCTCTCTCTCTCTCTCTCTCTCTCTCTCTCTCTCTCTCTCTCTCTCTCTCTCTCTCTCTCTCTCTCTCTCTCTCACTCCCATAACCCTATCCCTCACCCTGCTCTCTCTCTATAGGCTTCTCTCTCCATCTCCCTTTTTCTATATTTCTACCCCTCCCTCGCATTTCTCTCTCTCATAGCCTTTTCCCTCACCCTCCTTTCTCCCTCTCTCTCTCTCTCTCTCTCCCTCTCTTTCTCCCTCTCTCTACCCTTTCTCTCCCCCCTCACATTTCTCTCTCTCTCCCCCTTGGTCTTATCCCTCACCCCCATACTCTCTCCTCTCATTCCCTCTTTCTACCCTCTCTCCTCTCTCTCCCTCTTTCTACCCTTTCTCTCTCCCCCTCTCATCCTCTCCCTCCTCTAGCCTTCTGTCTGTGGTAAAAAATGGGTGGCCCTAGAGGACGGAAAACCAGAGATCTGGTAGACGAACCAGGGAGAAAAGACTGGGAGTTAGAGCACCAAAAAAGGGATGAAGAGTGGGGAAGGAAGATAGTAGAGCTTGGTAAGGAAATGGAGGAGCGGATAGCTGAAGAGTGCAGGAAGTGGGAAGTACAGGTCTTAGGAGCAGAAGCTAGGATACAGTGCTTAGAAGAGAAACTGCAAAGCCTGAAACAGATTAGAGAGACAAATGACAATTCAGATGTGACATCAGGAAATTCAATGTCAGGCGCAGACAAGGGGACAGTAAGCAACAACGGAGACATGCCATATGCGAAGGCCCTATCAGACCCACGTGGGGCCAGGGAAAAGACGAGGAGCACACTAAGATCAAATGACAGGTCCGAAGACAATGAAGGTATGCTATATGCAGAGATTCTAACAGCCAACTGCAGTAGCAAGGGATAGCTGGTCATGAAAGACAGTTCACTGAGAATAGAAGTTTCAGATATGACAGGGACTGAAGGTAACAACATGTCAATGGAAGGAAATAAAATACCTCAGAGGAAGCAGATGGAGACTCAGTGGGAGGAGGAAAGGGCGAGGTCAGTTTTTGTGTACGGGCTCCAAGAAGCCAAGGGGGACAACACTGAAGAAATAAAACAGGAGAAAAAATGATTGAAGACATCATGAAAACAATAGGTGAGGGAGATATGACCCAGGTGACAAATTTTCAGAGAATTGGGTGGTTTGCGAGTGGAAGGATACGGCCTGTCAGAGTAACTTTCAAGGAAGAATCAGTTCGAACCAGGATTCTGCAAGAGAAAGCAAGACTGAGGGACAAACAGGGGTACCAGAGAGTATACCTCGACCGCGACAGAACACAAGAAGAAAGGACTACACTGAAAGAGAGGGTACAGAGACACAAGGAGGAACGAGAGGCAACGACGAAGATGAGCAGGACCCAGACACAGGAGGAAGGGCAAACACACCCCACAGAATCTCCCACCAAAAGACTCCAACCGCGACATTCCCAACGCAACTGAGCAACCTATACTACAACCCACTCACTGTTCCCTCTGCCACCAACCCCCATATCACAAACCTCACCCCAACAGCTGTCTCTTATGGGCATTCTGACCCCACCCCCATCATCACAAACCCCACCTACACCACAGCCCCATATAGGCCCCCACCAAGGCTCTCGCTCCCCCAACCCCAATATTCTTGCATGACCACAATGATAGAAAAGAAACAAAGTTTGGTACACAAACGCGGATGGAATAACGAATAAACATGAGGAGTGGAACGAAAGAATCAGTGAAAAATCCCCAGACATCATAGCAGTCACAGAAACAAAACTCGCTGAGACAATAACAGACGCAATCTTCCCAACGGGATATCAGATCCTGAGGAAAGATAGAAGGAGTACAGGGGGAGGAGGGGTTGCACTGCTCATAAAACACCGATGGGGATTTGAGGAAATGGAAGGCATGGACATGATTGGAGAAAGAGACTACATTGTAGGTACAATTCAGTCCGGAGAACATAAAGTAGTCATTGGAGTGATGTATAACCCACCACAGAACTGCAGGAGGCCAAGAGAGGAGTACGAAGAAAACAACAGGGTGATGGTGGACACACTGGCTGAGGTGGCAAGAAGAGCTCACTCGAGCAGAGCAAAGTTACTGGTAATGGGCGATTTCAACCACAGGGAGATCGACTGGGAAAACCTGGAGCCACATGGGGGTCCCGAAACATGGAGAGCCAAGATGATGGATGTGGTACTTGAAAACCTCATGCATCAACATGCCAGGGACACAACCAGAGAGAGAGGGGAGGATGAGCCAGCAAGACTGGATCTTGTGTTCACCCTGAGCAGTTCAGACATTGAGGACATCACTTACGAGAGGCCCCTTGGAGCTAGCGATCACGTGGTTCTGAGTTTTGATTATATAGTAAAGTTACAAGTGGAGAAGGTAACAGGAACTGAAGGGGACAGGCCAAACTATAAAAGGGGGGACTACGCAGGTATGAGAAACTTCCTGCAGGAGGTTCAGTGGGACAGAGAAATGGTAGGAAAATCAGTAAATGAGATGATGGAATATGTGGCAACAAAGTGCAAGGAGGCAGAGGAAAGGTTTGTTCCCAAGGGAAACAGAAATAATAGGAAGACCAAAACGAGTCCTTGGTTTACCCGAAGGTGTAGGGAGGCAAAAACTAAGTGCAACAGAGAATGGAAAAGGTACAGGAGGCATAGGACCCAGGAAAACAAGGAGATTAGTAGAAGAGCCAGAAACGAGTATGCACAGATAAGGAGGGAGGCCCAGCGACAGTATGAAAACGACATAGCATCGAAAGTCAAATCTGACCCGAAACTACTGTATAGCCACATTAGGAGGAAGACAACAGTCAAGGACCAGGTGATAAGGCTGAGGAAAGAAGGTGGAGAACTCACAAGAAACGATCAAGAGGTATGTGAGGAGCTCAACACGAGATTTAAGGAAGTATTTACAGTAGAGACAGGAAGGACTCTGGGGGGTACAGATCAGATGGGGACACCAGCAAGGAATACACAAACAAGTGTTGGACGACATTCATACAGATGAGGAGGTGAAGAAACTGCTAAGGGACATAGATACCTCAAAGGCAATGGGACCGGACATCTCCCCGTGGGTCCTTAGAGAGGGAGCAGATATGTTGTGTGTGCCACTTACCACAATCTTCAACACATCCCTGGAAACTGGGCAACTACCTGAGGTATGGAAGACGGCAAATGTAGTTCCTATTTTTAAAAAAGGAGACAGAAAAGAGGCACTAAACTATAGACCTGTGTCATTGACGTGTATAGTATGCAAAGTTAAGGAGAAGATTATCAGGAGGAGTGGTGGAGCACCTGGAACGGAACAAGAGTATAAATGCCAACCAGCACGGATTCATGGAAGGCAAATCCTGTGTCACAAATCTTCTGGAGTTTTATGATAAAATAACAGAAGTAAGACACGAGAGAGAGGGGTGGGTTGATTGCATCTTCTTGGACTGCAAGAAGGCCTTTGACACAGTTCCTCACAAGAGATTAGTGCAGAAGCTAGAGCATCAGGCGCATATAACAGGAAGGGCACTGCAATGGATCAGAGAATACCTGACAGGGAGGCAACAACGAGTCATGGTACGTAATGATGTATCACAGTGGGCACCTGTGACGAGCAGGGTCCCACAGGGGTCGGTCCTAGGACCAGTGCTATTTTTGGTATATGTGAACGACATGATGGAAGGGTTAGACTCAGAAGTGTCCCTGTTTGCAGATGATGTGAAGTTAATGAGGAGAATTAAATCTGATGAGGACCAGGCAGGACTTCAAAGAGACCTGGACAGACTGGACACCTGGTCCAGCAAATGGCTTCTCAAATTTAATCCTGCGAAATGCAAAGTCATGAAGATAGGGGAAGGGCACAGAAGACCACAGACAGAGTATAGGCTAGGTGGCCAAAGACTGCAAACCTCACTCAAGGAGAAAGATCTTGGGGTGAGTATAACACCGAGCATGTCTCCGGAAGCACACATCAATCAGATAACTGCTGCAGCATATGGGCGCCTGGCAAACCTGAGAACAGCATTCCGATACCTTAGTAAGGAATCGTTCAAGACGCTGTACACCGTGTATGTCAGGCCCATACTGGAGTATGCAGCACCTGTTTGGAACCCGCACTTGATAAAGCACGTCAAGAAACTAGAGAAAGTACAAATGTTTGCGACAAGGTTAGTTCCAGAGCTAAGGGGAATGTCCTATGAAGAAAGATTAAGGGAAATCGGCCTGACCACACTGGAGGACAGGAGGGTCAGGGGAGACATGATAACGACATATAAAATACTGCGTGGAATAGACAAGGTGGACAAAGACAGAATGTTCCAGGGAGGGGACACAGAAACAAGAGGCCACAATTGGAAGTTGAAGACACAAATGAGTCAGAGAGATATTAGGAAGTATTTCTTCAGTCATAGAGTTGTAAGGCAGTGAAATAGCCTAGAAAATGACGTAATGGAGGCAGGAACCATACACAGTTTTAAGACGAGGTTTGATAAAGCTCATGGAGCGGGGAGAGAGAGGGCCCAGTAGCAACCGGTGAAGAGGCGGGGCCAGGAGCTAAGACTCGACCCCTGCAACCACAAATAGGCGAGTACAAATAGGTGAGTACATTCAGAAACAAAATTCTGGGAGGGTTGGGGGAGACATGATAATGACATGTAAAATACTGCGAGGAACTGACAAGGTGGACAGAGACAGGATGTCCCAGATAATTGGAAGTTGAAGACTCACATGAGTCAGAGAGATGTTAAGAAGTATTTCTTTAGTCATAGAGTTGTCAGGAAATGACGCAGTGGAGGCAGGAACCATATATAATTTTGAGACAAGATATGATAAAGCTCACTGAGCAGGGAGAGAGAGGACCTAGTAACAACCAGTGAAGAGGCAGGGCCAGGAGCAGAGTCTTGACCCCTGCAGCCATAAATAGGTGAGTACACGGACACAAACACATGCGCGCACACACACGCAGAACTCGAGGGACCCAGGGATCAGGGGAGAAAGGTTCTGGTGGGGAGGAGTGGATGGAAGAGCAATGCAAAAGGATTGAACAAGAATAGGAGAGAAAACTAAGACATCTTTCTACAAAAATGGAAACAGAGCTTTCAGTGAAATTGGAAGAGAGGTTGGAGAAGAAGAAATGAGTCTCTCAAGTCAAAACTGCATTAGCCAGGATAAGCGTCCTAGAAGATGAGGTAAGCAGGCTGAAGCAAGTTACAGAGGTATTGACCAGAGACGACACAGCATATGAAGCTGGGAGGCCCAACGGGAAGGAGATATATCTTACCCTAAGACTACAACAGTCTACCAAGCAG
The DNA here is from genome assembly GCF_038502225.1 of Cherax quadricarinatus. NCBI lineage: Eukaryota > Metazoa > Arthropoda > Malacostraca > Decapoda > Parastacidae > Cherax > Cherax quadricarinatus. Next base: position 41,869,694 of record NC_091307.1, read on the forward strand.
GGTCAAGGAGTGCAGCTGGGTGCAGGTGGAGAGGGGGATAGGTCAAATACAGTGGTACGAGCATGCCACCAAGAGCTACTGGAAAAAAAAGGGAGAAAATGGGAATGTACAGGCAAGAGCCACAGTCACAGAGGGAAAGGCAATGAGAAGAGGAAATGGTGAAGCCAGTGATTATTCAAGGGCTTCAGGAGAGCAAGGGAAGGGCACACACTAAAAGGAGGCAGGCAGAAAGAAAGGAGATTGAGATCATTGAAACAGGTGAAGAGGACAAGTCCGATATTGTAAATTTTCAGAGAATAGGGGGGTATTTGAAGGGGAGACAATGACCGATCAAGCTGATTTTCAGGACAGAAACAGTGCAGAACAGGATCCTCCAAGAGAAACCCCGGTTGAAGGAGCTAGGAGGAGAGACAAGGACAGAATCAGCAGAAGACAACCGGATCAGGGCAGAGCAACAGGAGCAAGCACACACAGAACCATCCCCAGAACCCCACAGCCAATCATGCTATCCTAACATAAACCACAATCTGCACTCACAGCTCCCACTCAACACTCAGTTATTGAATTCCACAGTACAGTGCCAGATCCCCCACCCTCACCGACTCCCCAAAACACAGTGTTGGAGAGCAAACTGAAGTTATGGTACAACAACGCTGATGGAATAACAAATAAGTGGGAGGAGTGGCAAAAAAGAGTCAAAGAGGCATCACCGGATCATCATCAGCTCTCTCAGAAATCAGGCATAAGAGATGCCATCTTTGCAACAAGATATCAGATCCTGAGAAAAGACAGAGGGAACAGAGAGGGTGGAGGAGTTACACTACTGGTCAGAAACCAACGGGATTTTGATGAGCTAGAGAGAGGAGACAGTGGAGAAGCAAGGGATTACATAGTAGGAACGCTTCAGTCTGGAGGTCCCAAGGTGGTATTTACAGTGATGCATAACCCACCACAGAACAGCAGGAGGCCAAGGCAAGAGTATGATGAGAGTAGTAAAGTGATGGTTGACACACTGGCTGATGTGGCAAGAAGGGCACATGTGAGCAGGGCAAGCCTACTGATCATGGGTGACTTCAACTGCAACGAAATCGATTGGGAGAACTTGGAGCCACATGGGGGCCAAGAAACGTGGAGGGCTAAGATAATGGAGGTGGTAGTGGAAAACTTCATGAATCAACACGTAAGGGACACTACCAGGGAGACAGGAGAGGATGAACCAAAGAGACTGGACCTAGTATTTACCTTGAGAAGTGCAGATAATGAGGACATCACATATGAAAGACCCCTTGGGGCCAGGGATCATGTGGTTTCAAGATTCGAATACACAGTAGAGTTACAAGTGGGGGAGGGGAGCAGGAAGAGCCGGACGAATGAAGCCAAACTACAAGAAGGGGGACTACACGGGAATGAAGAACTTCCTGAAAGGGGTTCAGTGGGACAGAGAACTGGCAGGGAATTCAGTAAACAAGATGATGGAGTACGTGACAATAATATGCACAGAAACTGAGAGGTTTGTACCCAAGGGTAACAGAAATAATGAAAAAGCCAGGATGAGCCATGGTTCACCAAAAGGTGCAGAAAGGCCAAAACTAAGTGGGCTAGGGAATGGAAGAAGTATAGAATGGAAAGGACCCAGGAGAATAAGGAGAACAGTCATAGAGCAGGAAATGAAGATGCACAGGTAAGAAGGGAGACCCAACAGCAATATGAGAATAACATAGCAGCAAAAGCCAAATCTTACCCGTAGCTCTTGTACAGCCATATCAGCAGGAAAACAACAGTCAAGGTCCAGGTAATCAGGCTAAGGAAGGAAGGAGGAGAGATCACAAGAAACGACCGAGAAGTATGTGAGGAACTCATCATGAGATTCAAGGAAGTGTTCACAGAGGAGACAGATGGGACTCCAGAAAGACGGAGAGTGGGGTACGCCACAAAGTGTTGGACACAATACATGCAACCGAGGAAGAAGTGAAGAGGCTAAGTGAGCTAGACATGGTAAAGGCGATGGGGCCGGATAACATCTCTCCATTGGCCCTGAGAGAGGGTGCAGAGGCGCTATGTGTACCCCTAACAATAATATTCAACACATCTATCGAAACAGGGAGATTACCAGAGGTATGGAAGACAGCAAATGTAGTCCCAATTTTTGTAAAGGAGACAGACAAGAAGCACTAAACTATAGACCAGTGTCACTGATATGTATAGTAAGCAAAATCATGGAGAAGATTATCAATAAAAGAGTGGTGGAACTCCTAGAAAGATACGAGCTTATCAAAAACAACCAACATGGTTTGAGTGACGGGAAATCCAGTGTCACAAACCTACTGGAGTTCTATGACAGGGTGACAGCAGTAAGACAAGAGAGAAAGAGGTGGGTTAGATTGCATTTTCTTGGACTGTAAGAAGGCGTTTCACACAGTTCCACATAAGAGATTAGTGCAAAAACTGGAGGGCCAGGCAGGGATAGCAGAGAAGGCACTACAATGGATCAGGGAATACCTGTCAGGAAGACAGCAGCGAGTCAGGGGTGTCAGAGTGGGCGCCTGTGACGAGTGGGGGTTCCACAGGGGTCATTCCTAGGACCGGTGCTATTTCTGGTATTCGTGAATGACATGACGGAAGGAAAAGACTCCGAAGTGTCTATGTTTGCAGATGATATGAAGTTAATGAGAAGAATTCAACTGGACGAGGACCAGGCAGAACTACAAAGGGATCTGGACAGGCTGCAGGCCTGGTCCAGCAATTGGCTCCTGGAGCTCAACCCCACCGAGTGCAAAGTCATGACGATTGGGGAAGGGCAAAGAAGACGGCAGACGGAGTACAGTCTAGGGGGCCAGAGACTACAAACCTCACTCAAGGAAAAAGATCTTGGGGTGAGTATAACACAAAACACATCTCCTAAGGTGCATATCAACCAACATATGGGTGCCTAGCAAACCTAAGAACAGCATTCCGCTGTCTTAATAAGGACTCGTTCAGGACCCTGTATACTGTGTACTTTAGGCCTATATTGGAGTATGCGGCACCAGTTTGGAACCCACACCTAGCCAAGAACGTAAAGAAACTAGAGAAAGTGTAAAGTGTGATGAATGGTTTGAAAAACCGACAAGTTGAAGATTGAGACACTTATGCAACATATGGAATCTTTATTCAGGATAAATCTTTATCCTGAAAAAAGATTCCCATATGTTGCATAAGTGTCTCAATCTTCAATGTGTAAAGTCTCAGAGTTAAGGGATATGTTCTACGAGGAGAGGTTAAGGGAAATCGACCTGATGATACTGGAGTACAGGAGAGATAGGGGGAACATGGTAATGACATATAAAATACTGAGAGGAACCGACAAGGCTGGCAGAGACAGAATGTTCCAGAGATGGGACACAGCAACAAGGGGACCCAGTTGGAAGTTGAAGACAGAGATGAATCATATGGATGTTAGGAAGTATTTCTTCAGTCACAGAGTAGTCAGGAAGTGGAATAGTTTGGGAAGCGATGTAGTGGACGCAGGAGCCATTCACAGTTTTAAGCAGAGGTATGATAAAGCTAATGGTGCAGGGAGAGTGACCCATAGCGGCCAGGAAAGAGGCGGGGCCAGGAGCTATGACTCGTCCCCTGCAACCACAACTAGTTGAGTACACACACACAGTGATGGTTGGCATACTGGCTGAAGTAGCCAGAAGGGCTCATGCAAGCAGGGCAAACCCACTGATTGTAGGTGACTTCAATCCCCCCAAAATTGACTAGGAGAATATGGAACCACCTGGGGGCCCAGAAACGTGGAGGACTAGCATGATGGAGATGGTACCGGAAAACCTCATGTACCAACAAGTAAGGGACACTACCAGGGAGCGAGGAGTGGATGAACTAGCTAGATTGGACCTGGTACCTTTAGTGGTGCAGATATTGAGGATGTCATGTATAAGTCACTCCTCGGGGCCAGTGGCCACGTGGTTCTGAGCATCGAATACATGGTAGAACTACAAGTGAAGAGGAAAGCTGAAAGGGCAGGACGAATGATGCCAAACTACTAGAGAGTACACAGGCATGAAGAATTTCCTACACGGGGACAGAGAACTAGCAGGGAAGTCAGTAAATGAGATGATGGAATATGTGACAACAATATGCAAGGAAGAAGAGGAGACGTTTGTACCCAAGGGTAACAGAAATAAGGAGAATGCTAGGATGAGCCCTTGGTTTATCCAAAGGTGTAGAGAGGCCAAAACCAAGTGTGCTAGGGAATGGAAGAAGTATAGAAAGCAAAGGACCCAGGAGAATATGGAGAGCAGTCGAAGAGCCAGAAATGTGTATGACCAGTTAAGAAGGGAGGACCAACGAGAATGACATAGCAGCGAAAGCTAAATCTGACCTGAAGCTGTTGTACAGCCACATCAGGAGGAAAACAACAGTCAAGGATTAGGTAATCAGACTGAGGAAGGAAATAGGGAAGATCACAAGAAACGACCGGAGAGTTTGTGAGGAAATCAACATGAAATTCAAAGAAGTGTTCTCAAAGGAGACAGAGGGGACTCCAGAAAGACGGATAGGTGGGGGACACTATCAAGTGTTGGACACAACACATAACCTAGGAAGAAGAGGAAGAGGCTGCTAAACGAGATAGGTACCTCAAAGACAATTGGGCTGGATAATATCTCTCCATTGGTCCTGAGAGAGGGAGCAGAGGCGTTGTGTGTGCCACTAACAACAATCTTCAACACATCTATCGAAATAGGGCGACTACCTGAGATGTGGAAGACAGCACTAAACTACAGAGCAGTGTCACTGAGGTGTATAGTATAGTCACGGAGAAGATTATCAGGACAAGACTGGTGGAGCATTAAGAAAGGAATGAGCTTATTAACGATAACCAGCACGGTTTCAGGGGTGTGAAATCCTGTTTTAGAAACCTACTGGAGTTCTATGACAGGGTAATAGCAGTAAAACAAGGAAGAGAGAGAGAGGTGGGTAAACTGCGTTTTCAGGGACTGTTCGAAGGCTTTTGACCCAGTTCCACCCATGAGATTAATCAGTGCATTAGCTGGAGGACCAGGCAGGTATACCAGGGAAGGCACTGCAATGGATCAGAGAATTTCTGTCGGGAAATTATCAGCGAGACATGGTACGTGAAAGAATAGACTCAGAATTGTTCCTCTTTGCAGATAATGTTATGTTGATGAGAATAATTCAATCAGAAGAGGACCAGGCAGAACTATAAAGGGATCCGTGCAGGCTGCAGGCCCGGTCCTAAATCTGGGTCCTGGATTTCAAACCCACCAAGTGCAAAGTCATGAAGATTGGGGAATGGGAAAAAAGACCGCAAACGGAGTACAGTCTAGGGGCCCAGCTACTACAAACCTCACTCATGGAAAAGGATCTTGGGGTAAGTATAACACCGGGAACATCTTCTGAGGAGCAGATTAACGAAATTACTGCTGCAGAATATGGGTGTCTAGCAAACCTAAAAATAGCATCCCAACTTCTTAATGAGGAAACGTTCAGGACCCTGTACACCATGTATGTCAGACCTGTATTGGAATATGCAGCACCAGTTTGGAACCCACACCTAGTGAACATGTCAAGAATTTAGAGAAAGTGCAAAGGTTTGCAACAAGACTAGTTCCAGAGCTAAGGGACATGTCCTACGAGAAGAGGTTAAGGGAAATCGACCTGACGACACTGGATAACAGGAGAGATAGGATAACGAGATAGGGGGAATATGATATTGACATATAAAATACTGAGAGGATTTGACATGATGGACTGAGACAGGATGTTCTAGAGATGGGACACAGCAACAATGGGTCACAATTGGAATTTGAGGACTCAGATGAATCACAGGGATATTAGGAAGTATTTCTCTAGTCATAGATTTATGAGGAAGTGGAATAGTCTGGGAAGTGATGTAGTGGAGGCAGGATCCATACATAGTTTTAAGAAGAGGTATGATACAGCTCATGGTACAGGAAGAGAGACATAGTAGCGACCAGTGAAGAGGCGGAGTCAGGAGCTATGACTCATCCCCGGCAACCACAACTAGGCGAGTACATACACAGTCACACACATACGTACACAAAAAACAGGTGTACTGCTGTGATCTTCAGAAGATATTGTAATGCTCCATAAAGAACCTGTATCATACTTTACCTTCATCGTCTTCTACACAACAAAAAGCATTATCAACTCTAACCGCAGTCATCTCCTGCACAGCTTGACACAGTCAACGTGTCTACAATACTGTCCCCGGTGCTGCAAATTATGATCACACGAGTTACAAGATGATAGCCACAACTTTCTCTTCTTTTACCTTAATGAGTTCCTGTAGAACTGGTATATATTATTCGTGATACATATACTGAAGATGAATGTTGAATTAATTTCAGAATGCATTATCTGCTGCAATTAAATGCAAACATCATTAACTATATAATGAGAAACATGAAAGAATTGTCTTTCGTGTTTCTCAAAGTCGTCAAGTCAAGAGATGTACGAGGGTGATAAGGTTTTTCTTTTAAACCTTGGCTTTGTGTGCATTACTGGATCTTCTAGTGCAAACAGAGGACTCTCTTTTCCCGTTCCATCCTCTCTCTTTCTCTCTCTCTCCCACACTCATTCTATTTTTATTAACACTAAACCAGGGTGACCCGAAAAATAAGAAACACTTTCATCATTCTCTCCATCACTGTCTCCCAGAGGCGCACCTTCATTACAGTTATAAAAAACTGCAATATATCAACGACAATATATCAACGACAATAAATCAACGACAATATATCGACAGACAAGCTGGACTCAAGTCCGACTTGTCGGTTTACGTGAATCCCTTCATAAATGTTACTTTAATCACACTCCAATTGTAAGTCGAGTCATTAAAACTATTCATCTCCACTCGCTCCTATCTAACACGCTCATGTACGTTTTGTGAGAGTCAAAGCCCCTAGCAACAAAACCTTCACCCCCTCCCTCCAAACTATCAAAGGACGACCCTTACCTGGCCATCCTTCCATTACACATTTATACACTGTCCAGGTCATTCTGTTTCGTTTAATCCTCTGTATATATCCGAACCACCTCAATAACCCCTCCTCAGCTCTCTGGATAATACTTATAGTAACCCTGCCATTCCTCCTAATTTCCAAACTACGGATTCTATGCATTATATTCACACCGCACATTGCCTTCAAACACGACAGCTCCACTGCCTCCAGCCTTCTCCACGTTGCAACTTTTACCACCCATGCTTCACACTCATATAAGAGCACAGGTATAACTATACTCTCATACATTCCCCTCTTTGTTTCCATGTATAACGTTCTCACTTTGTTCTCCTCATCAAATCGATGATTCACCTCGTCTTTCATAGACTCGGCTGCTGACAATCTACTCCCAAATATATGAATACATTCATTTCCTCCATACTCCCTCCCTCTAATCTGATATGCAATCCTTCATTACCCATTTTTTTCATTATCCTCATCACCTTACTCTTTACTATGTTCGCTTTCAATTTCCTTCTTTTACGTACTGTACCAAACTCATCCACCAACCTCTTCAACTTCATTTCAGAATCACTCAAACGCAGTGTCATAAGCTAATAGCAACTGTGACAACTCTCGCCTTGTGTTAGATTCTTCTTTTAATCCTACACCTCTTTCTAACACACGAGTATTCACTTCTCTGACAACTCCATCTATAAATATATTAAACCATGGTGACATCACACATCCTTGTCTAAGGCCTATTTTTACTGGGAAATAATCTCACTCTTTCCTTAATACTCTAACCCGAGCCTGACTATCCTCGTAAAAACTCTTCATTGATTTCAGTAACCTATATGCTATACCATACATTGCAACATCTGTCACACTGGCCCTCTATCCACCCTATCATATGCCTTTTCCTAAGTCATAAATGAAACAAAAAACTCTTTCCCTTAATCTAAATAAAGTTCACCTACGTGTTTCACTTGGTCATCACACCCGCTACTCTTCCTAACGCCTTTTTTGTTCAACTGCGATCCTGCTTGCCGTCTTACTCTTATTTTTTTCAAATAATAACTATACCATTCACTGTACCAGATATACTCATCAGGCTTATTCTCCTATAATTTTTACACTCTCTTGTGTCCTCTTTGCCTTTATACAGAGGAACTATACATGCTCTGCCAATCCCTATATGCCTTCTCCTTTTCCATACATTAAACAAAACCGTTAGAAAACTATGACCCCACCTACTTTTTAACATTTCTGTCTTTATCCCATCAATCTCAGCTGCTTTATCCCCTTTCTTTCTGCTCACTGCCTCCCCCACACTCAAAACTCTCTTTTCCTCACTCCTATAAAATGTTATACCTCCCTGCCCCGTGCACTAAATCACAGCTTCCTTTGTCTTCAACATTTAACAGTTCCTCAAAATATTCCCTCCATCTTCCCAAAACCTTCAACTCTCCTCTCATAATTTTAACTGTCATATTCATTCGTTCTCGAGGCTTTCTCAACTCTTTAAATCTCACTCCAAAATTTTTTCTTATTCTCAACAAAATTTGTTGATAGCATCTCACCACTCATTTGCTCTCCTTCTATATTCCTTCACCAATCTCTCAACCTCTCTTTCCTCAATATATACTTTTCCCTCCTTGTATTACTTCTATTTTGTAAAAATCTTTCATATACTAAACTTTTCTCTCTTACTGATATCTTTACCTCCTTCCATCAATCGCTCTTCTTCCCCTCCTGCACCCGCTCTCCTGTAACCACACACTTCTGCTGAAAATCTAACACTACATTCTTAAATCTACCTCCATACCTCTTCAACCTCATTGCCTATACTCTCACTAGCCCATCTTCCAGTAATTGTTTATATCTTTTCATAACTGCCTCACCTTTCAGTTTATAAACCTCTCTCTTACTGATGATCGCGTTCTCCTTATAGCCCATGTATCTTTTACTTTCACTGTAGATAAAACTAAAAAATCATCTGATATATCAGTGGCCCCTCTATGAACATGCACATCCTGAAGACTGTCAATCAGTGTTTTATTTACCAATACATAGTCATTATGCCCTTTATAACATCTTTTACACTTACCTTTTTTTCTTAATATATGCATTGCCTATTACCAAACCCCTTCTAAACAAAGTTCAATTGAAAGCCTTCATTATTATTTACATCTCGCACCCCAAACTTACCTACTACACCCTCTCTAAACGTTCCTCCTACTTTAGCATTTAGATCCCTTACCACAACTATTCTCTTGCTTCAGAAGTTCCTACACACTACCTTAACATCTCTCAAAATCTCTCTCTCTCCTCTACACCCCTCTCTTCTCCAGGTACATGCACATTTATTTATAATCCAGGTTTTGCATCCGATTCTTTTTTTCAATCTATGCATTTATATTCTCTCTTTTCCTTCCATGACTGATCCTTCAACAATATTGCTACCTCTTCCTTAGTTCTAGCTCTCTCAGTTACTCCAGCCTTAACCCTCATTTATTTCTCCCCACTGTAAGTTTCCTACCCCCTTCAGATTTGTTTTGCTTAAAACTGGGACATCCATCGTCTTTTCATTCATAACATTGGCAAACATTTCTTTATCACCTGAGCTACATCCACTCACATTCAAACATCCCAACTTTATGAAGTTGTTTTTATTTTTATTTTTATTAATTTATAAGGGAGAAGGGATTACTAGCCCATTGTTTCGGGCATTTCAGTCACCTGGCTTACAAAGGAACAACTCTTTTCCATTTCCTTATGAAGATGAATGGAAATAAAAAAACAACAACTGTTGAGAAAAAAATTGGAGAAAATTCAGAAAGGTGTGTATACATATACATGCACAAGTATATGTAGTGTGCCTAAGTGTAAGTATAAGTAGTAAGGTATACATGTTTTCATGAATGTTTATAAGACAGAAAAAGACACCAGATTCCTACCACTGTGTAAAAGAATTATAGGTTTCTATCTCATGTATTTGGCAGGACAGTAGTACCTGCCTGGGTCGTTCCTTATATACATATATATAATTTATAGGGAGGTACCACCTCTAGAAATTTACTGGGGACCCTCATCCTCAGAGCGTACAATAAGCGTACTTTAGAGAAAACTCTAAGGTTCTCCACAGAGCTGTTTGAATATGCTAACTTAATTAGTAGACAGAATACATTGATAGAAAACACAAACATGAATACATTGGTACTATATATCAAAGGTTATGAATCTCCTCCAGCTCCTCCGAAGCCTGACGTGAGCCCAGTATGCAGCATGCATTTTTCCTCTGCTCTTGGGTCACTGGTGGTGTCGATGAGTCTGCAACCCAATTCTTTAAGGAAACATGTGGCTTTTTTTCCCCATGATCCCAAGATCTCTGATCCCACTGGAACAAATTGATACTGTTGGCTTATGTCCCTGTACTTTCTGATCTTGTACTCCTCCCTGTGGTCAGCAGCTCCTCCCTGTCTCCCGACACTGTGATGGATGTAGGTGTCAACCAGTGTGGACACACTGGTACAGTCCCATGCTAAGAGCTTGCCATTCTTCCAAGGGTGGATGGTGATCTCATCTGGGCAGTTTGCTGGGTTGTTGGTTTTGTTGGCTGTTAGTGATCGGGGCTCCCACTCGGCTGGGCATCCAGCTGTAGCAAGGGTTCTCTTTATGAAGTCGTTGGCCTCATTGCGTCTTGCATGTCAGCCCTTGGTTTTGGAACAGTTAAGACCATGTAGACCATATTGGACGGCTTGCGCACTGCCGCAAATAAGCGTATATTCCATGTGAATTGGGGCAGCAAGGCGCTGAGCCAATGCAATACGGAGGGTCTTAGGGTCGAGACGAGTTCCCATTTCCGAAATAGGAACTGTTTGGAGGAACTCCCCGGAGTTATGTGCACTCGCAGCTTGGAGACGGGCAGTCTCCCTGCCTGATGTTACATCCCTAAGCATGTTGGCAAGTACCTTTTTAGTGATGGGACCATTCCAGCTTGACGGTTTGAAAGGCCATTGCTCCAACAGGTTTTGGTGCTGGGGCAGCGAGTCTTCCCCATTCAGCAATGGCACTGATAAAGCTAGGGTCCTATATTTCTGCTGAGTCGCTGAGGTTGTCCGAAAGAATCTGTTTTAACTCGTTTGATGCTATGAAAGAGGATAGGAAAGCTGGTAAGGTAATCTTGGAGGATTTACGTACTCTGAGACCCCCAATCCTGACTGAAGTGAGGCTTGCAACCACTGCCCATCTTCATGGGAAAAATTTAATACTCTCTCTCTAGCATGGTCTTAAGGAGGTAGTCATATTCCTTGAGTTTAGGACTGCTGAAGGCCGGGAAGCATCTCAGGAAGTAGGTAAGTTTTGGGATGGACAGGCACCTGGTGAGTAGGTAGAAGGGATCATGTATATCAGTGTCTTTCATCCTGCCTTCCATCGTCCTGAGGTCCGAGATTTTCTTTTCTAGGATCAGATCAATGACACTGGGTCCAAGTGAAGCACCAAGGAGAGTGCTGTTACCTGGATCAATGGCTCATGCTCCTGGTAAAACAACACTAATATTCTGGATCGTCTGTCGATTGGTAGAAACTATTTCACATTTGGTGGAGTTATGATAGTTACAACAAACTGATGATATTAACTGTAGTCACAATACCAAGTGCTGGGGATTGACTAATTTTTCTTTTTCATCATTTACTTTATCACTAGTTTATGACCTTATCACTACACTGCTGCTATAACCGACCAGATATCTGCATTTATTTTAATTTAAGTTCCCAACCTTGACCTATTAAATATTTTTTTTTATTATTTGTGTCAACACTGCGGCCAGCAGCCTGACCAGCTGCTGCTACCCTCCCTCACACACCTTCCAGTAACACTGGCATTCAAATCGAAATTGTAAAATTCTTGATTTTATCACATTATGCACACACTAGAAACCTGTTACGCTCTTGTAGGTATGTTCACTGATTCAATCACGTACGTGTGTGTGTGTGTGTGTGTGTGTGTGTGTGTGTGTGTGTGTGTGTGTGTGTGTGTGTGTGTGTGTGTGTGTGTCTGTGTGTGTTTATGAGTCACTTATGTACCTCCGTATGTACCCTTCATGTGTACCCAATCACTTCGTTCACACTGTGCACTATGTACACTTTCTTGTGATTAAAATTACTCTTGTCATTTGTATAACCTCTTCGTCCTGCTCCTACTGTGTGCGCTTCATAGTAAGTGTGACCCAAAAACTATCCTACCGAGCGTATCTTCCACGTATGATAATGACTCCAAAGCAGGTTTTATGACCCCCAGCTACCACCTATGCAGGGCCAAATCTATCATTCAACATCGACATGTGACAACAACAAAGGTGTTTTTTTTTTCATTACGCCTGGCAGAGGTGTCGTCTATCCTGGCAGTTGCAGCTGTACAATGATTCTGGCCCTGGTTCCTCCTCAGTTTCTCCTCCAATTATTCTATTCACATTACCATTTTCACTATATATTAAGTGACAGTTAGAGTCCTTAATTTGCACACTTGTTTCAGGAAACAGGAAAAACACCGGGGGGTTTCGAGAAAAAAATGGATATGTTCCCTTCGATTTATTTTCTTTCCCTTCACTTTCTGTTTGTTGTATTATTTACTCACTGCTTTATCGTAATTCCCCTCATTTTATGATTGCTGTATTATTCTCTATATCTAACCTTATTTACCCATCTCAGTGGCTTGGCTCACACTTGTTTTGTTTGAATTTGCATTTACTGGCTTGTGGCACCACACTAGGCCTAGCCTCTCTCTTCTGCCACTGATTCCACTTCAGATTATTTTATATAAATTGTAGTCCTCACTTCAATTTTCTGAATTACGGCAGCTTGTTAATCGCTACTCAGGTTGTTCAGTGACAGCTGTCGTGATCCATGGAATGACCTCGCCGGGCCAAAAAAACAAAACAAGTGTACTCACCTAATTGTACTCACCTAATTGTGGTTGCAGGGGTCGAGACTCAGCTCCTGGCCCCGCCTCTTCACTGATCGCTACTGGATCCTCTCTCTCTCTGCTTCCTGAGCTTTGTCATACCTCTTCTTAAAACTATGTATGGTTCCTGCCTCCACTACTTCACTTGCTAGGCTATTCCACTTGCTGACAACTCTATGACTGAAGAAATACTTCCTAACGTCCCTGTGACTCGTCTGAGTCTTCAGCTTCCAGTTGTGACCCCTTGTCCCTGTGTCCCCTCTCTGGAACATCCTATCTCTGTCCACCTTGTCTATTCCCCGCAGTATCTTGTATGTCGTTATCATGTCTCCCCTGACCCTTCTGTCCTCCAGTGTCGTCAGTCCGATTTCCCTTAACCTTTCCTCGTACGACATTCCCTTGAGCTCTGGGACTAGCCTTGTTGCAAACCTTTGTACTTTCTCTAACTTCTTGACGTGCTTGACCAGGTGTGGGTTCCAGACTGGTGCTGCATACTCCAGTATGGGCCTAACATACACAGTGTACAGTGTCTTGAACGATTCCTTATTGAGGTATCGGAACGCTATTCTCAGGTTTGCCAGGCGCCCGTATGCTGCAGCGGTTATTTGGTTGATGTGTGCCTCCGGTGATGTACTCGGTGTTATGGTCACCCCAAGGTCTTTCTCCCTGAGTGAGGTCTGTAGTCTTTGTCCACCTAGCCTATATTCTGTCTGCGGTCTTCTTTGCCCCTCCCCAATCTTCATGACTTTGCATTTGGCTGGATTGAATTCGAGGAGCCAGTTACTGGACCACATGTCCAGCCTCTCCAGGTCTCTTTGCAGTCCTGCCTCATCCTCGTCCGATTTAATTCTTCTCATCAACTTCACGTCATCTGCGAACAGGGACACTTCAGAGTCTATTCCTTCCATCATGTCGTTCACATATATCAAAAATAGCACTGGTCCTAGAACTGACCCCTGTGGGACCCCGCTCGTAACAGGCGCCCACTGTGATACCTCTTCACGTACCATGACTCGTTGCTGCCTCCCTGTCAGGTATTCCCTTATCCATTGCAGTGCCCTTCCTTTTATGTGTGCCTGATCCTCCAGCTTCTGCACTAATCTCTTGTGGGGAACTGTGTCAAAGGCCTTCCTGCAGTCTAGGAAAACGCAATCTACCCAACCCTCTCTCTCGTGTCTTACTTCTGTTACCTTGTCATAAAACTCCAGGAGGTTTGTGATACAAGATTTGCCTTCCATGAACCCATGCTGGTTTTCATTTATAATCTTGTTCCTTTCCAGGTGTTCGACCACTCTCCTCCTGATAATCTTCTCCATGACTTTGCACACAATACATGTCAGAGACACAGGTCTGTAGTTTAGTGCCTCGTTTCTGTTTCCTTTCTTAAATATGGGGACTACATTAGCTGTCTTCCATTTCTCAGGTAGTTGCCCAGTTTCAAGGGATGTGTTGAAGATTGTGGTTAGAGGCACACACAGCATCTCTGCTCCTTCTCTAAGGACCCATGGGGAGATGTTGTCCGGTCCCATCGCCTTTGAGGTGTCAAGGTCACTTAAGAGCTTCTTCACCTCCTCCTCAGTTGTTCGTATGTCATCCAACACTTGTTGGTATATTCCCTCTTGATGTTCCCTTCTGTGCTGTCTTCCCACAGCCCTTCCTGTCTCTACTGTAAAAACTTCCTTAAATCTCCTGTTCAGCTCCTCACATACCTCCTGATCATTTCTTGTGAGTTCTCCACCTTCTGTCCTTAATCTGATCACCTGGTCTTTGACTGTTGTCTTCCTCCTGATGTGGCTATACAACAGTTTCGGGTCAGTCTTGAGTGTGTGTGTGTGTGTGTGTGTGTGTGTGTGTGTGTGTGTGTGTGTTAGGTGTTCATAGAGTTTTGTGAATATCTTGGTTACAGTGATTTTAGTGGATTTGAGATGGGTGATGAGATGCATTTGTGGATGTGAAATGTGATTTTTGTGTGTGTTCAGAAGAGGTGTGTTGGGAGATGGGCGAGTGGATGTGAAGAAATGCAGGTGAGATGCAGAGGGGTATGGGGAGGGTTGTAATTAGAAATTTAATGAAATATGGGGGGATTTTACTGAATATAAAGGTAATGTGTGAATATTTTAAAAAGAAATTATAGAATTTAAAAGTTATGATATATTGGAAAAGAATGGAGGGTGTTGAAACATGTCGCAATAGTTGGGTAGTGAGATTAGTTGATGCGAGTATAATATCAATTTATGTGGATACAAGGACATGGGTATTGAGAGGATTTTATTAGAATTTTAGTAATGTAAAGAGGAATGTGTATTACATTTAAGATTCAGTAAAAAGAAGGGGAAAAATTGTGAATAAATTGGTAATTGATGAGGGCTGTGGGTAATGTAGTCGAACTAGAGATACCAAAAAAAAGATGATATAAGTGGGTTGTTTTTGTGACTTTTTCTGATGAAATTAGTTAAACGAGAAAAAAATGGTGGGTAGTGGGTGATGTGGGTTGTGGGTGTTGTGGGATGTGGGTGTTGATCTTAGTTTATGGTGATTTTGGTGGTGTTTTGAGTGTATTCAGTGGTGTTTTAGTAGTATTCAGTGGTGTATTTGGGAGTACTCAAATGGTGTTTTGAGGTTATTCAAAGGTGTGATTATAAGTTGTGGGTTGTTGTTGTTGTGATTTTCTGATGAAATTAGTTAAAACGAGAAAAAAAAATTGTGGGGTGTGGGTGATGTGGGTTGTGTGTGTTGTGGGGTGTGGGTTGTGTGTGTTGTGGGGTGTGGGTGATGTGGGTTGTGGGTGTTGTGGGTGTTGTGGGTGTTGTTGTCGAACTAGAGATACCGAAAAAAGATGTTATAAGTGGGTTGTTAATGTGACTTTTTCTGATGAAATTAGTTAAAACGAGAAAAAATTGTGGGGTGTGGGTGTTGTGGGTTGTGGGTGTTGTGGGTGATGTGGGTGTTGTGGGTGATGTGGGTGTTGTTGTCGAACTAGAGATACCGAAAAAGATATTATAAGTGGGATGTTGTTGTGCCTTTTTCTGATGAAATTAGTTAAAACGAGAAAAAAAATTGTGGGGTGTGGGTGTTGTGGGTTGTGGGTGTTGTGGGTGTTGTGGGTTGTGGGTGATGTGGTATGTGGGTGTTGATCTTAGTTTATGGTGATTTTGGTGGTGTTTTGAGTGTATTCAGTGGTGTTTTAGTAGTATTCAGTGGTGTATTTGGGAGTACTCAAATGGTGTTTTGGAAGTGTTTCAGTGTTGTTTGGAAATGTTCAAAGGTGTTTTTGAAGGTGTTCAAATGACGTGCAAGAGTACTTATGAAGGTGTTCTGAGAGTATTCAGAGGTGATTTTGGGGGTGTTCGAATGATGTGTTTGGAGTATTTAAAGGCAATTGATGGTGTTTTTTGGTGATGTTCAAAGTAAAGTGTTTGAGTTAGTTTTTGTGATAATGTTGTGAAGTCTGGAGACTGAGGGAGGAGTTTGGGGGGATGAGTTGTAATTTAATGAAATGTGTAAGTGTAGATAAATTAGAGCTGTCAAATCTTATCTGGGAGTATTGAAAATGTTGTCTTGGAAGTGTTTCGGTGTTGTTTTGAAATGTTCAAAGGTATTTTTGTGAGTATTCAAATGATTTATGAGTGTGTTTTGAAGGTGTTCAAAGCGAGGTGTGTGTGCGTATTAACTTCGTAATATGAACATTAAAATGGTATAAAATACCGACAGGTTGTTAGGTAAGACACACATGCAACAGTTAGGTATCTTTATTTCGAAACGTTTCGCCTACACAGTAGGCTTCTTCACTGAAGAAGCCTACTGTGTAGGCGAAACGTTTCGAAATAAAGATACCTAACTGTTGCATGTGTCTTACCTAACAACTTCGTAATATGTAAAATTGTGACTAGTGAATTTATCGAAAAGTGGTTAAAAGTGTTGTGGTGACTTTCTGATGAAATAGTTAAAACGAGAAAAATTGGGGGTTATGAGTGAAAATTGTGAGGTGTTGGTTGGAGTGTGAGGGTTCGGGAGGGTGGGGAGGAGGAGAGAGAGAAGGTTACTTCGTGGGAAGTGATCTGAGATGAAATAGTTAAAACGAGAAAAATGTCTAGACTTGTGTTGTAAAGAAATTGTGGATTGTTGTGGGTATTAACGAAAAAAATGTGAAATTATTTGGATTAACCTGGGTTAAGAGTGAAAATGTTTTCCCTATGTTGTATATGAAATGTGTAAGGGGGGAAGTCGACAAGATTCAGCCTGTGTGTGTGGGGGTCATCGCGTGACGTCACTGACATAGGGGGAAGTCGACAAGATTCAGCCTGTATGTGTGAGGTCATCACGTGACGTCACTGACCCCCGAGTAAACACATTAATGAGAGGAATACTGACGTCACACTTGTTTAGACCTGTAGTAAGAGAAAGTACCATGCCTCATAGGAGGAGTTCATTTGAATGCTTACCCTGAGAGGGAGAAATCAAAAAAACTCGATCCAAGGAGATGGATTCTTGGTATTATCGAGAAAAAAAACTTGATCCGAGGAGATGAAGTCTTGGTATTATCGAGAAAACTTGATCCAAGGAGATCATAAGAATTTCGAAACCCCATAGGGGGGAATCCAAAAACTTGATCCGAGGAATTGGAGTCTTTGTATTATTGAGAAAAGCTTGATCAAAGGAGATGGAGACTTCCAAAATACTTGATTCGAGGAAGTGGAGACTTTCATTTCGAGAAAAACTTGATCCGAGGAGATGGAGACTTTGTATTATCGAGAAAACTTGATTCGAGGAGAGCACAAGAAATTCAAAAAAAATTCGAAAAAAATCGGAAAAAAATTCGGGGCGCGGGGGCGATCCGGACGACGCTGCAGAAGGCGCAGCAGAAGGCGCGGGCGGGGCGCGAGGGGCGCGGGCGGGGCGCGAGGGCGCGGCAGGGCCGGTGGGTCGGCGCGACGGGCGGGGGGGGGGTTGTCGTGGGGGGGGGTGTCGTGGGCGGGGGTTGTGGGCGGGGGTCGTGGGCGGGGTTAAGGTCATTAGCACATAGGTGTGAAAAAGGTCATTAGCACATAGGTGTGAAAAGGGGACCGCTCAGAGGAGGGACCGCTCTGTAGAAGGGATGCCTGAGCCGCCTTCATCACTACTTATATATATACATATTATATATATAATGTTTGTTCCTATCATTTCGCACGCCGCATCCCCCCCCCCTCCCAGATTGCTCTTCCTATCCCACCCTCCCCTAATTTCCAATTCCTATCTCTTCTGGGCAACATGTGCAGTAGTTTCGTAAATTTTTTGCGAAACTTTCCGCCTACACAGTAGGCTCAACGAATTAACATTAGCGATCTCGTTAGCTCTACTGAATTTACGGAAGGTAATGCAGTAAACTCCGTATCAGTGAATTCAGTTTTCTGTTTGAATTATCTGCGGTTTATCGTGGCCTAAAAAAATACCCTTAATTTTGCTTAACAATAGCCTCAAAAGCAGCGATATTGGCAGTTCTTCAAACACTAAGAGCAGCCGGGAAGTGCTGCCAATCAGTCAACAAGAGCTAATTCTCAACTTAGTGTGCTTCATTTATCAATTTAGCTTAATCATAGGTGTGTATGTAAACGAAAAACGACTGATTTTATATATATATATATATATATATATATTGGTGTTGCTCTTCGCCTAGCCGCCCCCATCCTCACCGAACATAGGTGTATTTGCGGCAGGGCGACAGCTGATCAATTCGGACTCCATGGTCTCGTGTGCCACACAGCAGAAGGGAAGTATGCCAGACATGAGGAGATCAATGACATAATAAAGAGAAGCCTCGCCACAGCCCGTTGCCCAGCTCAACGGGAACCCCAAGTACAGAGGTCTGATGGAAGTCAAAAGCGTCCTGATGGAGCCACTATGCTACCCTGGAAGGATGGAAAGCAGATTGCCTGGGACTACACCTGTGCTGCCACATTGGCAGACACCTACTTGCCATACTCTGTAGTGGAAGGGGGTGGAGCTGCCAGCCACAGGGAGACCCAGAAGATCCGAAAATATGAAGACCTTCCCCCTTGCTATAACTTCATTCCAATAGGGTCGGAGACCCTTGGAGCATGGGGCAAGTGTGCTCTAAAGTTCCTCAAAGAGCTGGGTGAAAAGCTCATCATAGAAACCAAGGACCACAGGGCGACCAGCTTCCTCTTTCAGAGACTCAGTGTTGCGATCCAGAGAGGAAATGCCTGCAGCATTCTGGGCACGCGGCCCACCGCAGGGGAGCTGGACGAAGTATTCGAGATGTAGCTCTGAGTTACCTATGTTGTTTTACTTTGTATCATATTTTTGTGAATGTTTTGTCAATGTATTTTGTCTTTAAATAAAATATATATACATAATATAGGGGGTGGTAGGAGAAAATTCTCAAACAGCTTCAGGGAGAATCTTGAGTTTTCCCAGAAGCAAGTTTATTCTTTTCTCTGAGGATGAGGGTCCCCATAACAGTTCTAGAGGTGGTACCTCCCTATATATATATATATATATATATATATATATATATATATATATATATATATATATATATATATATATATATATATATATATATATCCACGGTAGTTTTTGGAATATATCCCTCTCGGATACGAGGGGACCTCTGTACTTCTGTCTCCTTTCCTTACAGGATGCGAGAAGTTCATGGGATGGTTAAGAATATACTCTGTATGAGAGGGATAGTAGGGCGGACTGTAGTCACAGTCTAGGACACAGGTTAAACTAACCATGGTACTGGTGGCTTTTGAACCCACGGCAAGTCATAAAACTCACTCTCCATGGGTTCAAATCCCACTCGTACCGTCGTTTCCTTGCAATCGTTTTATTACTAATTCGTGAGTAATGATACAAGTTTATGATAAACTAGCAATAACGTAACTAAAGTTGTAATTTACACCGAGCTGGCGAAGACAGTGACAAGGAGACTTGCATAGATGGATTGATTTCCTAGTTAAATATTCCTTCAAAAAAGACCTGTGCATAAATGCTCGAGTCGTAGATTTTTATTTATGTACATGTTATTCTTGGAAAACAAGCCCATGTAAGTACTGGAAGAAAAATTTCGGGATTTCCACAAATTTTTGGAATAATTGGGGCTTTCAACCCTCCGTAACGTTAGAAAGGATAGATAAACAACTTTTAACATCTGTATACGCACTGTACACAAACCGATGCTCCTTGACAACAGGAAACAACGCTGGTAACAACTGTTAAAAGGATACAAGTGCAACTAGTGTGACATTTTATTATGGGAACGTTTCGCTCTCCAAATCAAAACGTAGCTATAATAAAATGTCTCATTAGTTGTACTTTGTTTCTTTTTACCTAAAATATTGATGGTAATATCAACATTATTTCAACTTGAGCATCAACCTACCTTAGTGATGCTGTCATCTCTCCCTCGACGATCTGTGAAGGCTCACTTACCTGTAATGTAAATAATACGTATTAATATACAGATCGCAGGTCCATGTATACCTGGTCCATGTAATTCAGAACCATGTATTCCACGTCCATGTATACCAGGTTGATGTATTTCAGGTACATGTCTTCCAGATCCATGTATACCAGATCCATGTATACCAGGTCCATGTATACCAGGTCCATGTATACCTTCAGCCTACATCTTCAGTATCTCGGTTATAACTCGCCACACACACGCTGTACTTCCTCACTCACACGCTATACCTCCTCACTCACACATTACACCACCTCACTCACATGCTCTACCTCCTCACTCACAGCTATACCTCCTCACACACGCGTTATCCCTCCTCACAAACACGCTGTACCTCCTCAGTCACACGATATACCTCCTCACACACACACACACGTTATCCCTTCTCACAAACACGTTATACCTCTTCACAAACACGCTATACCTCCTCAAAAACACGTTATACCTCCTCACACACATGCTATACCTCCTCAAAACAGGTAATACCTACACAGGCTGTACCTCCTCACACACACACACACACACACACACACACACACACACACACACACACACACACACACACACACAAACGTTATACCTCCTCACACACACACGTTATACCTCCTCACACACACACACACACACACACACACACACACACATTACACCTCACAGGTGACCTGATGGTTAAAGCTTCCGCTTCACACACGGAGGGCCCGGGTTCGATCCCCGACGGGTGGGAACATATCGTCACGTTTCCTTACACCTGTTGTCCTGTTCATCTAGCAGCAAATAGGTACCTGGATGTCAGTCGACGGGTGTGGGTCGCATCCTGGGGAACAAGATTGAGGACCCCAATGGAAATAAGTTACAGTCCTCGATGACGCACTGAGTTTCTTGGATTATCTTGGGTGGTTAGCCCTCCGGGGTTTAAAATCCGAACGAAATCTTATCTTATCTTTTCACACACACACACACACACACACACACACACACACACACACACACACACAGGAGCTCGGACTCGACCCCCGCAACCTCAACTAGGTGAGTACACACACACACACACACACACACACACACACACAGTAGGGACACCGCGTGCGCGAGTCATGCCTTCCATGCTCCGCGAATGTGTTATTGAGTCCTACCTAAGTGTACTGCAAGGGTCACTGTCAGGGTAGTGATCAATCCTTGAAGCGATTTACAATTTGCCTGAGTCACATAAGTGTGGGGAGAGCCACGGTTTTATAAGTGATCTAGAAAGTGATACTTGGTGATGCATTCAGAGTTGGCAGTAGTGTGCTCCAGGCGACGTTGTCACGTGTCACCCAAGAAAGATAATAAAGTGAAACACATATGTGATCAGTGCAAGAAATACAGTGAATAGGGTACATTATATATCGAGAAAAAATGGAGGTGGATCTACGCCAGGATATCACATCGAGCTGGATAATCTACAAGCTGCAACAGGCTGCATTGCAAGTGTTCACCTATGCGTGGTTGTTGGGTGTGGGTTTTGGTTTCCAATTAACCGCCAAGCTGATTGTGAACGATCCAACTCTCCTAGTATGATAAAGAATAGGCTATCAAGTACTCAGTAAGGAACAGCAACTGGTAAATTATAAAACAAGGCAAGACAGGATTCTATAAGACTAGGTGATAGTAAAAGCATAGA
This sequence comes from Cherax quadricarinatus, assembly GCF_038502225.1. NCBI lineage: Eukaryota > Metazoa > Arthropoda > Malacostraca > Decapoda > Parastacidae > Cherax > Cherax quadricarinatus. Next base: position 41,891,760 of record NC_091307.1, read on the forward strand.
GGATGCAAAATAGTAGGTAGGAGTGGGTCAGGTCACAGGAGGGTGTGGCCATGGGAATGCTGCAGACTCCACATGACACTCCAATGCACAATTCTACCTACTTTTCAGACTTGATAAACCCACACATAGTTACACACACACACACACACACACACACACACACACACACACACACACATTCTGACATATACAGACACACACACACACTCTCCTCCCTGCACCCTCCCCTTCTAATTTCCCACTCCTTCCCCAGATCCCCCCTCTCTCTCTCTCTCTCTCTCTCTCTCTCTCTTACCCCCTCCCCCACCTCTCCCTCTTTCCCCCCTCTCCCTCTCCCATCCTCCTACTTTGCTTCTCCCTCCTCCTCACTCCTCATATTACCCCCTCAGTCCCCCTCCCCATCCATCTCCCATTTAGCCACTGTCTACAGCTTCCTCCTCTACCTCCCCCCCCCTGCACACTTGGACAAACACACCACAAAACAAACACAGAATTACGTAAGTTTTTCATTCAGTAGCAACGAAAACAAAAAAAGTGGGTTGCCAGAGAGCAGGAAGGAAAACCAAGAGACTGGAGGATGAATCTGCAATGGAAGATTGGGCAGCAGAGCTCATGAAAAGGGAACATGAGTGGGGAAAGAAGCTAGAAGAACTTAGCGTGAGAATGGAAGAGAGGATAGATGCAGAAAGCATGAAGTGGGAGATGTAAATCACTGCAGCAGACTAGGATACAGAGATTAGAAGAGGAACTGAAAAATCTGAAACAGCCTAAAGAACTAAAGAAAAATTTGTGAATGACATCAGAGACTGCTACCTCAGTCACAAACAAGGGGACTATAGGGAACGAAGGAGTGAAACTACATGCAGAAACCCTATCAGACCATTGTGGAGCCCAAGAATGAGAGAATCACACCAGGAGCAATCGAGGGAATTGTACAAAATTAAAGAGCTTTCCTATATGTGGAGGCACTAACAGACAACAACAGAGTCCAGGGAAAGCTGAGAAAGGAAAATGACAGGTCATTGGGCCCAAGGACAATAGTGAAGAAACTGTAGAAAGGAAAGCTGCAATAGAGGAAACTAAATCGAATTAGTGGATACATACGGATATGCAGTAGGAGAAGGAAAGGGAGAGGTCAATCTTTGTTTATGGGCTCCAGGAAGTTGGAGGGGAAACTTACGAAGTAAGAAGACAAGGGGAGAAAAAGGCGAGTGAAAGCATCATAAAAGAAATAGGAGAAAATGACATGACCCAGCTGGCAAATTTTCGAAGAGGGGGGTTTGCAAGAAAAAGAACCCAAGCAGTGAAAATGACTTTCAAGGCAGAATCGACTCGGAACAGGATCCTGCAAGAGAAAGCAAAACTAAGGGACATGCTGGTGTGCCAGAAGGTGTATCTCGACCACAACAGAACACAAGAAGAAAGGCAGAAACAGAGAGTACAAAGACGAAAGGAGGAAAGGTGAAGATGGAGATGGAAAGAACCCAGACTCAGGAGGAAGATCAAATACAGCCTTCCTCACAACCACATACAGAAGCCCCCAACCAGGACAACCCCAATGCAGCCAAACATTCTAACCCAAAACTGATTGCAAAAAAGGATTTAGGAGTTCTGGTTAGCAGTAATATAAAACCAAGACAACAGTGCGACAGTGCATTCTTGGCTTCATATCTAGAAGGTGTTCTTCATCTCTATATATCCTTGGTTAGGCCTCATTTAGACTATGCTGCTCAGTTCTGGTCACTGTATTACAGAATGGATATAAATGCTCTGGAAAACGTACAGAGGAGGATGACAAAGCTGATCCCATGTATCAGAAATCTTCCGTATGTGGATAGACTGAGAGCTCTGAATCTGCACTCTCTCGTTAGGCGTAGAATTAGGGGGGATATGATCGAGGTGTATAAATGGAAAACAGAAATAAATAAAGGGGATGTAAACAGCGTGCTGAAAATTTCCTGCCAAGACAGGATTCACAGCAATGGTTTCAAGTTGGAAAAATTCAGATTCAGGAAGGATATAGGAAAGCACTGGTTTGGTAATAGAATTGTGGCTGAGTGGAACAAACTCCCGTGTACAGTTATTGAGGCTAAAACGTTGTGTAGTTTTAAAAATAGGTTAGATAAATACATGAGTGGGAGTGGGTCAGTGTGAGTTGGATCTGACTAGCTTGTGCTGCTGGGTCTGGTGCCGTGCTCCTTCCTTAAGTGGAGGTGACCAGACTGGGTGGGTCATTGGGCTAATCCGGGGGGGAAGACATGGACCTGCTCCACATGGGTCAGTAGGCCTGTTGCAGTGTTCCTTCTAATGTTCTTATATTCTTAAAACACACATGCCATATCCAATGCCCCCACCCACCTCATTACAAACTCCACCCCCACAGCAACCACCCATAGTTCCTTATCAGGTCTCCCACTTCCCCATCCCCAAGGTGTGGTATACAAATGCAGATGGAATAACAAATAAGTGTGAGGAGTGGCATGAAAGAATCAAGGAGACATCCCAAGACATAATAGCACTCACAGAAACAAAACTCACCAGGATGACAACAGATGCAGTCTTTCCACAAGGATATCAAATCTTCAGGAAAGATAGAGGGAGGAGAGGGGGAGGAAGAATTGCACTGCTCATTAAAAACCGGAGGGTATCTGAGAAAATGGAAGCAATGGATGACATAGGCAAAAGGGACTACTTAGTAGGAACAATCCAGTCTGAGGGCCATGTGTTAATTGCAGTAATGTACAACCCGCCACAGAAGTGCAGGAGGCCAAGAGAAGAATACGACGTGAGCAACAGAGCAATGGTCTACACACTAGCCGAAGTGGTCAGAAGAGTTCACATGAGGGAGCAAAGTTACTAGTTATGGGTGATTTCAATCACAAGGAGATTGACTGGGAAAATCTTAAGCCCCATTGGGGTCCTGAAAAATAGAAAGCCAAGATGATGGATGTGCCACTGGAAAACCTCATGCATCAACATGTGAGAATGACTAAGGAAGACTGAACCTGGTAGTCACCTTGACTAGTTCGGACATCGAGGATATCATGTCTGAAAGGCCCCTAAGATCTAGTGATCATATGGTTCTGTGCTTTGACTGCATAGTGGAGCTACAAGTGGAGAGAGTAGCAGGAATAGGATGGGAAAAACGAAACTACAAAGGAGGGACTACACAGGCATGAGGAACTTCCTGCAAGACGTTCAGTGGGAGAGAGAAGTGGCATGAACACCAGTAAAAGAAGTGATGGACTATGAGACAAAAAATGCAAGTAGGCAGAGGAGAAGTTTGTTCCCTACACCCAAAGGTGTAGGGAGGCTAAAACTAGGTGTAATAAAGAGAATGGAAAAGGTACATAAGAAGAAGGACCCAGGAAAATAGAGAGATCTGCTGAAGAGCCAGAAACGATTATGCACAGATGAGAAGGGAGGTTCAGCGACAATATGAAAATGATAGCATCGAAAGTCAAGTCTGACAGGAAGCTGTTGTATAGCCACATCAGAAGAAAAACAACAGTCAAAGACCAGGTAATCAGACTGAGGAAGGATAATGGGGAGTTCACAAGAAACGATCAAGACGTATGTGAGGAGTGCAACACGAGATTTAAAGAAGTATTTACAGTGGAAACCAGTATGACTCCAGGAAATCAGAACAGGAAGGTACACCAGCAAGTGCTGGATGAGGTACACATAACCGAGGAGGAGGTGAAGAAGCTGCTATGTGAACTTGATACCTCAAAGGCGGTGGGACCTGACATCTCTCCGTAGATCCTTAGAGAGGGAGCACAGATGCTCTGTGTGCCACTAACAAAGATCTTCAACACATCCATTGAAACTGGGCAACTCCCTGAGGTATGGAAGATGGCAAATGTAGTCCCAATTTTTGAAAAAGGAGACAGACACGAGGTATTAAACTACAGACCTGTGTCACTAACGTGTATAGTATGCAAAGTCATGGAGAAGATCATCGGGAGGAGAGAGGTGCAGCACCTGGAAAGAAACAAGTGTATAATCGATAACCCTAATCTTGCCACACTCAACACCATTGTTAACGAAGAGCTGCTCAAAATATCGACTTGGATGACAGCCAATAAACTTAAACTTAACACTGGCAAAACCTACTATATTATGTTTGGTAGCAGAGCAGGTGCTGCGCAACTTAACATTAAGATCGACAACACTAATTGCCAGACATGATGAGGGCAAATTCCATGGCCTATACCTCGACAACAACCTAAATTTCAGCACCCATATCCAACACATAACAAAAGAAGTATCCAAAACGGTGGGGATCCTCTCCAAGATACCATACTACGTGCCGCAAACTGCCCTTCTTACACTATACCATTCACTTATATATCCATACCTCACCTATGCTATCTGTGCTTGGGGTTCAACTGCACCAACACACTTAAAGCCAATAATAACCCAACAAAAAGCCGCGGTAAGAATAATCACTAAATCCAAACCCTGGCAACACCCCCCCCCCCACCACTCTTCATAGATCTAAACTTACTCCATGTTCAGAACATCCACACTTACTACTGTGCAATCTATGTCTACAGGACCTTAAATTCCAATATTAACTTTGACCTAAAACGCTTTCTTGATAGTTGTGACAGGATCCACAGGCATAACACCAGAGACAAACATCTCTATGACATTCCCCGTGTTCGACTAAACCTTTACAAAAATTCAATGTATTTCAAAGGACCTAAAATCTGGAACACCCTACCTGAAAACTCTAGAACTGCAGACACATTCATCACTTTCAAAACAACAGTTAGAAAACATCTTATCTCCCTGATCCACCCCGACAACTAACTACATGATAACCACCTGGTGGTTCACAATTACACTCACTCACCCACTGACTATAAACCCAGAAATACTAATCTTAATCTTAAAATAATAAATCCTAACTAGTCATAAGTTTGCCTATGATACTCCAATATAGACACTTTGTACTGTGCCAAAACAAAAGCATTCACATTGCTAAACTCACAAATTATGATGTAGTCACTTAGCCTTAATACTATAATCTGTAAGGATTTAATGTTAAGAATTAATCTAAGTCTGCTCGAAATGCCTAGCCATGCTAGGTGTCCTAGTGGCCCCCTCTGTAATTAGTATTTTATAACATGTAAACCACACAATACCCAAAACCTGTAAACCCCACATTGAAACCCTTATAGATAATAAACTTGAATTGAATTGAATTGAATTGAACCAGCACTGTTTCTGGGAAGGAAAATCCTGTATCACAAAGCTAATGGAGTTTTATGACAAGGTGACAAAAGACAGATGAAGCCCTTCGACACAGTTCTTGACAAGAGGTTACTGCAAAAGCTAGAGGATCATGCACACATAACAGAAAAGACACTGCAATGGATCAGAGAATACCTGACAGGGAGTCAACAACGAGTCATGGTACGTGACGAGGTGTCAGAGTGGGCGCCTGTGACAAGGTTCCACAGGGGTCAGTTCTAGGACCTGTGCTGTTTATGGTAAATGTGAATGACATTCAGAATTGTCTTTGTTTGCAGATGAAGTGAAGTTAATGAGGAGAATCAAATCCGTTGAGGATCAGGCAGGACTACAAAGAGACCTGGTCAGGCTACAAGCCTAGTCCAGCAATTGGTTCCTTGAATTTAACCCTGCCAAATGCAAAGTCATGAAGATCGGCGAAGGGCAAAGAAGACCGCAGACAGAGTATGGTCTAGGTGGCCAAAGACTGAAAACCTCACTCAAGGAAAAAGATCTTGGGGCGAGTACAATACCGAGCATATCTCCTGAGGCGAACATCAATCAGATAACTGCTGCAGCATACGGGAGTCTGGCAAACCTAAGGATAGCATTCCGATACCTCAATAAGGAATCGTTCAAGACTCTGCACACCATTTACGTCAGGCCAATACTGGAATATGCAGCACCAGTTTGGAATCCACACCTGGTCAAGCATGTCAAGAAATTAGAGAAAGTGAAAAGGTTTGAAAGAATAGTAGTCCCAGAGCTAAGGGGACTGTCCTACGAAGAAAGGTTAAGGGAAATTGGCCGGACAACATTGGAGGACAGGAAGGTCACGGGAGACATGATAACGACATATAAAATACTGCGGTTTATAGACAAGGTAGAGAAAGGCAGGATGTTTCAGAGATGGGACACAGAAACAAGAGGTCACAATTGGAAGTTGAAGACTCAGGTGAGTCGAAGGGATGTTAGGAAATATTTCTTTAGTCATAGAGTTGTCAGGCAGTGGAACAGTCTAGAAAGTGAAGTAGTGGAGGCAGGAACCATACATAGTTTTAAGATGAGGTTTGATAAAGCTCGAGGAGCAGGGAGAAAGAGGACCTAGTAGCAATCAGTGAACAGGCGGGGCCAAGAGCTATGAATCGACCCCTGCAACCAGAAATAGGTGAGTACAAATAGGTGAGTACTCATACACACACAAAACACACACACACACACACACACACACACACACACACACACACACACACACACACACACACACTGTATGTATCCTCATAATATATGGTAAAATCTTAGACCTTCATTAAACAAAGAAAAAAATATTTTTATGATGGAGTGGAAGTGAAATTATCATCAATTGTTGAACTGAAACTGACCTTTAATGATGGAAGATGGTGTCTGTAGTCAGCTGGTGCTGGAGTAGTCATCTGGTGCTTGGGTTGTCAGCTGGTGCTGGTGTAGTCAGCTGGTGCTGGGGTAGCTAGCTGGTGATGGTGTAGCCAGCTGGAGCTGGGGTAGTCAGCTGGTGCTGGGCTAACCAGTTGGTGCTGGTGTAGCCAGCTGGTGCTGGTGTAGCCAGCTGGTGCTGGTGTAGCCAGCTGGTGCTGGTGTAACCAGCTGGTGCTGGTCTAGCCAGCTGGTGCTGGGGTAGTCAGCTGGTGCTGGGCTAACCAGTTGGTGCTAGGGTTGCCAGCTGGTGCTGGAGTCTAGCCACCTGTTCTATCCTCAACAGTTTTGAGGTTATGTTAACTTCTTGTTTTCTGAGACCACTCCCGCGACAACACTCCCGCGACAACACTTTCCGCGGCAACACTCCCGCGACAACACTCCTGCGACAACACTCCCCGCGACAACACTCCCGCGACAACACTTTCCGCGACAACACTCCCCGCGACAACACTTTCCGCGACAACACTTTCCGCGACAACACTTTCCGCGGCAACACTTTCCGCGGCAACACTTTCCGCGGCAACACTTTCCGCGGCAACACTCCCGCGACAACACTCCCCGCGACAACACTCCCCGCGACAACACTTTCCGCGGCAACACTTTCCGCGGCAACACTCCCGCGGCAGCACTCCCGCGGCAACACTCCCGCGACAACACTCCCCGCGACAACACTCCCCGCGACAACACTCCCCGCGACAACACTCCCGCGACAACACTCCCGCGGCAACACTCCCGCGACAACACCATGATCTTATAATCTTTTATAACAATTCACTTGCTAACTACCATTAGTTACAATCATAACGACATAAGCATCATTAACATGAGCACATTCAGTACTGATTTTGAGAGCACTAAATCCTTAGGGATTATCCACACTCTGAGCATTTATAAACATGTTCTCTACACTGATATACTCCAGTATATACATAGATGTATATTTCTGTATATACACTGAGAGGTGTACACTTCTCAATGTATATACTCTAATAACTAAAATAGAAATTAAAGCATATACACTGAGATACACACCGATGTGTGTATATGCAAATACACATTTCTGGGTGTATATACTAAAGGATATACAAATTTCAGTGTATTATACCTGTAGGTAGGAGAGTGTAGTGAAGCGACCTTCCTGTTGTAGCTGCTCCAACCACAGTGAAGGAAAACAAGCTTCGTCAAGCTCAGCTTCGAGGCTTCGAAGCTTTTCATGAAACCTTTGAATGAGTCGTTTCTTCACGGAGTTTTTAACATCTTCATGAACACGGGATTCATACACCGAGACGTGTATGTTTCTCGGTGTATACTTCGAGAATTTAACTCCCATTATAGGTAATAAAGTATTCCTGACTGGTGGTATACAAGTTGTTAATAGGGTTTGAAGTCTATCAACTACACAAGGTTTGCGCGGTAACCTATCCACCGCCCGACAAGAATTTCTGATACCCAAAGAATTCTAATAAATTCTTAACATATATACACTGAGAGATATGCAGTTTTCATGGTATATACCCGATAGGTATAGAGGCAACTTGCAGCCCTGATAACCCTCGAGTAGTAGATAGATTTTAAACCACAATAACCAACCAGTCAGCCTTAATGACCCTTGTGTAGTAGACAGACTTTAATCCCCCATTAAAAATATTAATAACAATAATAATAATCTTTATTTCCACAAGTACAGACCATAGATGACATCAATGACATACTACTATATAGAAAGGCCCTTGTTATGCAGAGCATTTCCCCGCAAATTAGGTTAATTTTGTTCCCAAGATGCGACCCGCATCAGTTGACTAACACCCAGATACCCATTTTACTGCTGGGTGAACATGGACAGCTGATATCTTATGGAAATACGGCCTAATGTTTCCACCCCGTACCAAGGATCGAACCCCAGACCTCAGTGTGTGAGCTGAGTGTGCTACCAATCGAGCTGCGGGACACCAGCATTTTTTATGAGTTGCTTAACGAAGATTCGACTCATTAGTGAACCCCCCCCCTCCCTTTCTCTCTCTCTCTCCCTCTCTCTCTCTCTCCCTCTCTGTCCCTCTCTCTCCTCTCCCTCTCTCTCTCTCTCTCTCTCTCTCTGTATCACCCGACATATATTTGTCGTGCCGAATAGGTGAAACTGATCAATTAGCATAGCAAGAACTCATTTAAAATTACGTCCTTGCGAAAATGTTCTCTCATACATTCAACTTCTTGGCTAGTGCAATTTTGTTATTGATTAATACCATTCGTTCGTGCATACAATAATATAATATAATATATATATATCAATGCTGTGCGAAGAATCCTCCCAGAAGTTTCAACTACAACTCCGTCCAACAGTACCCTCTTGGGGGCACCGCTGGGTCATCAGGCCATCGATACTGTCCTCAGGGACAAATTGACCTGATGAGAATGGAGGAGAGAATAAGCGATCTTGATGCCCATGATGCTCTGTATCTCCTCACAAGGTGTCTTACTATGCCAAGACTCACTTCTTGAGGTGTGCACCCTCTTTTGACAACCCAACACTCGATGAATATGACGCACACCTGAGATCAACTTTTAAGAAGGCACTTAACCTGTCACTAGAGGATGAGCAATGGGATCAGGCAACCCTCCCAGTGCGACTGGGAGGTATAGGGGTGCGTAAAGCAATGCATGTTGCTTTACCTGCTTTTCTGTCTTCGTGTTTGGCTTCCAGTGCATTAATCAAGAAGATAGTGCCCGAACGCTTGAGAGATGTGGTAGGAGCTCAAGACCCCAGGTTTACTGAAGCAGCGATTCGGTGGGACACCCTTACAGACTCCTCCAGAAGACCAGCTCCTCCCAAACAGCACAAACAGTCCCACTGGGACAAACCGATCATGGAAAAAATCGCCAACACAATGCTCTCCAATGCTTCAGGAAAGAACAAAGCTCGTCTCCTGGCAGTGAAGGCACCACACTCAGGAGATTTCCTGTTAGCTGTTCCCAATTCCTCCCTGGGCACCCGTCTCGACCCACAGGCCATTCGGATTGGTGTTGCTCTTCGCCTAGCCGCCCCCATCCTCACCGAACATAGGTGTATTTGCGGCAGGGCGACAGCTGATCAATTCGGACTTCATGGTTTCGTGTGTCACACAGCAGAAGGGAAGTATGCCAGACATGAGGAGGTCAATGATATAATAAAGAGAAGCCTCGCCACAGCCCGTTGCCCAGCTCAACGGGAACCCCAAGTACAGAGGTCTGATGGAAGTCAAAAGCGTCCTGATGGAGCCACTATGCTACCCTGGAAGGATGGAAAGCAGATTGCCTGGGACTACACCTGTGCTGCCACATTGGCAGACACCTACTTGCCATACTCTGTAGTGGAAGGGGGTGGAGCTGCCAGCCACAGGGAGACCCAGAAGATCCGAAAATATGAAGACCTTCCCCCTTGCTATAACTTCATTCCAATAGGGTCGGAGACCCTTGGAGCATGGGGAAAGTGTGCTCTAAAGTTCCTCAAAGAGCTAGGTGAAAAGCTCATCATAGAAACCAAGGACCACAGGGAGACCAGCTTCCTCTTTCAGAGACTCAGTGTTGCGATCCAGAGAGGAAATGCCTGCAGCATTCTGGGCACGCGGCCCACCGCAGGGGAGCTGCACGAAGTATTCGAGATGTAGCTCTGAGTTACCTATGTTGTTTTACTTTCTGTTGTATTTTTGTGAATGTTTGGCCAATGTATTTTGTCTTTAAATAAAACATACTTGAAATATAGGGAGTGGTAGGAGAAAATTCTCAAACAGCTTCAGGGAGAACCTTAAGTTTTCCCTGAAGCAAGTTTATTCTTTTCTCTGAGGATGAGGGTCCCTACGACAGTTCTAGAGGTGGTACCTCCCTATGTTATATATATATATATATATATATATATATATATATATATATATATATATATATATATATATATATATATGCCGAATAGGCAGAACTTGCGATCTTGGCTTAAATAGCAACGCTCATCTTGCCATATAGGACAAGTGAAAATTTGTGTATGCAATAATTTCGCCAAAATCATTTTAAACCTAACGAAAAAAATATATTTCACTGTGTTTATAATGACCCATTCGCTAAACAACAGTAATGCTCGAAGCAACAATGAAGGAATAAAGGAGATCACAACGATACTAACTGTGGATGTTCGGAAGATCCTCCAAAAAAGGCATTAAACTCCCATATTACTGAAAATGAGTCACCAATTTCAATCTCCCTACTACGACAGTGTTAAAATCCCAAAACAAATGTATGTCGAGAGTTGGACTCGGAACCAGAGAAACACAACCTCTGAAAACGTCAAGTATCACTAAGTCTAAACAATGTTGTAGAAACTGAGTTGCACAAAGTCACGAGATGTATGTTCCTACTCACCAACCAAGACATACTCTACCAAAAACAGAGTTTAAATAACATGTGCTGTGGAGAATAGAGATGAGGTGTGTCCTTTGCGAGGACCAATGAGAGGAACAAATGGACAGGTAGCTTGCAGCGTGCTGGCAGCCAGTCAAAACTCTCCTTCAATGGGCACAATAAGAGGTGTAGTTTTTACATCTGCATGCCTCTTCAAGGGGGGCTCCTTGGCGTGGTGAAGAGGCTCTTGGTCTGAGGAATTAGACTTGTCGGTCTCCTTCCTCAGACCGAACCTAATTTCCCCCCAATCCCCCCTTCCCTATCCCATCCTACCCATCCTCCCCTTTTTCCTTTCCTCCTCCTCCTCCCCACCCCTCCCTTTTGCCCTTCCTCTTTTTGGCCTTTGGGATTTTTCCCACAGGCACGCTAGTTCCTAGGTAGGGGAAAGGGTACCGTGGTCCATCCCATTCCGTTGAGGCTCTTGGCGGTGGCATAGTTTGCCGTGGAATCTGGATCGCCTGGGGATGCCCCGATCACTCTCCGGTATCCCAGAGGGTGGCTTTGGGTGTCTTTCGGGCGACGGGTGTATCTCTGGAAGCCACCTTTCGGATTCCGGGGGTGGTGGCAGAAGGAGATATGCTTTGTGGCGGATATCCGGCCGCCCTCTCTTTTGTCCATCGAGGTAGCTCGGCAGATGTGAGTTTGCTATCCCAGATTGCCGGTTTACTGGCATGAAGGGTAGGGTATGGCACGGGTTCCATGCTGCATCTGCGCTGCCTGAGGTGCTGAGGTCCTCTTAGGCGCGTAAGGAGATTTCTGGCACCTTCTTTCCTCCTAGAAACTATCCCTCCCCGCTCCCCCCCCCCTTTTTTTTATTCTTTTTTTTATTTTTATTTTCTTTTCTTTCTTTTTTGTTTCTTAAAAACTAAAAGAAAGAAGTAACCTAACTATGGAGTCCTAAATCCATGACCCCGCTACCCCCGGACCCCTTATTGTTACCGCACCCCGTTCTGACCTCGCCTCATTTTTCGGCCACTCTTTGGACACTCTTAAGGCCCCTGTACCTTTTGCTGGTGCTGTTTCATCACCCGCTTCAGGTGCCGGGGTTTCGACTGACTCCTTCGATTTGTCTGACCTCCGCTCTCCTTTGACTATGCTTCCGGCCTCTCCCTCTATGGTGCGGCAATTTTCGAATCGCCAGCCCGTCCCACATCGGACCAACTCTGGTCCCACTTCTAAACGCCAACGACAATCTCCTGATGATGTTACTTTGTTACCTTCCCATTCTACTCAGAAAAGACCGACACGTCATGTACTCCCTCTCCACACTCAGTTTCGGACCACAAAATGGACTAAATTCTTTATTTTAAGACCGACTTCTTCTACTGCCTATCTTTCCGACCATAGTATTGGCAAAGCACTCCTATGCCATGTAGGTAGAGATATTTCCTTTCATGCTCTTAAGAGTGATACACGCATCATCATGGTCCAGAATTCTACCCAAGCTCATGATCTTTCTCTTCTTTCACATATCGATACTATTCTTATCACTATCGAAAAACATCATTCCCTCAATTCTTGTAGTGGTACTGTTATTCTGCCCCATACCATAGTCCAACAGAATTTCCAGACATGTGGCAATGACATTCTCGAACAGGTGGAACTCCAAGATCTCCCAATTCTCAAGGTAGACACTTATGTTCTTCCTGCCTGCGGGCGAAGACGATACCCTTGCAATTTGGCTCGTTTAACTTTTGACAGCCGTGAACTCCCATCCTCTGTTTATGTAGCAGGACATCGGTTACAAGTTGGGAAAGTGATCCCTACACCGCAACAGTGTAGAAATTGCTGGCGATTTGGCCACCCAGCAAAATATTTCAGATCTATAGCCGAATATTGAACTTCGTCGAACATCTAATTGGGAAAAGAAATGGAGAATTACGACTAACCCTGACAAAGTTCTTGTTAGCACGATAGGATGTTTTGCATCAACCATCGAAGATAAAGGGGGTATCTCCATCAGAGGTACACCTGTAGCCATTAGAAACCCTAACAAGATCTTGGGATATGAAATAGAAAGGCTGCTCCACTCAACATCTCATGTAACTAAAAAGATCAACATAGCCAAAGCCGGTCTTAGCAGTCTCTTTCGATTCAATCAAGCCCCTCCACATGTCAAAAAACATCTGTATAAAATGATATTAAGACCTATACTCGAATACCCATGTGTCCCAATGTCATTAACAACAAAGACCAACTTGCTACGGTTGCAACGGGTCCAGAATAGAGCTCTTCGCTTCATTACCGATACCAGGAGGAGAGAGAGAGTTAAAATGGCAGATTTACACGTACAACAAGATGTTACTGCCTTAAATGTACGCCTTTACACCCTGAAAAAGAAACAACTCTTTGCAATGCAAGAACTCTACATGCCAGATAGAGAACATCCTCTACAAGTTGCAAATACCACTAATTATATCAATACTCCTCCTCACAGGACTCAAAGAATGACTCTCCCACAGAGGGTCTGTCGTTTTATCCATAAAGATGATTACCATCGACCAATGATATTGAGCAACCTCCCTGCAGATGAAGATGATTGGGTAACACCAGAACCCTTCTATGTTTACTGAGAAAATCATCGCCCCCAATTAGGGAGACATATAACATTCTACTGTAAAAATTATGCTAAATTTACTATGGCGGGACACCACCTGTAAGAAGCCATTGTCAAGTAATTCTTTATAAACGGGCCAGGAAATTATTGCCTTTATTGTCGCTTAAATATCCGTTGTGCAATCGCAAAAAAAGGCAATTGCAACTTGTATATTTACTACCAATTCAGAGTCATGTACTTATATATCTGTTATATCTACGTGACTGATGGGTTAGTATTATACCCCTTTAAGAATGTCTTATTATTTCACATACACCTTTTAAATTACACCAAAGTGGTTGGGCCACTTACCTTTTATATCCTACCTCTCTCCCCCCTCCCACCCTTTTCCAATATTTCTATCCTTACCCATCCTTCTTCCTTACCCATCTTACCAAAGCTCTGGTCATAAGAAGAAGAAGAAGAAGAAGAAGCCGAATGCCCAGTCTGTGGTGCCGATGACCATTCTAATACGTCTTGCAGTCGACCTCCCTCTTGCCTTAATTGTCATGAGGCTCACCCTTCGTACTCTCGCCGTTGCCAGGTCTACTTAAATGAGCGGGAAATTCGTTGCCTCAAAGAGACAGAAGGTCTCCCTTATGCTGTGGCAGTTTCTCATCTCCGCCTCCAAGGGAGACTGCCCCGTGTTTCTTATTCTCGCATTTCAAAACGTCCTCCCACTTCTGGGGTCCCATCTTCTGCAGCCTCCTCTGCGGTTGCCAGTCCCATAGTCACTCTTGCATCTAATTCTTTTTCTGTCCTGGGCTCAGACGTCCCTACTTCAACACCTCAGTCTGTTCTCCCTTCGTGTTCTCCCTCACAAAACCCGGTATCGATAAGCCCTCGTACGACACCTTCCAGTCGTCCCTCTACTTCTCAGAAGTCCAAAAAGTCTCCTTTAACCCCTCCTTCCCTTCATCCACCTCCACATTTTACCTTCCCGGTCTCTGTATCTGGGTCTTCCCCTTTCACTGGCTCTGTTACAAATGTGGAGGTTCATCCTCCTCCTTGTACTGTGCCTACCTCCTCTGTCTCCTCCCAAGTTTCTTCCTCTTCTGCCACCTCCCAGGTTTCTGCCTCTTCTGTCCCCTCCCACAATTCTCCAGTTCCCTCCACCCTTTTGCCCCTCCTACCTTGGTGCAGTCCATTACAGTTCCGATCTTTACTCAAACTCCTCCTCCTTCCATCTCCAATATTGTCTCCCATACGACATCTCTGAACTCCGAAACACTTGAAGCAAACCATCAATGGACACTGATCCACCCTCTGTTCCCTCTCTTTCGTCTTCTCCATCTGCGCAACTCCTTTCTTCACAGTGCACTGTTCCTTCACTGCTTGAAAGTTTTCCTTTGCCACCGCATGTGGACTTTTCTAACCCCTCTAGTCTGTAGGTACCTTTACCTGCGGATTTCAGGTATCTTTATCGTTGCCAATCAAGGCCTATTTACAGTGGAATATTTGCGGCCTCGGGGGTAATTGGGGTGAGCTTCAGATGTTGCTCTCCCAGTTTTCCCCTGTTGGTGTTTGCTTAGAGGAACCAAAATTGCACTCTGCTGTTATCTATCCCATCTAATTTATTGTATTCTTAAGATCCTTTTCCTGATGGGACCTTCAACGAAAGTGCCCTTCTTCTACGCACTGATATTCCTTACCATCAGCTATTTGTTCATACTTCGCTGCATTACGCAGCAGCCCGTATCCACCTGCATAGGTGGTATACACTGTTCTTTGTATCTCTCTCCTTCTCGAGCATTATCTATTCCAGATATTGCCTTTCTTGTTGTGTCATTACCGCCACCACTTCTGTTACTTGGCGATTTTAATGCCCATCATTTCCTCTGGGGGGTCTCACTGTGATTCCCGTGGCATTCAGTTAGAGGCTTTTCTTGCTACCCACCCCCTCCATGTTTTAAATACAGGTACTCACACCCATTTTGATCCTCGGACTCATACTCTCTCTTGCATCGATCTCTCAGTCTGCTCTTCCTCCGCCACATTAGACTTCACCTGGTCTGTTCTCCCGGATTTGCATGGCAGCGATCATTTCCCAATCATTCTTACTTCCCCTTCATATTCACCACCTCTTCGTAACCCATGCTGGCAATTTGATCAGGCAAATTGGAACCTTTACACACAACTGTTTTTATTGAGGTTCCTTCTTCATCCTCCATTGATGAGCTTTTACACCTCTTCTCGTCCTCAGTTTTAACCACAGCTTCTCATTCTATACCCCAAACTTTGGGCAGGCATTCTCAGAAATGCGTGCCTTGGTGGTCTCCTGCTTGTGCTCGTGCAGTACGTTTGAAATGCGCTGCGTGGGGCAAGTACCGGTACAATAAAACCATGGAGAGACTTCTTGATTTTAAGCAGAAGCGTGCGATCACTCGCCGTGTCATCCGTGACACTAAACGCACTTGCTGGCGAGCTTATGTCTCCACCATCACCTCTGCTTCCTCCATGAGTGCAGTCTGGAAAAAAGTACGAAAACTGGGTGGTAAATATTCTCCTGACCCGGCTCCTGTTCTGTGGGTTGCCGGGGTGGATACAGCAAACCCACTAGATGTTGCCAATGAAATTGGCAATCATCTGGTCCGTATTTCTCAGGGGCTCCATCTATGCCCCTCGTTTCTTTCCTCAAAGTCTGACAGAGAGTTAGCACCCTTGGACTTTTCTTCTCTCAGAGAAGAACAGTTTAATGTGCCTTTTACACTTCAGGAACTGGAGGCAACACTCTTAGCTTGCTGATCATCGGCAGCTGGGCCCGACGACATTCATATACGTTCTCTGAACCATTCATCTACAAATATGTCAGACACTGCAACTTCTTGGGATCTTAATACTTAGGAATTCTTCGCTTGCCTAATTCTTGGGCACGACCTACTTCCACATTGAACAAATGTGACACGACCTATGACTGCTGCACCTCTCCTGCCATACGATTTATAAGCTGCTTCTCCGCTGATATGCCGTATTCTATTCAAGATTGATGGACTGAACACATCGACTCAAGGTTGAGGGACTGATTACCTCATTCTCCTCCTGTTCTTCAAGTTTCTCCTACGTATGGACTGATGAAGCCACTGTGTGGCGAAACGTTTCCTCAATAAAGATACCCAAGAGTTGCACATGTGTCTAATTTATCAACATATTCGTATGATACAACATTTACATCAGTCAGCCCTTGCAGTCCTATTACGCCTTTTCAATCTTATTTGGTCACAAAGAGTTCTTCCTCAGCTGTGGAAATCTGCCATTGTTCTCCCTTTCCGCAAACCGGGTACTACGGGACATGAAGCCTCCCACTATTATCCCATTGCTCTTACCAGTGCAGTTTGCAAAGTGATGGAACGCCTGGTAAATTGACGTTTAGTGTGGTATTTAGAGACACACAACAGTCTCTCCACTCATCAATATGGCTTTCGTAAGGGCCGTTCTACCATAGACCCCTTACTACGCTTGGATACGTATGTTCATAATGCCTTTGCGAATAACCACTCAGTTATTGCCATATTTTTTGACCATGAGAAGGCATATGACACAACTTGGAGGTATAATATTTTGGCCCAAGCCAACTCCTTAGGCCTCCGAGGCAATCTACCATCCTTCCTTAAGAACTTTTTAACTGACAGACATTTCCGTGTTCGGGTTAATAATGTGCTCTCCCCGGACTTTATCCAAGCTGAAGGTGTCCTCCAGGGATGTGTTCTGAGCACAACACTTTTTCTCCTTGCTATAAATGATTTGGCCTCTAGTCTTCGATCCAATATTTGGTCATCACTCTATGTTGATGACTTCGCTATTGCCTGTGCAGGCGCTGACTGTCACCTCATTACAGTTTCTCTCCAGCATGTGGTCAACCGTGTTTCCAATTGGGCCACCACACATGGGTTTAAATTTTCCGGTACCAAAACTCACCAAATTACTTTCACTAGATGCTCTGTCATCTCCGATCATCCTTTGTACCTCTATGGCTCCCGTATCCCTGAACGTGATACAGTCAGGTTTCTGGGCCTCCTCTTTGACCGTAGGTTATCCTGGAAACCTCACATTACCTCTCTGAAGGCAACTTGTCACAGCCGGCTGAACCTTCTTAAAACCCTTGCTCATATTTCATGGGGAGCTGATCGTCAAACTCTCCTTCGCCTACATTCCACCCTAATTTTATCGAAACTTGATTATGGTGACCAGATCTATTCAGCGGCATCTCCTGCTACTCTCTCTAGCCATAACCCCATTCATCACCAAGAATTACGTTTATGCCTTGGTGCTTTTCGCTCTTCCCCTGTTGAGAGCCTCTATGCAGAAGCGAATGTTCCATCCTTATCCGATATCCATGATGCCCATTGCCTTCACTACTATGTACGCTCTCATGATCTCCGCAATCCTTCCATTTATAGAATGGTCACCGATATTAGTAGACATTATTTGTTCACCGCCCCTGTCTTCGCCTACATTCGCTCTTGTCTTCTCTTCAATTACCACCTTCCTATGTTCATGTAGCATCTCACTTTTCCCTACCCCACTTGGAAGTTCCAGCTGTTCGAGTCTGTTCTTTCTCACTCCAATGCTCGAAAGCCCAACTGTCTATGGTAGCTTCCCGCTCTCTTTTTCTTGACCACTTCCACTCTCATTCTCATGACATTGCAGTGTACACAAATGGCTCTAAGTCTTCTGACGGCGTAGGATTCGCAGCAGTGTTTCCGGACAGCGTCGTACGAGGGCATTTATTATCTTCGGCTAGTATTTTTACTGCTGAATTGTATGCCATTCTTGCTGCACTTATCCGTATTGCATCTATGCCTGTGTCTTCATTTGTGGTTGTCTCAGACTCCCTTAGTGCTTTACAGGCTATACAGAAATTTGATACACCTCACCCCTTAGTTCTCCGTATCCAACTTTGGCTACGCCGCATCTCTACCAAGCATAAAGGTATTGTTTTTTGTTGGGTCCCTGGTCATGTTGACGTACAGGGCAATGTACAGGCAGACACTGCTGTGCGGTCAGCAGTACATGACCTACCAGTTTTATATAGAGGTGTTCCATTTACGGACTATTTTGCTGCAATAGCTACCTACCTTCACACCCGTTGGCAACAACGTTGGTCTACTCTGCTCGGTAACAAACTTCAATCCATTAAACCGAGTATAGGTTACTGGCCGTCTTCTTGTCACCAGTGTCGAGGTTGGGAGACTACTCTCTCCCGTCTTCACATTGGCAATACTTGTCTTACTCATGGATATCTCATGGAGTGGCGCCCTGCTCCTGTCTGTGAGAATTGTCAGGTTCCATTATCGGTCAGCCACATTCTGTTAGACTGCACACTTTATCAACGAGCACACAGAATTTACCTCCAACGTCGTCTTCGCTCCGCTGCTCTCTCTTTACCTTCCCTTCTCGCTGATGGACCCACCTTTCATATGTACTCTCTCATTGACTTTTTGACAACAACTGACTTCACAAACTCTGATGATACCTTCAGCCCTTTCTACCTCAATCTCTTGCTACCCTCTACCCCCGCACTATCCCCTGCCTCGCTGTTTTCTGTAACCTACTGATCATCCCTCTCCCCTTCTGCCGCCCAATACCCTCGCTTCCTTCCCTACCCTGCAGCGCTGTATAGCCCTTGTGGCTTAGCGCTTCTTTTTGATTATAATAATAATAATACATCTGCGTACACATATAATCTAATAATGTAATTTTGTTAATGATATGAAGCATGAAATTTTCATTTTAACTGTTAATGAAAAAAAATCAACAATATAAATTTATATGAGAAAGCAATATACACATAACATTTAAGGCGTCCTTTTCTCTGAGGACGCTACACAAGCCAGTCAGAAGAACCATTCTTTAGTTATCGAATAAAACTTAGCATTAAGCAGTAAAACTGCATAATACAGCTTTTGCCAACCAAGAGCAACATATACCATGTGTCCAGAATGCCACATTACTGGTAAAAATTTCAAGTCGAGCAGATGAATCATTCTGCACGCAAACAAATGGGAACTGTAGTTCTATAAAATGTAGTAGTCATTAAATATTAGTCATTCAGAAGAGGCAAACCAAAAATTTATTTAGGAGTAGTAATGAACAGAAATATCTCAACATGTTCCACACTGACTAAATCTGCGCCTTCACTCTTGAATTTCACACTCTTCACGGTCTAAGGTTTGAGTATTTGAGCGTTTGAGGATTTTGAAAATTATCAGAGCAGCCCCAGGATGCTGGGAATTAGTTGAACAATTATGGCATTAGAACACATGAACAAACCAGTAGTTTCAAGAATGTAGTCCTTGTTAGCCTACACAAGCTGTCATAATTTTTTCCCTTCTTGTAGGTCCATCTTCAGGGAAATTTCAGGTAACCTCACGAAGGTCTCCCCTTCGAGGATATCTAATAATATTGATAAAAGTCGGGAGACCGTAATAATAACGTAATAATTACAATAATAATAATATCTTTATTTCTACAAGTACATGTACAAGGTATACAGGCCTAGATGACATCAATGACTTACTACTATACAGAAAGCTACATGTTATGCAAAGCATTTCGGGCAAATTAGATAAATTTTGTCCCAGGATGCGACCCATACCAGTCAATTAACACCCAGGTACCTACTTCACTGATAGATGAACAGTGACAGCGAGTGCCTTAAGGAAAGAAGTCCTAATGTTTCCATCCGTGTCGGGGATCGACCCCCGGACCTCAGTGTGTGTGAGCTGAGTGCGCTAGCAGTCGAGCAACGGGATTTCACAAAATATGAGAACAGCATTCTGTTATTTGTCTTTGAAAGTAATTTCATCTTTAAAATCATGCAGTATTGTTAAACTCTGTCAACAGGTATTAAATGGCATCTCTAGTGCCAAACAATTTTTTTCATCGGTGACTAAATAACAATTCACTTGAAGGAGTTTTCTACAATTGATATATCAGAAATAATTATGTAGCAGTGAAAGGAACTAAAGTTCCAGCTACCACGTAACACTAACTGTATGTGTTATGTGCCTGGCTCTCTATCATCACCACTCAGCTTAGTGGCCAACTAGATACATTTTCAGAATTCTGGTGTACACAGTCAGTACCCATGAAATCAAAAGCATTAATGATTCTACGGAAACAAGCACTTATTTAGCTCTAGTCTATAATGTAGGCGTACCAGACTGTTGTTTACTCTGCAATGTGTACTCGGTATTTATTTTAATTACTAAGGTCCTCACATAAAACATTTTTTTTCACCTTAGGTAGAAAATTCTTATTTTCTTTATTTGAAATGTTGCACACACATTATATCCACCAGTAAGCAGTATTAGTCACACACTACCACGGGTTGTCCTCTTATCAGTATGTCTCTACACATAACAGTATACTCCACACACAGTTGTATGTTAACAAAATAATGCGAACTCCTCTCAAGAGCTTGTTACTCACACTACCTTAACTATAACACACCTTACGTTCCTCACTTAACTTTAACACACAACATTACGTTCCTCACTTCACCTCAACTTTAACATACAACATTATGTTCCTCACTTCACCTCAACTTTAACATACAACATTACGTTTCTCACTTCACCTCTACTTTAACACACAACGTTACGTTCCTCACTTCACCTTAAATTAACACACAACATTACGCTCCTCACTTCACCTCAACTTTAACATACAACATTACGTTTCTCACTTCACCTCAACTTTAACACACAACATTACGTTCCTCAAGCGCTTTAGCTTTAGTACACAACAATATGTTCCCAGATCAAAAATACATTCCTCTCATATTAGTACGATTTACATGTAATGAATACTCTGCTCCATACAACCGTATGTTCATTTATCATTAAACACTCATACATAACAGTATACACCACTCAGCATTATGTACTCATCGCAAAAGTTAGCTCATCATACAGCATTATCTATACTCTACATTAAATTCCACAAAAATACAAAAAAATGGAGTGGCTAAATACACAGGGCAATGTGAGTATTGTCATATTACACACTAAACTGAAATTCAATGTTACACATAACATTTGCATCACATCCATTCCCCTGTTTCCTTATGCAATAAAATGTTCCACACAAGAATATCTATTTCACATTTACGATAGTGTTCCAAACTCAAAACTTATTAAAAAAAAAATCTGCAGACTTGAAAACTCTGCTCCATGCACTAGGTTAATCTCAGCTCGTTAAACAGCGTTCATCACTAGCTATAATGTATCGTTCACTACTATATGTTCATCACACAACAGTGTGCTACAACAGAATAACAGTCTGGTCATCATACCAAAAACCGTCTTCTCAAAGCAAAACAGAAGTAAGTTTGTTATACAAGAAAAGTTTAATAAACGCAATCAAACACATGTTTTACACATAAATATTTAGCAGTGTATATCATAGACAGCACAATGTTGCAAAACCATAAATACTTTCCTTTTTTATCTCTAATGTATGTTCCTCACATAACACCGTATGTTCTTCATACAATACTGTGTTCATCACATAACACTATATGTTCTTCATGCATCACTATGTTCCTCACATTACACTGAATGTTCTTCGCATAACATACTGCTCCTTACACAACACTGTGTGTTTCTCGTTTAACACTATGTTCTTCGTATAACAAAGTGTTCTTCACACAACAGTGTTTCTCGCACGATAGTGTTCATTACACAACAGAATTTCTCGCACAACAGTGCTCCTCACCCCATAGTGTTCCTCACACAACAGTGTTCCTCACACAGTGTTCCTCACACAACAGTGTTCCTCACACAACAGTGTTCCTCACACAATAGTATCCTTCACTCAACAGTGTTCCACACATAACAGTGTTCCTCACACAACAGTGTTCCTCACACAACAGTGTTCCTCACACAACAGTGTTCCTCACACAATAATAGCCTTCACTCAACAGTGTTCCACACATAACAGTGTTCCTCACACAACAATGTTCCTCACACAACAATGTTCCTCACTCAACAGTGTTCCTCACTCAACAGTGTTCCTCATACAACAGTGTTCCTCACATAAGTGTTCCTCACACAACAGTGTTTCTCGCACAACAGTGTTCCTTACACAAAGTGTTCCTTACACAACAGTGTTCCTTACACAACAGTGTTCCTTACACAACAGTGTTCCTTACACAACAGTGCTCTTCACACAACTATAGGTTATGGACACAGCAATATATTTCAAACAATTGTGAATTAGACTTTCCAGTTCATATGTCTCACACAACAGTACATAACACACAACATTACGTAACACACAACAGTACATAACACACAACATTACGTAACACACAACAGTACATAACACACAACATTACGTAACACACAACAGTACATAACACACAACATTACGTAACACACAATAGTACATAACACACAACATTACGTAACACACAACAGTACATAACACACAACATTACGTAACACACAACAGTACATAACACACAACATTACGTAACACACAACAGTACATAACACACAACATTACGTAACACACAACAGTACATAACACACAACATTACGTAACACACAACAGTACATAACACACAACATTACGTAACACACAACAGTACATAACACACAACATTACGTAACACACAACAGTACATAACACACAACATTACGTAACACACAACAGTACATAACACACAACATTACGTAACACACAACAGTACATAACACACAACATTACGTAACACACAACAGTACATAACACACAACATTACGTAACACACAACAGTACATAACACACAACATTACGTAACACACAACAATACATAACACACAACATTACGTAACACACAATAGTACATAACACACAACAGTACGTAACACATAACAGTACGTAACACACAACATTACGTAACACACAACAGTACATAACACACAACAGTACGTAACACACAACAGTACGTAACACACAACATTACGTAACACACAACAGTACATAACACACAGCAGTGTGTAACAGACAACAGAACATAATACACAATAATACACAGCACAAAACAGTACGTAACACACAATGATACATAACACAAAACAGCACATAACACACAACAGTACGTAACTGTTATGAGGCTATAGGACCCAACATGTATTTATATACCTAAGCAACAGTTACTTTGGAATACCTAATTATATTGAACTGATGGGGGGCACAACTGCTTTAATGTTGTCATAAGAGCAGATCACTCTTATTGTTGAAAAGTCAGTTGAATCAAGCCTTGTTTTTTCAATATGAATAGATTGTACTATATACACATACACACACAATTAAAATTATTAGGGTAGTTAAAGAATTGGGCTTATGGGCAGCCTTTTGTTTGCTTTGGTGGGTAGATGGGAGGAGCCTAGCTGGGTCTCTCCCTCTGCCTCACTCTCCTTAGTGGCTCCTAGGTTGTAGGAACTCCTCCTCCTTCTTATGTGTGGGCATGATGTGAGTGCCCAGGGTGTGGTAAAATTTATCTCACCAAATTATGGTTAAATAAATTTGTAGAGCAAAAAAAGTAACTTTGTATCAATAATGAGGAAACTTAGCTTTGTTGCTATGTCTGTCTATCGCAGCCTCCGACAATAGTAGCCTCTGATGATAGACAGTTGCTTTACTACCACATAGCTGTCGGGTGTTGTGTCAGTATTTCATTAAATAACTGAAAACTGATGAGAGCCTTACACTCACTTGTGTTGGGCTAAAAAGCCCACCTATTACCGGGGTTTATGGTAATCTTCCTAGATCGTACATTAGTTCTCAACTGTAGAGTCATTTGAACTACCATACGTCAAAACAGACTTACCTGGGTGTGTGTATCGGAACCTTACACCCAAGTATCGGTGTCTTGATTGAAGAATAGTGTCTTTGAGAATGCCCACGTCTTCCATTCAGACTGGAAATTTACAACACTCGCTGGCTACTCTGTTCATCAAGATCTGTTCACCATAATGCCACTAATCAAGCTGCGCACACTTCTTGAGCATAAAAACGCGTGGATCAGTGTTCTTTGTTATCCTGACGTTAATGTTTCCCCTTGCAGGTTTTAAAGTTATCTGGCCAGCGGCATCTCCATCTAGCCCCAGCTTCCCGACACACAAAAGAAGTGCTGACAAAGCGTATTTCCCTTGCTTGCCTAACTTCCACCATGAAGCAATGCAGAATCTGGTCGTAAAGCGGGGGTCCACTGTACTTGATTCCTGCTATCTGGAACTGACGTCAATGTGCATCTTTAACATGGCAACAAAGTGGGAGCAGGATAATTGTCCATAATTGTCCTGCTATGGTAAGAGATCGATTTTCTCTTATTAAACTACGCTATTTGCAACACTGGTCTCATGCAAAGAAGTGGCGTATCTATGACACGAACAGATACTGCATCTGGAATCAATTAAAGTGTTTATGCAGAAGCAAGATGCCATTTCCCTTTCTGAGAGGGTCGAGGCACTCTGGGCTGAAAGGGGCTGATACCCCCTCCTGGAGAAAATATCTCCACACTGGGGGGGCGGGAGAGGTTCGCTGCAGGTGAACTATTCATCACTTAACATTAATTTGATTTTCTCACTTTCCACCACTGCTGCAAGTATTTTCTGAACAACATTAGTCTGTGAGGCTTCTGGAACATCACTTATTTTGTTTTCAACACTGTGTAATTCTAACGGCGCTAGTTTATCTATTGTCCACTTATTCACTACAACTGTCCTGATGATTCCATTTGCACCAGGATATATGGTCACAATTTTTCTAAGAGGCCATTGGGACCTCGGACCATCATTGTCAATAATCACTATGTTACTAGGTCTTAAGGACTTATAATTTTCAGGAACACCAGCTCCACAGAAGTGTTCTCTCAAATTTTCTCCCAACGTTCAATCGCTTTATTAAGGTGTTTGAATTTACGTCTGAGTTGCTCAGGTTCGAAATAAGTAGGATGCTTTATGATTTCTTTATCATTCATCGGAGGAACAGGTTCGAGCCTTCTGCCATGGAGCAAATGAGATGAACTTAACACTTCTAAAATGTCCAGATCATCGGCAACATAAATCAGAGGTCTGTTGTTGACTCTATTGTCTATTTCCGACTGTACGAAATTCTTTTAAATCGATTCGCTGACGATGAAGAATCTTAAACAACGTTTTATGATGCCGATTATTCTTTCATAAAATCCGCCATGCCATGGAGATTTAGGAGAAATGTATTTCCAACGACAACTGCACTGATTCAGCATCTGTTGTACTTCAGGCTGATCAAAGATCTTCCTTATATTAGCAGCACCAGCAACAAAGTTCGGGACAAAGTCTGGGACATACCCTTCAGAAGACATGTTAGCGACTACTTCTATATGTACTGTTCTAGTCGTAGCACAAGTGAACAAACAGATGTATACCTTGATGGGAACTTTGTCAACTGTTTTGGTTAAAATTATTGGTCCAGTGTTAATTTACGCCTGTCACCTCACCTACGCCTGTTACCTCTTTCAGAGGGATATGGAGTTGGACCTGTATACTGACATACTCGCAAATCTTAGTGACGACAAGTAATACAGTCCCTGATTTGTTTTTTCACACTTTGTCAACCTTGAGATATCCAGTAGGATTGTCGTATATGACAAAGTGTGTCAGCTATCCCACCATGTAACACGTTACTGTGGGCGTTTTTAACTATCAGCTTTGTTAGCCAAAGATTCTTAGATGTATGACCTCTTTAGGTAGTGAAGAATTATGAATTCTTCCTCGACATCTTATAATCTTTCTTGAGGCCAGATAAAGTCCTAAAGAATTAATCATAACAGGTTTCTTTGGGAATTTATCTTGTGTTTCCAAAAATTTAAATTCTGTAGAGAAAACATCTTTCTGTATTAGTTTCACCCAGTAGTTAATGGGTTCAAGATATTCAGAATTAGGTTTCATCCTTTTAATGAATTTAAAGACAAGAGCTGTAACTCTTAAGAGTTTACCCAAAGATGAGTATTTAGATCCATCAATGCCTATTTCTGTTGTGTCTGCAGTGTGTATATAGATTATTTCTGCTGTGTTCAAGCAGACTGTTTCTTCTGGTATAACGTGAGCTTTTGTTGTGGCCAGTTATTTTCATTAGAGAGCCAGTTCGGTCCGTGGAGCCATAATTTATTATCCACAAATTTCTTGAGTGGGACACCACGAGACAACATGTCAGCTGGATTCTCTTGGATAGAGACGTGGAGAAAGAGATAATCTCTCTGCATCTCTTTTATTTCTGCTACTCTGTTCTGTACATAGACCAACTTACTCATATTATTTCTTAACCACTGGAGAACTGCTTCATTATCACTCCAGATCACGGTTTTTTCAATAGTGAGATGATCAAGTACTTTGTTGAGATAGACAGCTAATTTTGTACCTACATAGAGTGCTGTCAGTTCCAATTGAGGTACTGTTCTGACCTTCAAGGGTGCTACCCTGGCCTTTGAAGTAATTAGTGTACTTTCTTCAGCATTACTCATGTAAGCTACAGCGCTATAACCTCTGGTTGACGCATCACAGAACACATGCAATGTATACTTGTTTCCCTCTTGACCTATTTGTCTGGGAAATTTAATTTGATGAAGTTGTTTAAACTCCTTGGATATTTCATCCCATGCTTGACTCATTTCTAGAGGCAAGTTCTCATCCCATCCAATTTTGAGCTTCCATGCATCTTGCATAAGTATTTTACCTTTTATGGTAATTGGTGAGACGAGTCCTAGAGGATCAAAACATTGCGATACCTCTGACAGTAAACTACGTTTAGTGAGTGTACTGCATGATTTATTGTTTACTCCTTTGAGACTCAAAGTATCTTCCTGTGTGTTCCAATTTAGTCCCAGCATATTGTTGCAATCAGGAATTTCAGCTTCAGGGAAATCTTCTTTGATAAGTTTCCTTAATTGCTTTGAATTTGTATTCCACATCCTTAGAGGCATATTTGCTTCTTTCATCTCCTTGTTAGCTTCTCTGTATAAGGATTTCAAATCCTCCTCTTTATTCACACTACCTAGAAGATTGTCCACTTAGAAACTTTTCTTTAAGATTTCTTTGAAGGGACTTTCAGATTTCTTCAAATGTGTATTTAGAGTAGCTTCTAGTAAGAATGGAGAGGATGCTGCACCAAACAGTACTAACTTGAAACGATGTTTTTTCACAGGACTTTGAGGATCATGTGCATTTTCTGGCGACAAGAATCGAATATAATCTCTATCCATTTCTCTTGGTCCTACTCTTAAGAAAGCTTTGGATATCAGCTGTGGAGGCACATGTATTTGTGTGAAATTTCATAAGCACGTCTCCAAGCTTCTCAGTTAGTGAGGGTCCGGTCATCAGACAGTCATTGAGATTCGCTACATCTTTATTTGCACGTGCACTGCAATTATATACAACACGTAGTGGCGTGGTTTCAGAATCTTTTCTGACTCCGTGGTGCGGGAGATAATGAGCATCTGTCTTCAATTTGTCTTCGACTACTTCCTCAATGAAATTATGGTCTAACTGTTCTTGTATGATATTATCATAGATATTATCATAGACAGTCAGTAGCTCTGGATTCTTCCTGAACTCATGTATTTGTGCTTTCATTTGCCCGAAAGCCATGCGATAATTGCTAGGCAGATGTGATGGATTTAATTTCCATGGTAACCTAACCCAATACTGTCCATCTTTATACTTGACAGTGTCCAAATATTGGTTATAAGTCTGAGACTCTTGTGGGCTTGGTTTATTTACATCAATACCTATCGCATCTAAATCCCACAACTTATCAACTGGTTCACTCATTTCTTCCAGTAATGATAATTTTTGCTGTGGTACGTGATCAGCGGTTATTCTTGCAACTAGTACATTTTCCACTGAATCAGTATCAGCTTCTTTCCCACTTTGAGAGGGAATGGGACCACATATCATGTGGCCTCCTGCTGTTTTCAGGAAGTGAACATCATGTTTACTTACTATATTTTGCACAAAACAGTGATAATAATAAATTCCAATGATTAAATCAATTGGACTAATAGTGTCCGTCTGTATGTCAGGACAGGCTAGCTTGGCCTTAGCTGCTTTCAGTGCTGCAACTGTTTCTTTTAATCCCTGAATCTGCACAGACTTAGGTAAATCATCTACTACCACAGCTTCTACTGTCTTTTTCCTGTTTCCTAGACCAACAGTGAATCTGTCTAGGCCATATGTCTGTTTACCAGAACTTCGGAAAAAAACCCAGCTATATCTAACTGTATTCTGGCATAGGGTTGTTTATTCAGTTTATGTAACACTGTTCTTCTTATGAAAGACCTTTGTGAGCCTTTATCAAATAATGTTAGCACATTGGTTTTGTGTAATTTATTGGATAACTCAACTCGAGCTATTGGGAGAGCAGTTGCTTTAAAATTATCTCTCACATTTAATGCAGTTCCTTGTTGACTTCCTGATCCTGTGGAAGTCTTCTGCTGCTCAGCATAAGTGCTTGGGCATTATGCTGTATGATGCATACCCTTGCATTTAGAAAAACTTCTTCAGTGAGCATTTACCTCCCTTGTTTTCACTTAAACACTTAGTGCACCTTCTCAGCTGTTGAGCACGATGTTTACGTGCCTCCATTGATGTGTATTGATTACAATACTGTGCCCAGTGTGTTCCATCACAAAGTACACATTTTGGAGTACGTTTATGTGTGACAGTCTGTTTACTGTCTGTTGTGTTCACAGCTTGGTAAGTGCCAACATGGGATTTCCCTTTTTGTATTTTTGTGGAAGTAGGTATACTCTTCTTATACTGAATTGAAAGTTCATTATCCACAGAATTTGTGGGTTTTTCATCTTGTTTCATTGCTTGCATGCAAGAAACTATTGTTTGTAAACCATTGCTAATTTCTTCACAAGTGAAATAGCATTTTTTGACATTAACGTTTAATCCTTCAATAGTTTGTGGTGACAGCTTATTCAGTACAATTTAGCACCTAGGGATCTGAGACTATTGTCTAATGTGATCCTAAATGATTGTAAGTCTGAAAAACAATGTTTGGGTGGCTTCAAGCTTGAAATTGTGACTGCATGTCTAACCCTGGCTTTGTCAGGGCTTGATAATAATTGCCTTTAACCACTGGTAATGACTTAATCAGTTTGTAGGGTTCTCCCTACAAACTTAGCAATCTCGTCAATTTCAGTTCGTGAATTTACTATGGACTGGAACCCACTAATGGACTCTTCGTAGTTATGACCTTAGAAATTAGGCAACGAGAATGTTGGCAAACTTGGTCATGGGATGCCATTTGTTGCAGTTGATGTGGGAGGTGTAAAAAGTGTCTGACCACTAGTTACTGTAGGCCTCTGTGACAGAGTTTTGTGGCAGGTTGATTGTGCTCCTGCCGAAAGTACCTAAAACATTTTTAATTAATGTCATCCTCAGATGGATTTGATTTTAGGAATTCACTTTCATATTTCACATAATGTGAATTAATTATTTCCAGACCCTGAGTAAGTAATTCCAGTTTTGGCTCAGGATAATCAAAATCAATGTTTGCATCTTGAGTCAACCCTACACAGACTGAAATAAGATGTTTTGATTGTGAAATATTAGTCTGTAAAAAATTTACTTGAGTACCCAAGGATGCCATTGTAATGGGATACTGATAATTCTAGCACCACACTTAGAGTGTTTAAGCACACTACACTGATATGAACAGCTGAGAGCTTGAGTTAGCAATATCTACTGACCCATTAATGTGACCCTGGAGTCAGTGACCTTGAAGGGTACAGGGTACATATGTCCAGATGCTTAGTCGACTGTTTGTAATCATTGTACACTGTATAACTGTAAATTTTAACACAAATTTTTATTTCTTACACTCAAACACACACACACACACACACACACACACACACACACACACACACACACACACACACACACACAAACACACGCACACACACACACACACACACACAATATATATATATATATATATATATATATATATATATATATATATATATATATATATATATATATATGCCGCGCCAAATAGGCAGAACTTGCCATACAGGACAAGTGAAAATTTGTGTATGCAATAATTTCGCCAAAATTATTCTGAACCTAACGAAAAAAATATATTTCATTGTGTTTGTTTAGTATTAAATTATTGTAAACAAATTTAAAATATATTTAGTTAGGTTAGACTAAAATAAATTCTTCTTGTTATAATAAGGTTAGGTAAGTTTCCTAAGATTCTTTTGGTGCAAAATTAAAATTTTTTGCATTTTCATTAATGAAAAATATATATCTTTAAACGTATATGAGAAAATTTTTAGAAAGGACTTAATTAATTTTCAATGAGTTCTTGCTAATTGACCAGTTTTACATATTCAGCACGACATATATATATAAATACATATATATATATATATATATATATATATATATATATATATATATATATATATTTGGTCACACTTCACAGACACGCACATGCATATATATATATACATACATCTAGGTTTTTCTCTTTTTTCTAAATAGCTCTTGTTCTTTTTTATTTCTTCTATTGTCCATGGGGAAGTGGAAAAGAATCTTTCCTCCGTAAGCCATGCGTGTCGTATGAGGCGACTAAAATGCCGGGAGCAATGGGCTAGTAACCCCTTCTCCTGTATACAATTACTAAAAAAGAGAAGAAGAAAAACTTTATAAAACTGGGTTGCTTAAATGTGCGTGGATGTAGTGCGGATGACAAGAAACAGATGATTGCTGATGTTATGAATGAAAAGAAGTTGGATGTCCTGGCCCTAAGCGAAAGCTGAAGGGGGTAGGAGAGTTTCAGTGGGGGGAAATAAATGGGATTAAATCTGGAGTATCTGAGAGAGTTAGAGCAAAGGAAGGGGTAGCAGTAATGTTAAATGATCAGTTATGGAAGGAGAAAAGAGAATATGAATGTGTAAATTCAAGAATTATGTGGATTAAAGTAAAGGTTGGATGCGAGAAGTGGGTCATAATAAGCGTGTATGCACCTGGAGAAGAGAGGAATGCAGAGGAGAGAGAGAGATTTTGGGAGATGTTAAGTGAATGTATAGGAGCCTTTGAACCAAGTGAGAGAGTAATTGTGGTAGGGGACTTGAATGCTAAAGTAGGAGAAACTTTTAGAGAGGGTGTGGTAGGTAAGTTTGGGGTGCCAGGTGTAAATGATAATGGGAGCCCTTTGATTGAACTTTGTATAGAAAGGGGTTTAGTTATAGGTAATACATATTTTAAGAAAAAGAGGATAAATAAGTATACACGATATGATGTAGGGCGAAATGACAGTAGTTTGTTGGATTATGTATTGGTAGATAAAAGACTGTTGAGTAGACTTCAGGATGTACATGTTTATAGAGGGGCCACAGATATATCAGATCACTTTCTAGTTGTAGCTATACTGAGAGTAAAAGGTAGATGGGATACAAGGAGAATAGAAGCATCAGGGAAGAGAGAGGTGAAGGTTTATAAACTAAAAGAGGAGGCAGTTAGGGTAAGATATAAACAGCTATTGGAGGATAGATGGGCTAATGAGAGCATAGGCAATGGGGTCGAAGAGGTATGGGGTAGGTTTAAAAATGTAGTGTTAGAGTGTTCAGCAGAAGTTTGTGGTTACAGGAAAGTGGGTGCAGGAGGGAAGAGGAGCGATTGGTGGAATGATGATGTAAAGAGAGTAGTAAGGGAGAAAAAGTTAGCATATGAGAAGTTTTTACAAAGTAGAAGTGATGCAAGGAGGGAAGAGTATATGGAGAAAAAGAGAGAAGTTAAGAGAGTGGTGAAGCAATGTAAAAAGAGAGCAAATGAGAGAGTGGGTGAGATGTTATCAACAAATTTTGTTGAAAATAAGAAAAAGTTTTG
This sequence comes from Cherax quadricarinatus, assembly GCF_038502225.1. Classification (NCBI taxonomy): domain Eukaryota; kingdom Metazoa; phylum Arthropoda; class Malacostraca; order Decapoda; family Parastacidae; genus Cherax; species Cherax quadricarinatus. The sequence goes on from NC_091307.1 coordinate 41,924,352, forward strand.
GAGTGAGATTAACAAGTTAAGAAAGCCTAGAGAACAAATGGATTTGTCAGTTAAAAATAGGAGAGGAGAGTTATTAAATGGAGAGTTAGAGGTATTGGGAAGATGGAAGGAATATTTTGAGGAATTGTTAAATGTTGATGAAGATAGGGAAGCTGTGATTTCGTGTATAGGGCAAGGAGGAATAACATCTTGTAGGAGTGAGGAAGAGCCAGTTGTGAGTGTGGGGGAAGTTCGTGAGGCAGTAGGTAAAATGAAAGGGGGTAAGGCAGCCGGGATTGATGGGATAAAGATAGAAATGTTAAAAGCAGGTGGGGATATAGTTTTGGAGTGGTTGGTGCAATTATTTAATAAATGTATGGAAGAGGGTAAGGTACCTAGGGATTGGCAGAGAGCATGCATAGTTCCTTTGTATAAAGGCAAAGGGGATAAAAGAGAGTGCAAAAATTATAGGGGGATAAGTCTGTTGAGTGTACCTGGTAAAGTGTATGGTAGAGTTATAATTGAAAGAATTAAGAGTAAGACGGAGAATAGGATAGCAGATGAACAAGGAGGCTTTAGGAAAGGTAGGGGGTGTGTGGACCAGGTGTTTACAGTGAAACATATAAGTGAACAGTATTTAGATAAGGCTAAAGAGGTCTTTGTGGCATTTATGGATTTGGAAAAGGCGTATGACAGGGTGGATAGGGGGGCAATGTGGCAGATGTTGCAAGTGTATGGTGTAGGAGGTAGGTTACTGAAAGCAGTGAAGAGTTTTTACGAGGATAGTGAGGCTCAAGTTAGAGTATGTAGGAAAGAGGGAAATTTTTTCCCAGTAAAAGTAGGCCTTAGACAAGGATGTGTGATGTCACCGTGGTTGTTTAATATATTTATAGATGGGGTTGTAAGAGAAGTAAATGCGAGGGTTTTGGCAAGAGGCGTGGAGTTAAAAGATAAAGAATCACACACAAAGTGGGAGTTGTCACAGCTGCTCTTTGCTGATGACACTGTGCTCTTGGGAGATTCTGAAGAGAAGTTGCAGAGATTGGTGGATGAATTTGGTAGGGTGTGCAAAAGAAGAAAATTAAAGGTGAATACAGGAAAGAGTAAGGTTATGAGGATAACAAAAAGATTAGGTGATGAAAGATTGAATATCAGATTGGAGGGAGAGAGTATGGAGGAGGTGAACGTATTCAGATATTTGGGAGTGGACGTGTCAGCGGATGGGTCTATGAAAGATGAGGTGAATCATAGAATTGATGAGGGAAAAAGAGTGAGTGGTGCACTTAGGAGTCTGTGGAAACAAAGAACTTTGTCCTTGGAGGCAAAGAGGGGAATGTATGAGAGTATAGTTTTACCAACGCTCTTATATGGGTGTGAAGCGTGGGTGATGAATGTTGCAGCGAGGAGAAGGCTGGAGGCAGTGGAGATGTCATGTCTGAGGGCAATGTGTGGTGTGAATATAATGCAGAGAATTCGTAGTTTGGAAGTTAGGAGGAGGTGCGGGATTACCAAAACTGTTGTCCAGAGGGCTGAGGAAGGGTTGTTGAGGTGGTTCGGACATGTAGAGAGAATGGAGCGAAACAGAATGACTTCAAGAGTGTATCAGTCTGTAGTGGAAGGAAGGCGGGGTAGGGGTCGGCCTAGGAAGGGTTGGAGGGAGGGGGTAAAGGAGGTTTTGTGTGCGAGGGGCTTGGACTTCCAGCAGGCATGCGTGAGCGTGTTTGATAGGAGTGAATGGAGACAAATGGTTTTTAATACTTGACGTGCTGTTGGAGTGTGAGCAAAGTAACATTTATGAAGGGATTCAGGGAAACCGGCAGGCCGGACTTGAGTCCTGGAGATGGGAAGTACAGTGCCTGCACTCTGAAGGAGGGGTGTTAATGTTGCAGTTTAAAAACTGTAGTGTAAAGCACCCTTCTGGCAAGACAGTGATGGAGTGAATGATGGTGAAAGTTTTTCTTTTTCGGGCCACCCTGCCTTGGTGGGAATCGGCCGGTGTGATAATAAAAAAAAAAAAAATAAAAAAAATATATATATATATGTCACTGTAAATAGATATTAACTTCATTCAATATATAACAGTTAAATATATAAGAGAAACATAAAACACCGTCTCATCTCTTAATATGTGTTTATAAACATAAACACTATGTGTATATGTACACTCAAGACAAACTGAATGCCATCTGGGTTGTTGCTGATGTCATTATTCTTCAGTCTGTAGAGTTGCCAGTGGATGACAGGTGCCATCCCCTGTTTTCTGTTGAGTGGGCGATTGGATGAGTTGTTCCTGGGTGACTCTGGCTGAGCACCTCTTGGCTAGCAAGGTCGCCCATTCTCTGTGATTGAGCCTCGATGGACTCATTTATTCTGATTTATATTGTAAAAACACTAGTTTTACAGCTTTTTTCAAAGGACCCATGGCTCATAATTTATTTGTACACTGTAATACAACAAATCTGGGCCACAGTGTGGCCTTTATCCAGTTTGAAGGACCAACTCTGTGGTAAAATTTATCTCACCAAATTATGGTTAAATAAATTTGCTGAACAAAAAATATAACTTTGTATCAATAATAAGAATACTTAACTTTGTTGCTATCTCTGCCTATCGCAGCCTCTGGCAATAGTAGCCTCCGATAATAGTTGTTCTATGACCACGTGGCTGTCGGGAACAAGTGCTTATAAGTATAATCACCCCTAAGGGTACTGTGTCAGTATTTCACTGAATAAGTGAATACTGACGAGAGCCTTATATTCACTTGTGTTGGGCTAAAAAGCCCACCTATTACTGGGGTTTATGGTAATCTGCCTAGATCGTACATTAGTTCTCAACTGCAGAGTCATTTGAACTACTATATGTCAAAACAGACTTGCCTGGGTGTGTGTATCTGAACCTTACACCCAAGTATCGGTGTCTTGATCGAAGAATAGTGTCTTTGAGAATGTCCACGTCTTCCACTCAGACTGGAAATACACAACACTCGCTGGTTACACTGTTCATCAAGATTTGTTCACTGTAATGTCACTAAAGAAGCTGTGCACACTTCTTGATAATAGGTTTACTGTTATTATGGAGATTGTCTTTGAGCACAAAAATGCACGGATCAATATTCTTTGTTTGTTATCCCAGCGTTAATGTTTCCCCTTGTAGGTTTTAAAGCAATCTGGCCCGCAGCATCTCCGTTTCCCTACACACAAAGGAAGTGCTGACAAAGAATATTTCCCTTGCTTGCCAAACTTCCACCATGAAGCAATGCAGAATGCTTGATTCCTGCTATCTAGGCACAGAGGTTAATATTTATCTTTAACATGGCAACAAAGTGGGAGCAGGATTTTCCTTAATTGTAATGCTAAAATGCAAGATCGATTTTCTCTTATTAAATTACACTATTTGCAACACTGGTCTCTTGCAAAGACGTGGCGTGTCTATGACACAGACTGGTACTGCATCTGGAATCATTTAAAGTGTTGATGCAGAAGCAAGATGCCATTTCGTTTTCTGAGAAGGTCGGGCCCCTCAGTGCTGAAAGGGCTGAAAAAGGCTGAAAAGAGCTGAAACCCCCCTCCTGGTGAAAATTTCTCTACACAGGGTGGGTACAGTGTGTTAAAATACTGGTTAGAGGTCATCAGGAGGAAAGAAGTACTACCATGTGGCAGGTGGACCATGTGATTGCACTGCTGGAGAAGCTAAGAGTGTGCATGCTTGTTATGAATAGGAAGATACTAAACTTGTATATTCTGAATATAGCTGTCCATAATATATCCCTATGTTTGTAATAATAGTTTAAATAGCCTGTTGAGAGGGTTGGTGAAAAGATTTCAGAGTCTGAAAACTAGCAGTTATTAAAATATTTCCCTAGACTATAAGGCCTTATTTAAGCTACCCCACACTAGAATATGTAGTGAGAACAGAATCATCTAAGTAAAAAGGGAAAACAATGTAACAGCAACACATAGAATGCAGTGACACGCAGACGTGGGTCACAAGGATCCGGGAACCTTAGTGTTTTTAGGGTGTGCATTAGCTGCTAGCAGCAACCAGTGGTAGTGACAACATTAGTGAACAACCCTACAAGTGATAACCAAAGTTATTAGTAGGAAAAAAAAGGGAAGGAGAAGCCTGAAATTATATAACAAAACTTCAAAGTGCCAATTCGTTAGGGGCCTAGTAGGTACCCATTGCCACACAGTTACACATATAAAAAGATCAAAGTGAGTGTGAAAGAAGGTGTTCAAGAATTACGAGAGGTTGGTTAACAAATGAAATGGGGGGCAGCATACAGTGAGGGTGAAAAAGTTAATAAGTAAAGGGAGAAAAGAAAAAATATATAACTAGGGAAGGTGGCAGGAGTAGGCCTTCTTGAAGCAGTGATGTCATAATAGGTTTTGTGCCATTATAAATAAAAAGTGCTTACTGAATGTGAAGTGTATTCTACCAAAAGTTACAAGTGAAAACGCTTGAGGAGCACGGGATGTACGAGCATAAATGGATACAGCTATCACGGGTGATGGATTTTCAAAATAGTGTTAGAAGGCCTACGTGTATGACAACGAGATAGCAACTGGCACTTTGTCATCGCCCCACTGCCAGCGCAAGTCCTTCTCACTTATTGTGGTTGCATGTCGTCACATTATGGTCTCTGCACAATGTTAGATACTTGTCATTCACTCCTGCAAGCTATTACAAGAATTAGAATAGAAACAGCGTAGATAAGGTGGAGATAGGATTGAGTGCATGAGAAGAGGGAGATTGGTAGCTAGCGAGGATTACCCAAACGCACGCACACACACAAACACTAGCACAAGTGTAGACACTACTAGTATTACTAGTATTACTATTGGTATTTTATTAGTAGTATAGATTTTATTAATAGTATGGATACTTAGAAGTGAGGAGCATTATTTCTGGGCACACACTAGCACAAGTGTCAGGCACTTGTAGAAGTTGAGAGAGGCTAAGCTTTAGAATTACTAGTATTACTATTGGTATTTTATTAGCAATATGGATTTTATTAGTAGTATGGATAAGTTTTAGAATTACTAGTAGTACTATTGGTATTTTATTAGTATGGATAAGTTTTAGAAATACTAATATTACTATTGGTATTTTATTAGTAAAGATCAGTAAAGATCGAGAACCAAAACCTAGTCATTGTGGTAGTCTACAAGCCTCCAGATGCAACGTCCCAGCAATTCCAGGAACAGCTGTCAAAAATTGACCACTGTGTGGAAAATCTGCCAGCTCCTACCCCCAACATCTTGCTCCTGGGGGATTTCAACTTGAGGCATTTAAAATGGAGGAATATAGCAAATAATGTTGTTGCAAAGATAACACCAGGAGGCAGTTAACGAGAACTCACACACATGAGCTTTTAAATCTCTGCACAAAATTCAACTTAAACCAGCAAATAATAGAGTCTTACTAGACTGGAGAATACACTAGACCTCATCTTCACTAACAATGATGATCTGATGCGAAATGTTACCATATCAAAAACAATATACTCAGATCACAACATAATTGAGGTTCAGACATGTATGCGCGGAGCCCCAGACCGACATAATGAGATTAGTCATGAGGGAGCCTTTACCAAACTCAACTTCAATAACAAGAACATAAAGTGGCACCAAGTAAATCAAGTCCTAAACGATATAAGCTGGGAAGATATACTAAGCAACACAGACCCCAACTTATGCATAGAACAGATTAACTCGGTGGCACTCGATGTATGCTCAAGGCTTATTCCTTTAAGAAAAAGGAGGACTAGATGTAAAATAGAAACAGACAGGCGCTCCCTTTACAGGCAACGGAAAAGAATAACAGAGCGGCTAAAAGAGGCCAATACATCTGAAATGTGTAGGGAGTCACTGGCCAGAGAAATAGCAAACATTGAACTTAACCTAAAGGAATCTTATAGGAGCCAGGAATCGCAGGAAGAACTAAAATCCATAAATGAAATCGAAAGAAACCCAAAATATTTCTTTTCTTATGCCAAATCAAAGTCGAGAACAACATCCAGTATTGGACCCCTACTTAAACAAGATGGGTCCTACACAGATGACAGCGAGGAAATGATTGAGCTACTCAAGTCCCAATATGACTCAGTTTTTAACAAGCCGCTCACCAGACTGAGAGTCGAAGATCAAAATTAAATTTTTATGAGTGCCACAGAAATTGGTTAACACAAGCCTATCTGATATTATCCTGACGCCAAATGACTTCGAACAGGCGATAAATGACATGCCCATGCACTCTGCCCCAGGGCCAGACTCATGGAACTCCGTGTTCATCAAGAACTGCAAGAAGCCCCTATCACAAGCTTTTACCATCCTATGGAGAGGGCGCATGGACACGGGGGTCGTCCCACAGTTACTAAAAACAACAGACATAGCCCCACTCCACAAAGGAGGCAGTAAAGCAATAGCAAAGAGCTACAGACCGATAGCACTAACATCCCATGTCATAAAAATCTTTGAAAGGGTTCTAAGAAGCAAAATTGCCACCCATCTAGATACCCATCAATTACACAATCCAGGGCAACATGGGTTTAGAGCAGGTAGCTCCTGTCTGTCTCAGTTACTGGATCACTACGACAAGGTTCTAGATGCACTAGAAGACAAAAAGAATGCAGATGTAATATATACAGACTTTGCAAAAGCCTTCGGCAAGTGTGACCATAACGTAATAGCGCACAAAATGCATGCTAAAGGAATAACAGGAAAAGTTGGTAGATGGATCTATAATTTCCTCACAAACAGAACACAAAGGGTAGTAGTCAACAGAGTAAAGTCTGAGGCAGCTACGGTGTGCCACAAGGCACAGTACTCGCTCCCATCTTGTTTCTTATCCTCATATCTGACATAGACAAGGATGTCAGCCACAGCACCGTGTCTTCCTTTGCAGATGACACCCGAATCTGCATGACAGTGTCTTCCATTGCAGACACTGCAAGGCTCCAGGCGGACATCAACCAAATCTTTCAGTGGGCTGCAAAAAACAATATGAAGTTCAACGATGAAAAATTTCAATTACTCCGATATGGTAAACATGAGGAAATTAAAACTTCATCAGATTACAAAACAAATTCCTTTCACAAAATAGAGCGAAAAAACAACGTTAAAGACCTGAGAGTGATCATGTCGGAGGATCTCACCTTCAAGGACCATAACATTGTATCAATCGCATCTGCTAGAAAAATGACAGGATGGATAATGAGAACCTTCAAAACTAGGGATGCCAAGCCCTATCTAGCTTCTTGTATCTAGGCTGGAATATTGCTGCACACTAACAGCACCTTTCAAGGCAGGTGAAATTGCTGACCTAGAAAATGTACAGAGAACCTACACGGAGCGCATAATGGAGATAAAACACCTCAATTACTGGGAGCGCTTGAAGTTCCTGAACCTGTACTCCCTGGAATGCAGGCGGGAGAGATGCATGATTATATACATCTGGAAAATCCTAGAGGGACTAGTACCGAACTTGCACACAAAAATCACTCACAACCTAAGCAAAAGACTCGGCAGACGATGCAACATCCCTCCAATGAAAAGCTGGGGTGTCACTAGCACGTTAAGAGACAATAGAATAAGTGTCAGGGGCCCGAGACTGTTCAACTGCCTCCCAGCACACATAAGGGGGATTACCAATAGACCCCTGGCTGTCTTCAAGCAGGCTCTGGACAAGCACCTAAAGTCGGTGCCTGATCAGCCGGGCTGTGGCTCGTACGTTGGATTGCGTGCAGCCAGCAGTAACAGCCTGGTTGATCAGGTTCTGATCCACCAGGAGGCCTGGTCACAGACTGGGCCGCGGGGGCGTTGACCCCCGGAACTCTATCCAGGTAAACTCCAGGTATACTTAGAAGTGAGGAGCATAATTTCTGGGCGCACACACACACACACCGATAGCCATTAACAGTACACATACACACGACTGACTGTGCATCCACAAACACATACACAGCTGTGTAAACGGTCACTTCACAACCATACACCCCCCAACCTACCCACCCACTAGATATTCTGTCCCACTCTCCATCACTTTGTCTCCCCCTCTAACCTTCTCTCCCCTCTCGTAACTCCCTCACACACATACAGACACACACACACACACACACACACACACACACACATACATAAACACACACACACACACACACACACACACACACACACACACACACACACACACACACACACACACACATAAGACTAGTCCCAGAGGAGAGGTTAAGGGAAATCGACCTGACGACACTGGAGGACAGGAGAGATAGGGGGGACATGATAACGACATACAAAATAATGAGAGGAATTGACAAGGTAGACAAAGACAGGATGTTCCAGAGATGGGACACTGTAACAATGGGACAGTTGGAAGTTGAAGACACAGATGAATCACAGGGATGTTAGGAAGTATTTCCTCAGCTACAGAGTAGTCAAGAAGTGGAATAGTTTGGGAAGCGATGTAGTGAAAGCAGGATGCATACATAGCTTTAAGCAGAGGTATGATAAAGCTCACGGTTCAGGGAGAGTGACCTAGTAGCGACCAGTTAAGAGGAGCTAGGACTTGACCCTTGCAATCTCAACTAGGCAAGTACAACTAGGTGAGTACACACACACACACACAACCTTAAGGCACCCCCTGTTTAAGCAGTCACTCTATTCCCCTCCTTCCCTCCCCCTCCCCCTCACTCCTATCTCCCATCCTATTACTTTGTCTCTCTCTCTCTCATCCTCACCTTCAATCCATCTTCCCTCTCTCTCTCACCCCCCCTCTCTCTCCCTCCCTGTCCCTCTCTCCTCCTCTCTCTTTCTCAACCTCACCTTCCATCCATCTTCCCTCTTTCTCACCTCTCTCTCTCTCTCTCTCTCTCTCTCTCTCTCTCTCTCTCTCTCTCTCTCTCTCTCTCTCTCTCTCTCTCTCTCTCTCTCTCTCTTTCTCTCTCTCTCTCTCGCTCTCTCTTTCTCTCATCCTCACCTTCCATCCATCTTCCCTCACTCTCTCTCTCACCTTCCCTCTCCCCAGTCTCTCCCCCCCCCCTCTCTCCCCCTAGCCTCTCCGACACTCCCTTGCTCCTCCCTCCTTATACCCTCTTGTAACCCCTAAAACCCTCCTTGATGCTGCCCCCCACACCCCATATCCTTCTACCCCCGGCACAACCTCCCTACCCCTCCCCCTACCTACAACACCCATCCTTACACAAACACCCACTCTGAAAATGCATAAACTTCGTTCTGTGGTACAATGGGGCCAAAAACAAGGCCGAGAGCCAGGGGTATGGCAGACGAAGCTGGGAAGGATGGTTGGCAGGCAGAGCTCAAAAATTGGAGGAAAACTGGGGAAAAAAGCCTAGAAGAGCTTGGAAGGAGGATGGAGATGATAGCTGCAGAGAGCAGAACGTTGGAGCAACATGCCATAGTAGCAGAAGCCAAGATACAGTGCTAAGAAGAGGAACTGAGTTATCTGAAACAGCCTAAAGGAAAAAATAACAGTAGAGACGTATCAACAGAAACTTCTACATCAGACACAGACAAAGGGACTGGAGGGAGAAAGGAAGCTATACTGTATGCAAAGGTCCTGTCAGACCCACGTGGGGCCAAGGCAAAGACAAGGAGCACAGTAGGAACAAATGAGAGGTTGGGAGACATTGAAGGAGCTAGAATATATGCAGGGACTCTACCAGACTCCTGCAGGGGCCAGGAACAGCTGAGCAGGAAAGACAGACCAATGAGCAATGGGGCCTCAGCTAGGGAAGGGATTGAAGGAAGAAATGCTCCAAGGGAAGGAACTAAAACACCTCACAGGATGCAATTGGATACACAGTGGGAAGAAGAAAGGGAGAGATCAGTTTTTGTCTACAGGCTCCAGGAAGCCAAATGGGAAATCTACGATGAAAAAAAAACATGAGATAAAAGCGATTGAAGGTATCATGAAGGCAATAGGCGAGGGCGACATGACCCAGGTGGCAAATTTTAGGAGAATTGGGTGGTTCGCAAGGAGAAGGAAGTGGCTTCTCAAAGTAATTTTCAAGGCAGAATCAACTCGACCCATGATCCTGCAGAAGAAAGCACGACTGAGAGACAAGCTAGAATTCCAGAGTGTGTGCCTCGACCAAGAAAGAATGCAAGAGGAAAGGAGGATACTGAAAGAGAGAGTGCAAAAACGAAAGGAGGAATGGAAGGAAGTATCAAAGAAAAGCAGAATAACCAAGACACAGGCGGAACGGCAAACACACTCACCAGAAACACCCGCAGAAGGAATCCAACCACGACAACCCCAAGGCAAATGAACAATCTAAGCCAACAATCACACACCGATCCCTCTGTCCCCACCCCCCACACCATGAACACTAACCCTACAGCAACCCCCTATGGGAACTCTGCCCCCACCACAACCCCCCCCATAGGCCCCCATCAAGGCTCCTGCTCTCCCAAGCCCAATATCCTCCCAGGACCACAGTTTAGTAACAGAAGTTGAAGGCTTAGTATGCAAATGCTGATGGAATAACGAACAAATATGAGGAGTGGCATGAAAGAATCAATGAGAAGTCCCCAGACATCATAGCAGTCAAAGAAACGAAACTCACTGAGACAATAACAGGTGCAATCTTCCCACCAGGATATCTGATCCTGAGGAAAGATAGAAGGAGCAGAGGGGGAGGAGGGGATGCACTGCTCTTAAAACACCGATGGAAATTTGAGGAAATGTGAGGTATGGACGACATTGGAGAAAGAGAATACATAGTAGGTACACTTCAGTCTGGGGAGCACAAGGTAATCATTGCAGTGATGTATAATCCACAGAACTGCAGGAGGCCGAGAGAGGAATATGAAGAGAGTAACAGAGCAATGGTGGACACACTGGCTGAGTTGGCAAGAAGAGCTCACTCGAGCAAAGCAAAGTTACTGGTTATGGTGGATTTCAATCACAGGGAGATCGATTGGGAAAACCTGGAGCCACACGGGGGTCCCGATACATGGAGAGCCAAGATGACGGATGTGGTACTGGAAAACCTCATCAACATGTTAAGGATATTACCAGAGAGAGAGGAGAGGCTTAACCAGCAAGACTGGGCCTTCTGTTCACCCTGAGGAATTCAGACATTGAGGACGTCACATATGAGAGGCCCCTAGGAGCTAGTGACCACTTGGTTCTGTGCTTTGAGTACATACTAGAGATACAAGTGGAGAGGGTAACAGGAGTTGAATGGGAAAAGCCCGACTATAAACGGGTGGACTACATAGGTTTGACGAACTTCCTGCAAGAGGTTCAGTGGGACAGAGAACTGGTAGGAAAATCGGTAAACGAAATGATTTAATATGTAACAACAAAATGCAAGGAGGCAGAGGAAAGGTTTGCTTCCAAGGACAACAGAAATAATGGGAAGACCAGAATAAGCCCAAGGAATGAGTATGCACAGGTAAGGAGGGAGTCCCAGCGACAGTATGAAAATATGTAAAGTAAAAGGACATAAGTGCAACTAATGTGACATTTATTGTGGCAACGTTTCGCTCTCCAGGAGCTTTATCAAGCCATTACAAACAATACATGGACACAGAGGGTATATAAAGGCTCAGAGTGAGGTGAATACTAGTGAGGTACCATTTCGATGTTCACTAGTGGTAGTAGTAGTAGTAGTAGTAGTAGTAGTAGTAGTAGTAGTAGTAGTGGTAGTGACAAAAGTAATACAATATGGTAGAACAATTAATTCGTACAAGAGTAAAAGGATATAAAAGCTATTTCTTGGGTAACATAAAAATAGGTTTGACAAATATAAACTGGAATGAGGCAGCTTGTTTCAGTGTTCACTCTCTGTGCTTTGTGTAGTATAACAGGAGAGACTATGTGATGGCAGGGTTTACTGTTTTCAGGAGGATTCTTGCTAAGACTTCGGAGATGGTGAAGCTGCCGTTGTTTTGTTTAATTGTATTCGAAACAGCGATCAGTACTGATTCAAGGCACTTGCGTGTGCGGAAATTATTTTCTTTTATCACTAATTGGGCGTCTCTGAATTTCATAAGATGATTGGTGGAATTTCGGTGTTGTACACAGGCGTTGTTTAAGTTGTCGTTCCTACATGCGTATATGTGTTCATTGAGGCGGGTGTCGAGGTTTCTTGCTGTTTCACCTACGTAGATCTTGTCACAGCCTCCACAGGGTATAGTGTAAACTCCTGCATTGACTGGTTCGTGGTGCTTGGGTTTTGTCCTTGTTAGATCCTTTATTGAAGTGGTAGAAGCGATGGCGACTCTGGTGTTAGCTTGTGAAAGTACTTTTGAGACGTTTAGTGCAACCTGGCTGTTGGGAAGAATTATAACTTTGTTGGGAGCGGTGTTGATGCGTGGAGAATTGATGATCTGAAGAGCTCTTTTCTTGCAGTCTTTGATGAAAAAAGAAGGAAATTGTAACTCAGTGAATGTTTGGTGAATGTAAGTACATTCCTCGTCAAGAAACTCAGGACTACAAATTCGGTATGCTCTTAGGAAAAACCCGATGATGATGCCTCTTTTGGTCTTGGTATCTTGACTGGAATAGAAGTGTGTGAGATCATTTTTATTGGTGGGTTTCCGATAAACTTGAAATCTTAGGTTGTTGTCTACTTTGTGAATGAGGACGTCGAGGAAAGGTAGCTTGTCATTGGACTCTTCTTCTAGTGTAAACTGAATCGCTGGTTCAACTGCGTTGAGCCTTGCCTGAAGATCCCGTACATCAAAACGTTTTGGAGTTATTACGAGGACATCGTCCACGTAACGTAACCAAGTGACGCTTGAAGGGATGATGTTGGCGAAGTGTTCGGACTCTAGGTGTTCCATGTATAAGTTGGCTAGGACGGCACTTATTAAACAACGCCTGTGTACAACACCGAAATTCCACCAATCATCTTATGAAATTCAGAGACGCCCAATTAGTGATAAAAGAAAATAATTTCCGCACACGCAAGTGCCTTGATTCAGCACTGATCGCTGTTTCGAATACAATTAAACAAAACAACGGCAGCTTCACCATCTCCGAAGTCTTAGCAAGAATCCTCCTGAAAACAGTAAACCCTGCCATCACATAGTCTCTCCTGTTATACTACACAAAGCACAGAGAGTGAACACTGAAACAAGCTGCCTCATTCCAGTTTATATTTGTCAAACCTATTTTATGTTACCCAAGAAATAGCTTTTATATCCTTTTACTCTTGTACGAATTAATTGCTCTACCATATTGTATTACTTTTGTCACTACCACTACTACTACTACTACTACTACTACTACCACTAGTGAACATCGAAATGGTACCTCACTAGTATTCACCTCACTCTGAGCCTTTATATACCCTCTGTGTCCATGTATTGTTTGTAATGGCTTGATAAAGCTCCTGGAGAGCGAAACGTTGCCACAATAAATGTCACATTAGTTGCACTTGTGTCCTTTTACTTTACATATTGTCGGTAATTCTACCAACTTTATTACAGTATGAAAATAGCTTAGCATCAAAAGTCAACTCTGACCCGTAACTGCTGTACAGCCACATTAGGAGGAAGACAACAGTAAAACACCAGGTGATCAGGCTGAGGAAAGAAGGTGGGAACTCACAAGAAACGATCACAAGGTATGTGAGGAGCTCAACACGAGATTTAAGGAAGTATTTACATTAGAGACAGGAAAGGCTGTGAGAAGACAGCACAGAGGGGAACACCAACGGGGAGTATACCAACAGGTGCTGGATGACATACAAACAATGGAGGAGGAGGTGCAGAAGCCGCTAAGTGACCTTGATACCTCAAAGGCGAGGGGTCTGGACAACATCTCATCGTGGGTCCTTAGAGAAAAAGCAGAGAAGCTCTGCGTGAGACTAACCACAATTCAATACATCCCTTGAAACTGGGCAACTACCTGAGGTATGGAAGACAGCAAATGTACTCCCAATTTTTAATAAAGGAGACAGAAACGAGGCACTAAACTACAGACCAGAATCTCTGACGTGTAAAGTATGGAAAGTCATGGACAAGAATATCAGGAGGAGAGTGGTGGAGCACCTGGAACGAAACAAGATTATAAACAACAATCAGCACGAATTCATGGAAGGCAAATCCTGTGTCACAAACCTTCTTGAGTTTTAAGACAAGGTAACAGAAGTAAGACACAAGAGAGAGGGGGTTGATTGTATTTTCCTGGACTGTAGGAAGACCGTCGACACAGTTCCTCAATAATGATTAGTGCAGAAGCTGGAGGATCAGGGGTATATAACAGGAAGGGCACTGCAATGGATCAGAGAATACTTGACAGGGAGGCAACAACGAGTCATAGTACGTGATGAGCTATCACAGTGGGCGCCTCTGATGAGTGGGGTCCCACAGGGGTCAGTCATAGGACCAGTTTTACATTTGATATATGTGAATGACATGATGGAAGGGATAGACTCTGATGTGTCCCCGTTTGCAGATGATGTGAAATTAATGAGAAGGATTAAATCGGATGAGGATCAGGCAGGACTACAGAGTCCTGGACAGACTGGACACGTGGTCCAGCAACTGGCTTCTCGAATTCAACCCCGCCAAATGCTAAGTCATGAAGATTGGAGAAGGGCAAAGAAGACCGCAGACGTAGTATAGGCTAGGTGGACAAAGGCTGTAAACCTCACTCAAGGAGAAAGATCTTGGGGTGACCATAACACCGAGCATGTCTCCGGAAGCACACATCAACCAGATAACTGCTGTAGCATATGGGTGCCTGGCAAACCTGAGAATAGCGTTCCAATACCTTAGTAAGGAATCTTTCAAGGCACTGTACACTGTGTACTTCAGGCCCATACTGGAGTATGCAGCACCAGTTTGGAACCCACACCTGGTCAAGCACGTCAAGAAATTAGAGAAAGTGCAAAGGTTTGCAACAAGGCTAGTTCTTGTAATAAAGTTGGTAGAATTACCGACAATATGTAAAGTAAAAGGACACAAGTGCAACTAATGTGACATTTATTGTGGCAACGTTTCGCTCTCCAGGAGCTTTATCAAGCCATTACAAACAATACATGGACACAGAGGGTATATAAAGGCTCAGAGTGAGGTGAATACTAGTGAGGTACCATTCCGATGTTCACTAGTGGTAGTAGTAGTAGTAGTAGTGGTAGTGACAAAAGCAATTAATTCGTACATGAGTAAAAGGATATAAAAGCTTTTATATCCTTTTACTCATGTACGAATTAATTGCTTTTGTCACTACCACTACTACTACTACTACTACCACTAGTGAACATCGGAATGGTACCTCACTAGTATTCACCTCACTCTGAGCCTTTATATACCCTCTGTGTCCATGTATTGTTTGTAATGGCTTGATAAAGCTCCTGGAGAGCGAAACGTTGCCACAATAAATGTCACATTAGTTGCACTTGTGTCCTTTTACTTTACAAGGCTAGTTCTGGAGCTCAGGGGAATGTCCTACGAAGAAAGGTTGAGGGAAATCGGACTAACAATTAGGTATCATTATTCTGAAATGTTTCGATATCCAGTGTTTTTTTCTTATCTAGTAGGGAGAAGAATGTTGGAAGATGAAGAGGAGTTTGAAACAGTGAGTCTCTCAACACGGAGTTGATATATTCAGTATATCAGTCTCGGTAAGAGTATGTTGCACGCAACAGTATGTTGCACATTACAGATAACACAACAGAATTTTTCGTACGTCACTGTGTTCAACTCTTAACTGTTTGTTCTTTTTACACGTTCTACATATATCATTCCTTTTCTTTTTTTACAAAACAATTAGTGGTACTCACGTATTTACGTTCCTCATAAAGAAATGTTAAAGAAGCAAAATATAAAAATACGTTGCAACAATAATCAGCCAGAGTGTTCCAAACAGAACATTATTTTCAACACACAACATTCTCATTATATTTCACCACCATAACACATCGTTGCCCAAGTCATTATTAACTGTCTCATCAACATTATGATTCATTCAAAAAATTTCTCTCGTCAGGTAACACGTTTAGGAAATCCGGTTTTCTTTACTGATCGTGAAGATAAAATTAAAACTCTGGGTTAATGATGAGCTTGGAGAAAACCATCATAATTTACCCAGTTGCAACTTATATGGAATTAACTTAATAACTACAAGCAACTCTAAGTTCCTCGTTTTCGCTTAGCCGATTTTATGGTACTGAGGGACTAGATTGGTGAGTTCAACTGGTGGGGTCAACTGGGGGGGGTGTTAACTGGTGGGGTCAACTGGTGGGGTCAAATGTGGGGGGGTCAACTGGTGGGGTCAACTTGGTGGGGTCAACTGGGGGGGTCAACTGGTGGGGTCAACTGGTGGGGTCAACTGGTGGTGTCAACTGGTGGGGTTTGACACGTCATTATTCTGTGGGTCAGGTAGGTGGTGATGCTTGCCAACATGACATTTTTCGAAGTACATTTTTTTCATTTGATCTAATTTCCCAAATAAGGAAATTACGTCAAATAAAAATGACCCTAAATAAATGAACAATAATTAAAACATCTCATAGGTCATAAGAGAAGCATAAACAGGTGAATCAAATGAGAAGTCGAGTACATAAGGAATCATTATATAGAATTAGAGAGAGAGAAATATTGAAGGAATAAGTAAGCCAGAAGAGATTATGAAGTTAAATGTTCTTCGCCTGCTGCAATATATATATATATTGCAGCAACCACCCAGGGAAGTACTACCGTCCTGCCAGATGACTGTGAAACAAAAACCTGTAATTGTTTTGCATGATGGTAGGATTGCTGGTTTCTTTTTCTGTCTCATAAACACGCTAAGATAACAGGGATATCTTGCTACTCCTACTAACACTTTGGTCACACTTCACAGACACGCACATGCATATATATATATACATACATCTAGGTTTTTCTCCTTTTTCTAAATAGCTCTTGTTCTTTTTTATTTCTTCTATTGTCCATGGGGAAGTGGAAAAGAATCTTTCCTCCGTAAGCCATGCGTGTCGTATGAGGCGACTAAAATGCCGGGAGCAATGGGCTAGTAACCCCTTCTCCTGTATACAATTACTAAAAAAGAGAAGAAGAAAAACTTTATAAAACTGGGTTGCTTAAATGTGCGTGGATGTAGTGCGGATGACAAGAAACAGATGATTGCTGATGTTATGAATGAAAAGAAGTTGGATGTCCTGGCCCTAAGCGAAACAAAGCTGAAGGGGGTAGGAGAGTTTCAGTGGGGGGAAATAAATGGGATTAAATCTGGAGTATCTGAGAGAGTTAGAGCAAAGGAAGGGGTAGCAGTAATGTTAAATGATCAGTTATGGAAGGAGAAAAGAGAATATGAATGTGTAAATTCAAGAATTATGTGGATTAAAGTAAAGGTTGGATGCGAGAAGTGGGTCATAATAAGCGTGTATGCACCTGGAGAAGAGAGGAATGCAGAGGAGAGAGAGAGATTTTGGGAGATGTTAAGTGAATGTATAGGAGCCTTTGAACCAAGTGAGAGAGTAATTGTGGTAGGGGACTTGAATGCTAAAGTAGGAGAAACTTTTAGAGAGGGTGTGGTAGGTAAGTTTGGGGTGCCAGGTGTAAATGATAATGGGAGCCCTTTGATTGAACTTTGTATAGAAAGGGGTTTAGTTATAGGTAATACATATTTTAAGAAAAAGAGGATAAATAAGTATACACGATATGATGTAGGGCGAAATGACAGTAGTTTGTTGGATTATGTATTGGTAGATAAAAGACTGTTGAGTAGACTTCAGGATGTACATGTTTATAGAGGGGCCACAGATATATCAGATCACTTTCTAGTTGTAGCTACACTGAGAGTAAAAGGTAGATGGGATACAAGGAGAATAGAAGCATCAGGGAAGAGAGAGGTGAAGGTTTATAAACTAAAAGAGGAGGCAGTTAGGGTAAGATATAAACAGCTATTGGAGGATAGATGGGCTAATGAGAGCATAGGCAATGGGGTCGAAGAGGTATGGGGTAGGTTTAAAAATGTAGTGTTAGAGTGTTCAGCAGAAGTTTGTGGTTACAGGAAAGTGGGTGCAGGAGGGAAGAGGAGCGATTGGTGGAATGATGATGTAAAGAGAGTAGTAAGGGAGAAAAAGTTAGCATATGAGAAGTTTTTACAAAGTAGAAGTGATGCAAGGAGGGAAGAGTATATGGAGAAAAAGAGAGAGGTTAAGAGAGTGGTGAAGCAATGTAAAAAGAGAGCAAATGAGAGAGTGGGTGAGATGTTATCAACAAATTTTGTTGAAAATAAGAAAAAGTTTTGGAGTGAGATTAACAAGTTAAGAAAGCCTAGAGAACAAATGGATTTGTCAGTTAAAAATAGGAGAGGAGAGTTATTAAATGGAGAGTTAGAGGTATTGGGAAGATGGAAGGAATATTTTGAGGAATTGTTAAATGTTGATGAAGATAGGGAAGCTGTGATTTCGTGTATAGGGCAAGGAGGAATAACATCTTGTAGGAGTGAGGAAGAGCCAGTTGTGAGTGTGGGGGAAGTTCGTGAGGCAGTAGGTAAAATGAAAGGGGGTAAGGCAGCCGGGATTGATGGGATAAAGATAGAAATGTTAAAAGCAGGTGGGGATATAGTTTTGGAGTGGTTGGTGCAATTGTTTAATAAATGTATGGAAGAGGGTAAGGTACCTAGGGATTGGCAGAGAGCATGCATAGTTCCTTTGTATAAAGGCAAAGGGGATAAAAGAGAGTGCAAAAATTATAGGGGGATAAGTCTGTTGAGTGTACCTGGTAAAGTGTATGGTAGAGTTATAATTGAAAGAATTAAGAGTAAGACGGAGAATAGGATAGCAGATGAACAAGGAGGCTTTAGGAAAGGTAGGGGGTGTGTGGACCAGGTGTTTACAGTGAAACATATAAGTGAACAGTATTTAGATAAGGCTAAAGAGGTCTTTGTGGCATTTATGGATTTGGAAAAGGCGTATGACAGGGTGGATAGGGGGGCAATGTGGCAGATGTTGCAAGTGTATGGTGTAGGAGGTAGGTTACTGAAAGCAGTGAAGAGTTTTTACGAGGATAGTGAGGCTCAAGTTAGAGTATGTAGGAAAGAGGGAAATTTTTTCCCAGTAAAAGTAGGCCTTAGACAAGGATGTGTGATGTCACCGTGGTTGTTTAATATATTTATAGATGGGGTTGTAAGAGAAGTAAATGCGAGGGTCTTGGCAAGAGGCGTGGAGTTAAAAGATAAAGAATCACACACAAAGTGGGAGTTGTCACAGCTGCTCTTTGCTGATGACACTGTGCTCTTGGGAGATTCTGAAGAGAAGTTGCAGAGATTGGTGGATGAATTTGGTAGGGTGTGCAAAAGAAGAAAATTAAAGGTGAATACAGGAAAGAGTAAGGTTATGAGGATAACAAAAAGATTAGGTGATGAAAGATTGAATATCAGATTGGAGGGAGAGAGTATGGAGGAGGTGAACGTATTCAGATATTTGGGAGTGGACGTGTCAGCGGATGGGTCTATGAAAGATGAGGTGAATCATAGAATTGATGAGGGAAAAAGAGTGAGTGGTGCACTTAGGAGTCTGTGGAGACAAAGAACTTTGTCCTTGGAGGCAAAGAGGGGAATGTATGAGAGTGTAGTTTTACCAACGCTCTTATATGGGTGTGAAGCGTGGGTGATGAATGTTGCAGCGAGGAGAAGGCTGGAGGCAGTGGAGATGTCATGTCTGAGGGCAATGTGTGGTGTGAATATAATGCAGAGAATTCGTAGTTTGGAAGTTAGGAGGAGGTGCGGGATTACCAAAACTGTTGTCCAGAGGGCTGAGGAAGGGTTGTTGAGGTGGTTCGGACATGTAGAGAGAATGGAGCGAAACAGAATGACTTCAAGAGTGTATCAGTCTGTAGTGGAAGGAAGGCGGGGTAGGGGTCGGCCTAGGAAGGGTTGGAGGGAGGGGGTAAAGGAGGTTTTGTGTGCGAGGGGCTTGGACTTCCAGCAGGCATGCTTGAGCGTGTTTGATAGGAGTGAATGGAGACAAATGGTTTTTAATACTTGACGTGCTGTTGGAGTGTGAGCAAAGTAACATTTATGAAGGGATTCAGGGAAACCGGCAGGCCGGACTTGAGTCCTGGAGATGGGAAGTACAGTGCCTGCACTCTGAAGGAGGGGTGTTAATGTTGCAGTTTAAAAACTGTAGTGTAAAGCACCCTTCTGGCAAGACAGTGATGGAGTGAATGATGGTGAAAGTTTTTCTTTTTCGGGCCACCCTGCCTTGGTGGGAATCGGCCGGTGTGATAATAAAAAAAAAAATATATATATATATATATATATATATGGATATATATATATATATATATATATATATATATATATATATATATAAACATAATTATTTTTCATTTATGTTCATGTACGAAATTAATAATTTTGTACATGAAGAACCTTGGAAAACTTACTAAATTTATTATAACCAGAGCAGTTAAATTTAGGCTAATGCAACTAAATATATTTTAGATAAATTCACAATAATTTAGTAATAAACACAATAAAACATATTTTTTTCGTTAGGTTCAGAATGATTTTTACGAAATTATTTAAAACACAAATTTTCGCGTAGTTTATTCGGCAAGAAGAGCGTTGCTATTTACGACACGATATATATTATTTATTTTATTAACACATGGGCCGTCTCCCACCAAGGCAGGGTGGCCCGAAAAAGTAAAACTTTCACCATTTTGGAAAAAATAAAAACAGGGGTACACAAACCAGGATTCAGCTCTGCTCTGGCTGCCTGAGAAGACACATCAGAAGCAGTGAAATGGCATCAAGTGGCTGCAATCATTCTCCAGATGCATTCTGCTACATATGTGGTCAATTCATTAAGACAAGAGCAAAGAAGTTCTCTCTAACATCATCTAAAAAAAATTATGTGAAGCTTAAAAAACATATTTTGGAATGCCAGTTGTGGACCAACACTAGACCTGGTCGCCTCATGTTGCTTGTCAACATTGTAAGAGAACATTGGAAGGTAAGAAAGTCAGTAGTTAAATGAAGGGTAAAATCTTGCAGAGGAACATTTTTTAAATGAAATGTATGTAACAGAAACTAATTCTTTTGTTCATTTACAGGATGGTATAGAGGAGAAAAAAGACACATAAAGTTTGGTGTTCCTAGAATATGGCGTGAACCTACTGATCACTCAACCAACTGCTACTTTTGCCTGGTGGATCCTTCCAAACACCGAACTGGGAAAAATACACCTGATATTTCTTATCCAGACCTTACCTCTTCTATTGCACCAGTACCACACAGTGCTGATCTTCTTGTACCTACACCTCCAGAAAGAAGTCAACCGTCAGAAGAAGAAAGCAGCAAATTAGAAAATGAAGAGCACAGTGACAAAGACTATGATCTCACAGATGCAGCTGTTGTGAGGGATCCTTACTACCCATAATAAACAGTCCTCAATGACCTTATCAAAGATCTTGGTTTGACAAAGTCAAATGCTGAGATTTTGATTACAAGCCTCAAGGGACTTGATGGATGAAAGTGTGCAAGTGACGAGCCAAAGAAAACGTCACCAACATTTCTCAAGCTTCTTCACTAATGAAGACAGGTTGTGCTACTGTAATGATGTATCAGGCCTGTCTGATGCAATTGGAATTGCATACAATGCAGATGAGTGGAGGCTCTTCATTGATAACTCATTCAGAAGCCTAAAAGCTGTGCATCTGCACAGTGGGAACAAATATCCATCTCTTCCATTGGCTCATTCAGTGCTTCTTGAGGAGGACAACCACAGTGTCAAACTTCTACTGGAAGCTTTGAACTGGCATGTTATCAGAGACTTCAAAATCGTGGAATTTTGATGGGGCTCCAATGAGGTTTTACCAAATTTCCCTGTTATCTCTGTCATTGGGATAGTAGAAACAGAGCAGCGCATTACCAGAGAAAGCACTGGCCTCAAAGGACTGAGTTCTCAGTAGAAAGACATATCAAACATAAACCATTGGTGGATCCTCATAAGGTTCTGTTCCTTCCATTATACATCAAACGAGGGCTAATGAAACAGTTTGTAACAGTTCTTGACAAAGAGTTTGCAGCCTTAAAGTATCTTCAAGATTTCTTTCCCAAGCTATCAGAGGCAAAGATGAAGGCTGGCATCTTCACTGGGCCAGTCAGGAAAATCATGGAGTGCTCAGAATTTCCAAAGCTCACAGAGAAGGAAAAGGGAACCTGGAAGAGTTTTGTTGCTGTAGCACAGAATTTTCTGGACAACAACAAGGCTGACGATTATGTGGAACTTGTTGAGACCTTGGTAAAAAGCTATAATCAGATGAGCTGTAGGATGTCCCTTAAGGTCCATATCCTTGATGGTCATCTTGCCAATTTCAAGTAGAATATATGAGCATATACAGAGGAGGAAGGGGAGCCATTCCACCAGGATAAAATGGACTTTGAACACAGATATCAGGGATGTTCTAATGAAAATATGATGGGAGACTATTTAGAGGCTTAAAAGGGAAAGTGAGTTGTTACATGCTTCCAGTTCTAGAAAACTGCTCATTTTTAACTTTATAAATATGTTTCAGAGAGTTTAAAATAAAATTTGAGTAAATTTTATGTTAATTTTATTTATTTTGTTTACGTTTTTGTTTTACATCTATAACTAGCAAAAAATATTCAAATTTAGGCTTTTTTTTATCAAAAATTCACCCTGTAAGCCACAAAGCAAAGCTTAAAAGAAATAATGAGCATTTTCTATTTTCTTTTTTAATAAAAGGATTTGGAAAATAACACTTACTTGCCAGGAAAAAGTATTGTGATACATAGTGTTATCTTTGTGACTGACCTGCCCCACCTCTCTGCCTCACCAAGAGATGGTGTTGGGACAAAATAATCCTTAACAACATTATGAGCTCTAGTGTGGGGATGTGTCCGTTCCCCACCAGCATCATGCAAAAATAGTAGGATAATTAGTCTTCACATCAGGTGAAATTCTGGAAACACTGGATGCAGGTGCTTGGGTGAACGAAATAACTCACAAATATTGTTCAGAACTCATAAACAATCCTCCAATTTTTATTTTATTTCTGCAGATCACATATTCATACAGATTTTGACTTATGTATATCTGCATACGCCTATATTTACATATACCCATGAATACCTACATGTTCATCAGTATATGTATGAATGAATCTTGTTACATTATGTAATAATCTGTTATCCCCTTCAATGCGCATGATATAACCAGTCAGTTCTTGTACATATAATTCCTGGAACAGAACAGGAAACTTTTGTGTAAACAGTCTTCCAAAAACCAGTTTAACTCTTACCTTCGCTCTATACATTTTCCCAGCAAACAATTTACTCTTCAATAATAATACGATCACGAATACTCCATATAGAATATACATAATCAGTCACCAGATAGCCTCACACTCATTCCATGTCTTCGTTAAACATAAAGAATTGAAAATTAATTGCATGTTACAACTACTTCTTGTACTGTAACGTGTGGTAATACATTCTTTATCCAATTCCATACTCCAGTATTTCTATTATAAAAATAAATCTTATGCCAGGCTCTACCTAATAATCCACATCTTTAGTACTCTCCCTCCATGATCACTGTTTTCATTAGGAGAATGGCTTTAGATGGTAAAATAACATGCATATATTTATACATTAACTAGTCGTTAATGTTCCTGGATGACGGCACACTAGCAGGTACAAAGGAGTCCTAGATGATCTTACACAGGTGATGGCACGGGGACAGGAAATAGGTTTCATCCTGAATCCATCCAAATGTGAAATCGTCTCAATCAACAAGTGATAGATGCAGTGAGACCCAAACTACCAGGAGCATCGGTAGTTTGGGTCTCACTGCAAGTAGCGCCTTACTTGGAGCACCATTGGGAAGAAACTGGAAGAATTGAGGAGAATGGAACAACGAATAGGCAATCTTGACACCCACCATGCCTTGTACCATCTCACAAAGTGCTTCAGTCTGCCAAGGTTGACATATTTCCTATGAACTGCACCTTCATTTGACAACCCTATCCTGCACAAATATGACAGTATCTTGAGGCAGATTTTTACGAAAGTACATAACCTTACTCTAAAAGATGGGCAGTGGGGCCAAGCTACACTTCCAGTCAGAGTAGAAGCCATTGGTGTCCACAGGTCAACACAAATTACACTACCTGCTTTCCTTTCCTCAAGTGTTGTATCCAGAGAGCTTGTAGCAGCAATTCTCCTTGAATATCTTAGTTCGTTGATTGAACCATAATCTTGGATAATCTAACAGGCTCTGAAACCAGACCTGCTTCCTCGAACAACTACAAACAGTCACACTGGGATGCCGCAGTAGTGGAGAATATGATCTCAACAATGCTTCAGAGTGTGCCAGGGAGTGATAGTGTGCCCCCCTCCTGCAGTGATAGCTCATGCAGGGGACTTTCTGTTGGCTGTTTCCAACTCCAGCCTTGGCACACGCCTCGACCCACAGACCATCCGTATTGGTGATGTCCTTCGACTTGCCGCCCCTATTCTCGCCGAACACTGGAGAATTTGTGGCAGTGAAGCAGCAGACCGATTCGGGTACCATGGTCTTCTGTGCCGTAAATCTGAGGGAAAGATTGCAAGGCATGAGGAAGTTAATAACATTATCAAGAGGAGCCTCACAACAGCCGGATGCCCAGCAGTAAGGGAGCCACCCCATCTATGCAGATCTATTTCCAGCCAGAAGCATCCAGATGGTATCACCTTCAAAGCCTGGACAGACGGCAAGTGTGGGACTGCACATGTGCCTCTACGTTTGTTGATGCCCATCTCCTATACACCAGGGAGGACGGAGGGGCAGCTGCCTGCTTCAGGGAGTCCCAAAAGTCTAGAAAATACGAGAACTTGCCCATCATTATATGTTTGTTCCCATAGGCTCAGAGACACTTGGTTCATGGGGAAAGAGTGCATCTATGTTCCTTAAGGAGCGAGGCAAAAGAGTGAACAAGGTAATTAGGGATCCCAGGGCAGCTAGTTTTCTGTTCTAGCTACTCATCGCTGCTGTTCAGAGGGGAAATGCCTGCTGTATTTTATGCACTTGCATCAGCTCCGAGGAGCTGGATGAGATTTTCGCATTATAATCAGTGACAAACACGTACCTTTGATATACCTTTGTAGAATTTCGAGAGTATATCTACTCTCTAAGCCCGGCCATGGGCCAGGCTCGTCTGGTGCTTGCCTGGTCAACCAGGCTGTTGCTGCTGGAGGCCCGCTGCCCCACATATCCATCACAGCCTGGTTGATCTGGCACCTGGTGAAGATACTTGTCTAGCTTCCTCTTGAAGGCTTCAACACTTGTTCCAGCAGTGTTTCTGATATCTTCTGGTAAGATGTTGAAAAGTCTGGGACCCCGGATGTTGATACACGTAACAATATGCACTATACACGTATCTCTCACATCTCGTGTACTGTATATGCCATCTTTATATCAACAATGTATTTCTTAAACGTTCTGTACCATATTATGTAATAAAATATACCTATTGATAAAAAAGAATGAAAAAATGGGGTGGTAGGGGAAGTGGAATATTTAAATGTCCTCAGGATTTATTATTATTATAATCATGGGAGCGCTAAACCCGTGGGATTATACAGCGAGTAGGAGGGGGGGGGGGTGGAAGGTATTAAGGCTTGATTCAGGGAACCCGAGCACAGATCCAATTCCCTATAACAAGAGCCCCTCACCAGCGTCAATGAACCTCCCTTGAGGGGAAGAAACCCAAATATTCTTCCTTGAAGCCTTTTTATCCCACAATTTACACCAGAGATGGATTTCATTACACACACACACACACACACACACACACACACACACACACAGTACATACACACACACACACCAACATGCGCGCGCACACACACACCAACATGCGCACACACACACACACACACACACACACACACACACACACACACACACACACACACACATACACGCACACGCACACACGCACACACGCACACTCACACATGCACACACTTATATTCAACAGGCCAAGTGTCTAATCGACATGTGCCTAGGACAGAATGGTAACTAACACATACACACACACACACACACACACACGCACACACACACACACACACACACACACACACACAAACACACATACAAACACACACACACACACACACACACATACACACACACACACATACACACACACACACACACACACACACACACACACACACACACACACACACACACACACACACATATATATATATATATATATATATATATATATATATATATACAAACAAGTCGGCCGTCTCCCACAGAGGCAGGGTGGCCCAAAAAGAAAATCCCCTAAAAGAAAATATTTTCATCATTCAACATTTTCACCTCACTCACACATAATCACTGTTTTTGCAGAGGTGCTCAGAACACAACAGTTCAGAAGCATATACGTATAAAGATACACAACATATCCCTCCAAACTGCCAATTTACCAAACCCCTCCTTTAAAGTGCAGGCATTGTACTTCCCATTTCCACGACTCAAGTCCTGCTATATAAAAATAATCGGTTTCCCTGAATCCCTTCACTAAATATTACAATACTCACACTCCAACAGATCGTCAGGTCCCAAATACCATTCGTCTCCATTCACCCCTATCTAACAAGCTCAAGCATGCTTGCTGGAAGTAAAAGCCTCTCGCCCACAAAACCTTTTTTACCCCCTCCCTCCAACCTTTTCGAGGACGACCCCTACCCCGCCTTCCTTCTCCTAAAGATTTAAATGCTCTCCATATCATTCTACTTTGATGCATTCTCTCTAAATGACCAAACCACCTTAACAACCCCTCTTCAGCCCTCTGACTAATACTTTTATTAACTCTACACCTTATCCTAAATTCCACACTTCGAATTCTCTCCATAATATTACACCACACATTGCCCTTAGACAGGACTGCCTCCAACCACCTCCTCGCTGCAGCATTTACAACCCAAGCTTCACACCCATATAAGAGTGTTGGTACTACTATACTTCCATACATTCCCTCCTAAACTCGTCCACTAACCTTTGCAACTTTTCTTTAGAATCTCCTATAAGCACAGTATCATCAGCAAAAAGTAACTGTGTCAATTCCCATTTTGTATATGATTCCTCATAATTTAATCCCATCCCTCTCCCCAACACCCTAGCATTTACTTCTTTCACAACCCCATCTATAAATATATTAAACAACCATGGTGACATTACACATCCTTGTCTAAAACCTACTTTTACCGGGAAGTAGTCTCCCTCTCTGCTACACACCCTAAAATGATTATCACTATCCTCATAAAAACTCTTTACAATTACTACCTATTGCATATACTTGCAACATCTGCCACCTTGCTCCCCTATCCACTCTATCATATGCCTTTTAGAAATCCATAAATGTAATGAAAACTTCCCTACCTTCAAAAACTGTTCATAAATATATTTCAAAGTACTCACTTGATCCATTCATCCCCTACCCACTCTAAAACCTCCTTGCTCATCCTCAATCCTACATTCTGTCTTACCTCCAATTCTTTCAATAATAACCCTACCGTACACTTTTCCTGGTATACTCAGTAAACTTATTCCTCTATAATTTTTACAATCTCTTTTGTCCCCCTTCCCTTTATATAAAGGAATTATACATGCTCTCTGCCAATCCTAGGTACCTTCCCCTCTTTCAAACATTTAGTAAACAAAAGTACCAACCACTCCAACACTATATCCCCCCTGCTTTTAACATTTCAGTCATGATCCCGTCAGTTCCAGCTGCTGTACCCCCTTTCATTCTATGTATGCCTCATGCACCTTCCCCGCACTCACATCCTGCTCTTCTTCACTCCTAAAAGATGGTATACCTCCCTGCCCAATGCATGAAATTACCGCCTCCCTTTCATCGTCGACATTTAAAAGTTCAAAATATTCACTCCGTCTACCCAATACCTCCCCTACTCCGTTTTTAACTGACAAAACCATTCCTTCCCTAGGCTTTCTTAACTTGTTTATCTCACTGCAAAATTTTTTCTTATTTTCATCAAAACTTCTTGACAATGCCTCTCCCACTCTATCATCTGCTCTCCTTTTACACTCTCTCACCTCTCTCTTCACCTTTCTTTTACTCTCCATATAATCTGCTCTTCTTAAAACACTTCTGCTTTGTAAATACCTCTCATAAGTTACCTTTTTCTCTTTTATCACACCCTTTACTTCATCATTCCACCAACCATTCCTCTTTCCTCCTGAACCCACCCTCCAATAGCCACAAACTCCTGCCCCACATTCTAATACTGCATTTTTAAAACTATTCCAACCCTCTTCAAGCCCCCTCCACTACTCATACTTACACCAGCCCACCTTTCTGCCAATAGTTGCTTATATCTCACCCGAACTTCTTCCTCCCATAGTTTATACACTTTCACCTCTCTCTTAATTGTTGTTGGCATTTTCCTTTTGTCCCATCTACCTCTTACTCTAACTGTAGCTACAACTAAATAATGACCCGATATATCAGTCGTCCCTCTATAAACGTGTACATCCTGCAGCCTACCCACCAACCTTTTATCCACCAATATATAATCTAACAAACTACTTTTGCTACGTGCTATATCATACCTTGTATATTTATTTATCCTCTTTTTCATAAAATATGTATTACTTATTACTAAACCTCTTTCTACACGTGGCTCAATTAAAGGCTCCCCAAATTTACCTTCCATTCCCTCCATAACATTTTTACCCACTTTAGCTTTGAAATCCCCAACCACAAGTACTCTCACACTTGGTTCAAAACTCCCCACACACTCGCTCAACATTTCCCAAAACCTCTCTCTCTCTCTCTACACTTCTCTCTTCTCCAGGTGCATATATGCTTACTATAACCCACTTTTCACATTCAACCTTTATTTTACTCCACATAATCCTTGAATTAATACATTTATATTCCCTCTTTTCCTGCCACAGCTTATCCTTCAACATTATTGCTAGTCCTTCCTTAGCTCTAGCTCTATTTGAAACCCCTGATCTAATCCCATTTACTTATATATATATATATATATATATATATATATATGTATATATATATATATATATATATATATATATATATATATATATATATATATATATATAATATATATATATATATAAATATCGAGCCGAATATGTAAAACTGATCAATTAGCAAGAACTCATTTAAAATTAAGTCTTATCGATAATTTTCTCTTATACGTTTAAAGATTTATTTTTTTCATTAATGTTAATGTAAAAATTTTTAATTTTGCACCAAAAGAATCTTAAAAAACTTACCTAACCTTATTATAACAAGAACAATTTATTTTAGCCTAACCCAACTAAATATATTTTAGATTTGTTTACAATAATTTAATACTAAACAAAAACAGTGAAATATATTTTTTTCGTTAGATTCAGAATGATTTTGGCGAAATTATTGCATACACAAATTTTCACTTGTCCTATATGGTAAGATGAACGTTGCTATTTAAGTCAAGATCGCAAGTTTTGCCTATTCGGCACGACACACACACACACACACACACATATATATATGTGTGTATATATATATATATATATATATATATATATATATATATATATATATATATATATATATATATATATATGTATATATATATATATATATATATATATATATATATATATATATATATATATATATATATATATATATATATATTCCCGATATACACACACATTATAGACACACACGTCTGTGTTGTCACTCTGAACACTAAGCTCAAAGTTACATTTTTTTGGGATTATCTTGAGTTATAGTTTGATCAGAGCTGAGAGAAAAACTTGCTTGCTGTCACTTGGAGCTCCATCCCTTCAAGAGGGTAAGGCGGTGATTAGCTTGCTAGTTCCCACCTCTCCACCCCACTTCCTCATCCTACCCCATCCTAACCCCACAATTTCCCAACAATAACACTGGCCTAACCACGCGCACAGTACTTACACTGCTGTATTTCTACCTTTCATGTCTTCTTCTTTTTCGACAACTTCGCCTATGGCGATTTAAAACAAGGGACGGTGTCTATCCAGTAGCCCACACGGGCTACTGGATAGGCTATCTTAGGGCTGACCATCATAAGTCAGCTGAAATAGAAATGTTTATGAATGACACACATGAAAATTTTTGTTTTTACAGCAAATCTTATGTGTCAGATGTACCTTACTGACAGCCAAAAGTCCAAGAGGGAAATATTTGATTGTCCAACTCCACACTTGCACCAGTGGAGCAGTACTTCTACTTTCCTCAGAAGAGGAGCTGCTCCTATTGCTCAAGAATGAAATTCTTGAAAATTTTAATAATCTGGGTGTCATCCCCAATCCACCTGAGAACTACCCTGCACAACCTGCTGTATTTGTGCCAAAACTCAACAGTTTCATGAGAGGCAGCACTGCCGAAGAATGTATTGAAGAAATTAATCATGAAAACTCCGAGTTCAAAGTTCTTAAAGTACCCACTCCTCCGAAACCCAAACTAAAAACTCTAGGATTTGACCCCTTCAGCGAATACCTATGTAATGACCTTACTGTTGCGCTTGAGAACCAGCCTTCAACTGCAATTGACGAGGCAATCAGCTCCATACACTAAAAAATCATAGAGGCCACTCATGCAAGCTGCCAATTAAATACATCAATGATCTATCAGCAATATAAACCAACCAGGGAAATTAGAGACTGCATGAAAAATTACCAAGTAGAGTGTAGCAGTCATCATCAAACGAGACAACCAACAAGGGCTATATTCCAGAGGTTGAGAAGAGAATTAATTACCTTGTTCTTCAAGCTAATGAATACAAACGTCAGCCTGAAAAGTTCTAGAGCAAGATCCGCCAGCTTCTAGGGGCAAAGCACAAGGCTGCTCATTACCTAATACATTCCTTCACCGACGTCGATAATGAGGAAGTTGATATCAAACTTGATGACCCACAAGACCAAGCCAGTCTGATGGGTGATGTGTGGGAGAAAATTATCTCACACAATAATAATAGAAGATTTAATAATAACCTTTACCAATGGGTCAATGAACTGAGAGACGACAACCTAGCTGACTCCCAACCATTACCATTAACTGATACATCTACTCTTGAAGATGATCACCTCCTTACACGACCAATCACGCTCAGAGAGATGAGTCAAGTCATAGGCAGAATGAGTTATGAAGTCCCTGTCCTCTCAGGTATAACAGTGAAAAAAAGTTCTTACCCAGAAACTGCAAAATGTCTCTGGTATATATCTTTAATGCCATCATGGCCTCGGGACACTTTCCAGTAGCTCTTAAGACAGCAAGGATAATATTTATTGCAAAACGCAGCAAAGACAAACATAAACCGGACAACTATAGACCTATCTCATTACTTGAAGTCACTGGTAAAGTCCTTGAGAAAATCATTTCCAACAGATTAAACTTCCACATGTAGTACAATCACCTTTACGCTGAAAAACAGTTTGGATTCAGGACTCATAGAGGAACCCAACAAGCTATCAATACCATCTTCGATGTTGTGGACAGCCTGAGGAAACAGAGCAATCTTGCCTAAATTGCAGCCAGGGATGTACACAAAGCTTTTGACAGCCTGTGGCACGACTGACTCGCATTTCAACTTGTCGACCTTCCTGACCACAACTGGAATTTTTTCAGATTCGTATACAACTTCTTAACAGAATGAAGAATCATACCTACTTTTAACGGCAAGTCGGCAGAGCCTTTCACACCGACAGCTGGAGTGCCGCAAGGCTCGTGCCTTAGCCAGATACTATTCAACATAAATGAAAACGATCTCCTTCAACCTTAGTTCAATGAAACTATCATCAACGAATTTGCTGATGATGTCCTTGTCGTGTCATCCACCCCCATCAGAGGAAAACATAAGTGTACAAAGGTAATAGAAAAAAATGAATACAGAACAGCAAACTGGGAGAAGAAATGGAGAATTACGATCTACTCAGACCATCAGCACCATCGGATGCTTTGCAACAACTATAGAAGACAAGGGGGGGGGTAACTTCATCAGAGGTACACCTATTGCCATCAGAAACCCGAACAAGATCCTGGGATACGAGATAGACAGATTACTCCACTCCACACCACACATCTCTAAAAAGGTGAACTTAGCCAAAGCCCGCTTCAGCAATCTATACAGGTTTAAATAATCAAGCCTCTTTCCACATTAAGAAACACCTGTACAAGATGATGATAAGACCTGTGATAGAATATCATTGTGTACCCATGTCATTAACAACTAAAATCAATATGCTACAGCGACAAAGGGTGCAGAATAAAGCACTCCACTTCATCACAGGCACCAGGAGGTGAGACAGAATCAGGATGGAAGATCTGTACATCCAACAGGAGATCCAGTAAATGTATGAAATGATAAAATAAAGAAGAGACAACTATATGGCATGCAAGAACTTTATATACCAGGCAGAAAATACCACCGATTATATCAACAACACACATCCCCACAGGACCCAAAGAATGACCCTCCAGCAGAGAGTGCGACGATTTATCCACAAGAATAATTTCCAGAGACCAATGATTCTGAGTGACCTCCCAGGAGATGTAGATGAATGGGTAACACCGGAACCCTTTTATGTCCAATAAGGACAAAACCACACCAATTTATGGAGACTTTCCTTTTAACTTATTAACTTTTACATTTAACCATGTAACATTTGCAAACCAACTAAGGCAGGGCAGCTGTTCAGAAATGGTTTACCAGCTAAGTTTATAGTTTAAATATAGAGAAAACTTAGCTTAGAAAGACAGCTCATTGCCTGCACAGCAGTCCCTGCAGACGAGGTCTTGAGAAGCTGTCGAAGTCACTTCAAAACGGGCTGTAATAGATCACATTATGTTATGTATGATAAATTACCCCTAGGGGGTGTTATATCAGCATATTTCATTCACTGATGGCTGATGTACATACTTGTGTGGACTCAAAAGTCCGCACCTCACTGCCGACTATAGGTTGATTACAAACTCCTTGCGACTCAGGAACTGCGCAGTCCCCCGTACTACAAGAAATTTGTAACCCACCTTGCTCTTGTAGCGTGAGCTATGGTGTTCTTCACACCCTCGACAGGTATCGGTGACTTGATAGAAGCTGAAGTGTCCTTGGATGTCCACTTTTTCCAGAGTCTAGGAATACGCACACTGGTACGCTATGTTCCCCAAGATTTGTCTTTATTGTTCACAATCTTATCACCCAAGAGGCTGATCACACTTCTCTGTAAGTGTTTATTGTGTTTTGTGAGATACTTTGTTCACACTAACACATGGATCAGTGTTCTTTGTTGGTTATCCTAACGTCAGTGTGACTCTCAGTAGAGTCAAAAGTAATCTGAAGACACCACAGCCTCCTACACCGTCACTGCCCCTCGCACATAAAGGAAAAGCTGACCTAGTACTTTTTGCTTCCTTGCCACTTCCTCCATGAAGCAAAGCAAAATGTTTGATTCTTGCTGTCTTAAGCATAGCCAACAATGTACACTATCATTACCATGGTAATAAAGTGGAAGCAGGATTTTCCTTAATTGCCCTGCTAAGGTAAGAGATGGACTGTCTTTTATTAAACTACACTTTGCAATACTGGACTTTGCAAAGAGCGTCAGTCGCTTGACCACGTTGCATATTCGTACTGCATCTGGGATCAATTACTTGCTGTAGCAGTAAACAAGATGCTTGCCCCTTCTGAGAGGGCTGGGCCCCTCAGGGCTGAAAGGGGCTGAAGGGGCTGATACCCCCCTCCTGGAGAATATTTCTCAACAGCAGCACCTCTGAAACGGTTGTGGCAATTGACCTACATCAAATGTCTTGCTATCATCGTTTCCAGCCTATGCCCTGCAATCGCAAAAAAGAGGCAATTGCAAAAAGTACCCTCTCCCAATTCAGCATCATGCAGTTATAAGCTTGTTATAACTTTGTGAAACTGATGGGTAGGCGTTAAACCCCATTCAATGAAATTGATTTCATTAATGACACTACACACACACATACACACATGTGCATTGTGACCTAAGTGCAAGCAGAAGTAGCAAGACATAACTGAAATCTTGCGTGTTTATGAGACAGGAAAAAGAAAGCACCAGCAATTCTACCATCATGTAAAACAATTACAAGCTTCCATTTTACAGTCTCTTGGCTGGACGGTAGAATAGTAGACCGTCGTTTAACATGGTAGTTAAAGCCCTAAAAATGCCGTGTTAGACAAAAATCATGTTAGATAAATTGAGGAACATATGGGAAAAATATGGTTACGTTCCTGGGTGCCCCAAAAAAGCCAAACAACTTTTTTTTTTAGACCTTCAGATCTTACAAAAACAAAAGGAATATGTAATTGTAGTTCATTGTTGAGATGTATTGTGTTGTTTTTACTTTAAATTGTGGGTGCTGATGTTTGTCGATGATTGTAAAGAGAGTGGAGAGTTATGCTGTGGCCCTACTGGGCTGAGGTGGATGGTGAAGGTTCTGGTACTGAAGTACTGAAGTCGATATATATATATATATATATATATATATATATATATATATATATATATATATATATATATATATATATATATATATATTATTGTGACCACGAACAAGTGGTATTGATCAATAACACTTCACTAGCCATATAAAATATTGCTCGTTGAACTAGTACACCAAACAGTCACTAGAATGAAATTAGCCTATAGTCATTCACACTGAGAGGGAAAAGTTCAATAGATAGGAGTAGCGAGGGAGTATAAAGTAACAATAGTTTCATTGCCGGCTACTTGTTAAGGTAGGGTAAGTCAAGCTCCCGCTATTCCCGCCTTTTTTTCCCCCTCCCCGAAAGTGATAGTTTGACTGCAGGCTGCTTGTTAAGGTAGGGTCAGTCTAGCTCCTGCTATCCCTTCCCCTCCTTCCCCCCCCCCCGAAAAGTGACGTGTGGGGCTCCAGTCCAAACAGTAATCACTAGACTCACAGCTCCCAGCACTACTGTAAGTACATTCCAGCCTTGTATTCTAGTGGATTTATTGGTTGAAAGCTTCACTTTTGACCAATAATAAACTTAGTTCATCTCCATCAGTTCTACTCGTTGATTGGCAGGTGACCCTCTCTGTCATCCAAGCTGGAAAGATAGACAGGTTACCCACTGCTTAAGAAATCACTCTCCATGATAAGTACAATACCTAAAAGATGTGGTGATTATTACAACAGTCAACTTAGAGCAAAACTGAAAGGACTAAGTTTATTATTGGTCAAAAGTGAAGCTTTCAACCAATAAATCCACTAGAATACAAGGCAGGAATGTACTTACAGTAGTGCAGGGAACTGTGAGTCTAGTGATTACTGTTTGGACCAGAGCCCTACACATCACCTTTTGGGGGGGAGGAAGAAGGAGGGGAAGGGATAGCGGGAGCTAGACTGGCCCTACCTTAACAAGCAGCCGGCAGTAAAGCTATCACTTTCGGGGTGGGGGAAAAAAGGCAGGAATAGCGGGAGCTTGACTTACCCTACCTTAACAAGTAGCCGGCAATGAAACTATTGTTACTTTATACTCCCTCGCTACTCCTATCTATTGAACTTTTCCCTCACATTCCCCTATACCAAGACTTATAGTCAAGGAGTATAAGAAGAATAGGCGAGGAAAAGGTTCTAACATATGGAAGTCGCGTAAGGCAACAAATCTTCTACTGACTGTCACGACTTAACCAGTCAGATAAATAAATTGATGAACCACTGACATACACAATATGGAACTTAAAAGCCTGGAGTGCCAATGTCCACCTCAAGAGGCGACTGTTGGTTCCCTTAAAAGTATCTAGGTATATCAAAGGTTTGTGGTCCGTTTCTAAAATGAATTCTTTTCCTAGCAAATAAAATTTAAGTTTAGAGATACCCCACACAAGGGCTAAACATTCCTTTTCTATTGTGGAGTATCTCGTTTCTGCGGGAAGGAGTTTCCAGCTTAGGAAGCATACAGGGAAGGGAGTACCATCATGGTATTGTAGTAGCACTGTACCTAAGCCAGTATTGGAGGCATCAGTTCTTAAAAAAAATGTTTTATTAATATCTGGAATCTTAAGTATAGGGTCTTTCGAAAAGATACTTTTAATCTCATTAAACTTTTCCCGAGCTACGTCGGAAAGTTCAAGATGTTCCTTCACAGACTTTTAAAGGAAGTCGGATAAGATGACTAAGATCAGTAAAGTTTGGGATAAACCGTGCATAAAAATTTACAGAACCAAGAAAGCTACGCATGAGCTTCTTGGTTTTGGGGAATTTAAATTCTAATAAAGCTTTGATCTTACTGGGGAGAGGCTGCAGAGAGTTATTAGAAAGTATCAGTCCAAGATATCTAAGCTTGTTATACCCAAGGAAGCATTTCTTCGGCTTGGCAGTGAGGCCATGTGAGCGTAACCTACGCAAAACTGATGTTAATGTTTGGATATGTTCGCCCCACATGGATGTCATTACGTAAATGTTATCAAAATAAACTGAAACATTTGGCATATTACCCAAGACCTTTCTCATCAGTCTCACGTAGGTAGCAGAGGCAGTTACCAAACCGAAAGGCATAGTTCTATACTGCAATACTGCATCAGTCCTTGGTGTGTAGGAAAAGCGGTGTACTGCTTAGAAGAAGGATCTAACATTACTTGATGATATGCCTGCGCAATATCAATCTCTGAAAAGAAGGAAGAGTCATAAAATTTGTGTAAATCGCTATCTATTAAGGGCATAGGCTCAGCATCCCACCGAGTTATAGCATTAAGTCCTCTGAAGTCAATAGCAAGTCTATATGAATTATCCTCCTTCTTAACCATGAGTACTGGTGAACAATATGAAGACACTGAAGGTTCAATGATCTTTAGTTTTAATAATTTGTCTACCTCTCGGTCAAATGCATCCCTAAGGTGAACTGGAACTGGGTATAATTTTCGTGTTATAGGATTGTCCGTCACTAAGTCAATCTTATGGACTACCGTGGAGGTAACACCTGGAATATCAGAAAAGACGTCTGAAAAGTTACTCACACATTGAAGTAGTTCATGTCTCTTATGATCATCCAAAGATTCATTAATATTAATGTTGGTTGCGTCCGAGTGGTCAAGAGTCACCAAGTCATGTAGTTCTTCATCATAGTCTAAGTTAGAGGTGTCAATTATGCAGACCTTACATTCTTCAGTTGTCGTATCAGGTTCGTGTGGAAAAACTAAGTCAAAGTTATTAAGGCAGTTAACCGAATTTCTTCGGTAATATTTCTTAAGGATGTTGATATGATAAAGCTTAGGTTTCCCCTTGACTTCTATGAGGTAGTCAACTTTCCCACAAATTTTTAATACTTTATATGGACCTTTCCATGCTACTAATAATTTATTTGACTTGATAGGCAAAAGTACAAGAACTTCATCCCCTACTTTAAAACTTCTCCTCTGACTTTTGGAATCAAAATAGGTTTTGTACTGGTCCATTGACAAGCTTAGGTTTTTCGAAACTATGTAAGAGGTCTCCTCAAGTTTGGATCTAAGGTCAAGGAGAAACTGGTAAGAAGACTGAACCTCAGCGCTGACCTCCTCATTAGTCCATAAGTCATGAAGGATGGACAATGGGCCTCTGGCCTGTCTACCATAGAGAAGTTCATAAGGTGAAAACCCCAAAGAGTCACTGGGAACTTCCCTCATGGCAAACAAAGCACAGGGTAGGTAACGATGCCACTCCTTAGGTTTAAGGGAGCAAAGTTTCCTTAAAATGGACTTGAGAATCGAATGCTGGCGCTCAATCCTCCCATTACAGCTGGGATGATAGGGTGTGGTGAAGAGAGGCTTCACTCCCAGAAGTTAGTATAGATGTTGCATTAAGTCAGATGTGAATTGTGTCCCACGGTCAGACAAAATTTCTCTAGGGATGCCCACTCTGGAGAAGTTGGACAAAAGGGCTTCATCCACCTCTATAGTGGTTATGGTCTTTAAGGGTATGGCTTCAGGGAAACTCGAAGCATAATCAACTAATGTTAATTTACATCTATGTCCCCCAGGTGAAAGTGGAGATAAAGGACCAACGATGTCAATAGCTACTCTTTCAAAAGGTATCGTAAAGACTGGCATTTTGACCATAGGTACTCGCCTGGTACCTCGGGAGGATGACAGTTGGCAAACTTTACACGATCTACAATAGGTAGTGATATCTGAGGACATTTTTTGGCCAGAAATAGGTTTCCCTAATTTTATTTAAGGTTTTACGATGCGAGAAATGTCCGGCCACTGGCCGGACATTTTAAGAACAGTCTCTCTGCATTGACTTGGAACAACTAAGATGGAATAGTCTATCTCATCTGAATTTAGTTTGAATACTGACTTGTACAAGATACCTTTTATATATTCAAATTTATATGAAAAGTTTTTCCTTTGGATAACTTGATTTTGTTTAGCGGCATTATGGCAATTCTGAAGAGAAGGGCAATTACGTTGTAAATTGACAAAGGAGTCCTTCGATACATCTAAAGGCTTAAAGTCAGGGAAAATCAAAGGATGGACAGTAGGAGAAGCCTGGGCTTTGGTCTGAGCCCTAGTCAAGACATTTATGGTATCGGAGGTTTTTAATCTCACATGAATCTCACGAGACATTGTCTCATCTGAACTTTCGAGGGGCTTCTCTGACTCTACAGAAAGAGGATCTGAAACACCTATGTCCATCTTTGGTGATGAAAGGTCAACCTCAGAAGGAAGAATGGCACCTTTTACATTACCTATTAGTACGGAGCAAGAAGTGATGGGAGCTAGTACGGCTTCAGACCAACCTGTGAACCATTTAGACCTAATGTAACAACGGATGGTAGGAAAAGTGTCCGTATGGCCCAAGTAGTCTGAAAGTATATCAGAGGAATGAGTTTCTTTAAGGTTAGGGAACAGCTTATCAGAAATGACTATACATGTGCATCCAGTGTCTCGTAAAATGGTAGATACAATAAGTCCATTAACTGTTCCTGAACAGAAGGGTGCTTGGTCATTACAGTCTTTAAAACATCTTCCAACTTTTTGGACCTTCTTAGGACAATCTGGACGTTTATGTCCCTTAACACCACACAAATGACAAACAGGAATAAAAGAAGTCATTTTACTTTCCACTAGAGGCTTTGATTTCTTAAGGTCTGATAAACCCTTGCCCTTAGGGTTCGATCCCTTTAGGTCTTTATAGGAATTGTGAGCCTCAGCATACAGGTCAGCAGCCTCAGCATACAGGTCAGCAGCCTCAGCAACTTCCTCAGCTTTAATCAGGTTACGTTCTCTGATGAATGTTCGTATCTGACTGGGAAGAGCTGTCAGGAACTGGTCAACAACCATGAAGTCTCTAAGAGATTCATAACTGTGATCAATTCCTGAACTCTCTATCCAAAAGTCGAACAAACGAAAGAGTGCTACTTGTAACTGCTGAAAGTTCTGGCCAGGCTGTAAGGTGGCATACCTGAAATCTTTCCTGTAAGAATTAGTGTTTTTTGATATGCTTTAAGGATTGCCTTCTTCAGTAGGTTATAATTACATATAATATCCTGCGACAAAGTTGCATAGATATTCAAAGCTGTACCAGAAAATAACATTCCTAACCTGGTATCCCAGGTGTCAGCAGGCCATTCACAGAGGGTAGTGGTATTTTCAAACCTGATAATGTATGAAGTTATGTCTTCCCCCTCTGTGAAGGGAGGTAAATTAGGTGTTGGAATATGTGCACTGACTGCACGTTGTTCCATTACTCCTTCCTCTAATTGTTGTTGTGTAAGAGTTAACTTTTTATTCTCTAATTCAAGGCGAGATTTTTCGAGCTCGCGATCCTTTTCTCTCTCTATTAACTCAAGTTCTCTAGCTTTTTCCTCAACTTCTCTATCCTTTGCTCTTTCCTCAAGTTCTCTTATTTTAGCCTGTTCCTCACGTATGTTAGCCTGTTCCTCACGTTCTCTAGCTCTTTCTTCACTATCAAGTCTATCATGCTCCTTTTTGTCTTCTCTTTCTCTTTCTGTCTTTCTTAGATTTCTCTCTCAATTCTCTCTCCTTTTTCTCCTGTCTTTCAAGGTTCTCTTTCTCCTTTTTCTCTTCTCTTTCGATTCTCTCTCTCTCCTTCTTCTCTTCTCTTTCCCTTTCTAACCGTCTCTCTTC
Organism: Cherax quadricarinatus; assembly: GCF_038502225.1. Lineage (NCBI taxonomy): Eukaryota > Metazoa > Arthropoda > Malacostraca > Decapoda > Parastacidae > Cherax > Cherax quadricarinatus. The sequence continues at coordinate 41,964,481 of NC_091307.1, forward strand.
TCTCTCAATTCTCTCTCTTTCAAGTCTTTCCTGGATCTTAGCACTAATGAAAGAATCTTAATTTTTCCCTGTTATTCCTAACTTACTTCCAGCGTTCATCCAAAACTGGTATTCCTCCATGCTTGCAAGAATAATTTAAACTATCAGGGGAAATGAAACGGGTATTAAAGAAAACGGAGGGTTCAATTCCTGCTCCGCTCAAACTGTAAATAAACCAGAGGGCTCGATCCCTGCTTCAATTAAACAATATGTATTAATTAAAACGAAGGGTTCTATGCCGGCTCCGAGCAAACAGTAAGTAGAATGGGGTCACTTGACCATCCAATCTTCTCACCAGCAAATCAAGAGTGTCCTATGACAGTTCCCTTGATATAATAAAGAGCTCAATGAAACAAATTGTCACTGGAAAATCTCGGGTCCCTAGAGTCTAATCCTCCAAAGTGTTTCAAGCTCACACAAAAATAGATGGCAGAATTAACTTGTATTCCTGCCTTGACTTGACTTACAATAAATTGAGACCATAACAATCACCAAATCTTTTAAATACCTGTACTGTAGTCCTACCATAGAGAATGATTACTCATGGCTGGTGGTTACCGTCTGTGGTATGCGGCATTGAAGTTCCAATGGTATATTCGAGATGGAATTGAATCTTGATTCAGTAGAGTTGATCCTGGCAAGGTCGCCACTTGTGAAGGCTTACTCAGCCCTGTAATAACTTCAGACAGTATTATCAAGGCTGGCTCCTCTTCAGGAAAATTAATGAATAGAAAAAGAAATAATAACAGGCAAACATAAACGCTTGATTATATAGAAAATATAAAATATAAAACACTTAAATATGAAATATTAATCCTACATTAAAGAAAATGAAAAATGAAAAATATAAATGATAACTGAATTCAACGGCTACGCTTTCAACAAGCAGTGTCACCAACACCAGACACCCAAGTTTTACATTAGCGTTGAATTCAGTTATCATTTATATTTTTCATTTTTCATTTTCTTTAATGTAGGATTAATATTTCATATTTAAGTGTTTCATATTTTATATTTTCTATATAATAAAGTGTTTATGTTTGTCTGTTATTATTTCTTTTTCTATTCATTAATTTTCCTGAGGAGGAGCCAGCCTGCGTAATACAGTCTGAAGTTATTACAGGGCTGAGTAAGCCTTCACACACCCTCGTGTGCCCTTGGGTAGGGAGTACAACATCCAGTTCCGCTGGATGCCCTATTTATAAGGATCGTATGGTCCAGTGGAGTAGGGCGTCATGCGTTTTCGCCCACCATGAGGCAAGCCAAAGCAGCATGGGTTCGAGTCCTTGGCTAGTGCAGTGTTGTTATTGATATATATATATATATATATATATATATATATATATATATATATATATATATATATATATATATATATATATATATATGTCGTGCCGAATAGGCAGAGCTTGCGATCTTGGCTTAAATAGCAACGCTCATCTTGCCATATAAGACAAGCGAAAATTTGTGTATGCAATAATTTCGCCAAAATCATTCTGAATCAAACGAAAAAAATATATTTCAATGTGATTGTTTAGTGTTAAATTATTGTAAACAAATCTAAAATATTTAGTTGGGTTAGGCTAAAATAAATTGTACTTGTTATAATAAGGTTAGGTAAGTTTTCTAAGATTCTTTTGATGCAAAATTATAAATTTTTACATTAATATTATTGAAAAAAATATATTTTTAAACGTATAAGATAAAATTTTAGAAAGGACTTAACTTTAAATGAGTTCTTACTAATTGGCCAGTTTTACCTGTTCGGCAACACACACACACACACACACACACACACACACACACACACACACACACACACACACACATATATATATATATATATATATATATATATATATATATATATATATATATATATATATATATATATAATGTCGTGCCGAATATGTAAAACTGGTAAATTAGCAAGAACTCATTTAAAATTAAGTCCTTTCTAAAAATTTCTCTTATACATTTAAAGATACATATTTTTCATTAATGTTAATGCAAAGATTTTTAATTTTGCACCAAAAGAATCTTAGAAAACTTACCTAACCTTATTATAACAGGAGCAATTTATTTTAGCCTAATCGTACTAAATATATTTTAAATACGTTTACAGAAATTCAATACTAAACAAACACAATGAAATACATTTTTTTTCGTTATGTTTAGAATGATTTTTGTGAAATTATTGCATACACAAATTTTCGCTTGTCCTATGTGGCAAGATGAGCGTTGCTGTTTAAGCCAAGATCGCAAGTTCTGCCTATGTTCGAACCTATGACCATTCCCGATATGATCATTCCCGATGTGATCACTCCCGATGTGATCACTCCCGATATGATCATTCCCATTATGATCTTTCCCGATATGATCACTCCCGATATGATCACTCCCGCTATGATCATTATCGATATGACCACTGCCGATATGATCACTGCCGATATGATCACTGCCGATATGATCACTCCCGCTATGATCACTCCCGCTATGATCACTCCCGCTATGATCACTCCCGCTATGATCACTCCCGCTATGATCACTCCCGATATGATCACTCCCGCTATGATCACTCCCGATATGGTCACTCCCGCTATGATCACTCCTGATATGATCACTCCCGCTATGATGACTCCCACTATGATCACTCCCGCTATGATCACTCCCGCTATGATCATTCTCGATATGACCACTGCCGATATGATCACTCCCGCAATGATCACTTCCGCTATGATCACTCCCGCTATGATCTCTCCCGATATGATCACTCCCGCTACGATCACTCCCTATATGATCACTCCCGATATGATACCTCCCACTATGATCACTCCCGCTATGATCACTCCCGATATGATCATTCCCGATATGATCACTCCCGATATGATCATCCCGATATGATCACTCCGGATATGATCACTCCCGATATGATCACTCCCGCTATGACACTCCCGATATGATCACTCCCGATATGATCACTCCCGATATGATCACTCCCGCTATGATCACTCCCGATATGATCACTCCCGATATGATCACTCCCGATATGATCACTCCCGATATGATCATTCCTGATATGATCACTCCCGATATTTTCACTCCCGATATGATCACTCCGGATATGATCACTCCCGATATGATCACTCCCGATATGATCACTCCCGCTATGACACTCCCGATATGATCACTCCCGATATGATCATTCTCGATATGACCACTGCCGATATGATCACTGCCGATATGATCACTGCCGATATGATCACTCCCGCTATGATCACTCCCGCTATGATCACTCCCGATATGATCACTCCCGCTATGATCACTCCTGATATGGTCACTCCCGCTATGATCACTCCTGATATGATCACTCCCGCTATGATCACTCCCACTATGATCACTCCCGCTATGATCACTCCCGCTATGATCATTCTCGATATGACCACTGCCGATATGATCACTCCCGATATGATCACTCCGGCTTTGATCACTCCCTCTATGATCACTCCCGATATGATCACTCCCGATATGATCATTCTCCATATGATCACTCCCGCTATGATCACTACCGCTATGATCACTCCTGCTATGATCACTCCCGATATGATCACTCCCGCTATGATCACTCCCGCTATGATCACTCCCGCTATGATCACTCCCGCAATGATCACTTCCGCTATGATCACTCCCGCTATGATCACTCCCGATATGATCACTCCCGCTATGATCACTCCCGATATGATCACTCCCGCTATGATCTCTCCCGATATGATCACTCCCGCTACGATCACTCCCGATATGATCACTCCCGATATGATACCTCCCATTATGATCACTCCCGCTATGATCACTCCCTCTATGATCACTCCCGATATGATCATTCCCGATATGATCACTCCCGATATGATCACTCCCGATATGATCACTCCGGATATGATCACTCCCGATATGATCACTCCCGCTATGACACTCCCGATATGATCACTCCCGATATGATCACTCCCGATATGATCACTCCCGCTATGATCACTCCCGATATGATCACTCCCGATATGATCACTCCCGATATGATCACTCCCGATATGATCATTCCCGATATGATCACTCCCGATATTTTCACTCCCGATATGATCACTCCGGATATGATCACTCCCGATATGATCACTCCCGATATGATCACTCCCGCTATGACACTCCCGATATGATCACTCCCGATATGATCACTCCCGATATGATCACTCTCGCTATGATCACTCCCGCTATGATCACTCCCGATATGATACCTCCCATTATGATCACTCCCGCTATGATCACTCCCGCTATGATCACTCCCGCTATGATCACTCCCGCTATGATCACTCCCGATATGATCACTCCCGCTATGATCACTCCCGATATGGTCACTCCCACTATGATCACTCCTGATATGATCACTCCCGCTATGATCACTCCCACTATGATCACTCCCGCTATGATCACTCCCGCTATGATCATTCTCGATATGACCACTGCCGATATGATCACTCCCGATATGATCACTCCCGCTTTGATCACTCCCTCTATGATCACTCCCGATATGATCATTCTCCATATGATCACTCCCGCTATGATCACTCCCGCTATGATCACTACCGCTATGATCACTCCTGCTATGATCACTCCCGATATGATCACTCCCGCTATGATCACTCCCGCTATGATCACTCCCGCTATGATCACTCCCGCAATGATCACTTCCGATATGATCACTCCCGCTATGATCACTCCCGATATGATCACTCCCGATATGATCACTCCCGCTATGATCTCTCCCGATATGATCACTCCCGATATGATCACTCCCGCTATGATCACTCCCGATATGATCACTCCCGATATGATCACTCCCGATATGATCACTCCCGATATGATCATTCCCGATATGATCACTCCCGATATTTTCACTCCCGATATGATCACTCCGGATATGATCACTCCCGATATGATCACTCCCGATATGATCACTCCCGCTATGACACTCCCGATATGATCACTCCCGATATGATCACTCCCGATATGATCACTCTCGCTATGATCACTCCCGCTATGATCACTCCCGATATGATACCTCCCATTATGATCACTCCCGCTATGATCACTCCCGCTATGATCACTCCCGCTATGATCACTCCCGCTATGATCACTCCCGATATGATCACTCCCGCTATGATCACTCCCGATATGGTCACTCCCACTATGATCACTCCTGATATGATCACTCCCGCTATGATCACTCCCACTATGATCACTCCCGCTATGATCACTCCCGCTATGATCATTCTCGATATGACCACTGCCGATATGATCACTCCCGATATGATCACTCCCGCTTTGATCACTCCCTCTATGATCACTCCCGATATGATCACTCCCGATATGATCATTCTCCATATGATCACTCCCGCTATGATCACTCCCGCTATGATCACTACCGTTATGATCACTCCTGCTATGATCACTCCCGATATGATCACTCCCGCTATGATCACTCCCGCTATGATCACTCCCGCTATGATCACTCCCGCAATGATCACTTCCGCTATGATCACTCCCGCTATGATCACTCCCGATATGATCACTCCCGATATGATCACTCCCGATATGATCTCTCCCGATATGATCACTCCCGCTACGATCACTCCCGATATGATCACTCCCGATATGATACCTCCCATTATGATCACTCCCGCTATGATCACTCCCGCTATGATCACTCCCGATATGATCACTCCCGATATGATCACTCCGGATATGATCACTCACGATATGATCACTCCCGCTATGACACTCCCGATATGATCACTCCCGATATGATCACTCCCGATATGATCACTCCCGCTATGATCACTCCCGATATGATCACTCCCGATATGATCACTCCCGATATGATCACTCCCGATATGATCATTCCCGATATGATCACTCCCGATATTTTCACTCCCGATATGATCACTCCGGATATGATCACTCCCGATATGATCACTCCCGATATGATCACTCCCGCTATGACACTCCCGATATGATCACTCCCGATATGATCACTCCCGATATGATCACTCTCGCTATGATCACTCCCGCTATGATCACTCCCGATATGATCACTCCCGATATGATCACTCCCGATATGATCACTCCCGATATGATCACTCCCGATATGATCACTCCCGATATAATCACTCCCGATCTAATCACTCCCGATATGATCACTCCCGATATAATCACTCCCGGTATAATCACTCCCGATATATTCACTCCCGATATAATCACTCCCGATATAATCACTCCCGGTATAATCACTCCCGATATAATCACTCCCGATATAATCACTCCCGATATAATCACTCCCGATATAATCACTCCCGGTATAATCACTCCCGATATAATCACTCCCGATATAATCACTCCCGATATAATCACTCCCGATATAATCACTCCCGGTATAATCACTCCCGATATGATCACTCCCGGTATAATCACTCCCGATATGATCACTCCCGATATAATCACTCCCGATATGATCACTCCCGATATAATCAATCCCGGTATAATCACTCCCGATATGATCACTCCCGATATAGTCACTCCCCGTATAATCACTCCCGATATAATCACTCCCGATATGATCACTTCCGGTATAATCACTCCCTGTATGATCACTCCCGATATAATCACTCCCGGTATGATCACTCCCGATATAATCACTCCCGATATAATCACTCCCGGTATGATCACTCCCGATATAATCACTCCCGATATAATCACTCCCGATATAATCACTCCCGATATAATCACTCCCGGTATGATCACTCCCGATATAATCACTCCCGATATAATCACTCCCGATATAATCACTCCCGGTATAATCACTCCCGATATAGTCACTCCCGATATAATCACTCCCGATATGATCACCCTCAATTCCCTGGATAAAATAAATATTGTTTAAGACTTACATCACTGCGGATAAAAATTCCATATCATTTCCCAAAGAGTTTATCTTCACTCCATTTCCTCGTATCAAGATTTTTTCCTCTATTTTCTTCGTTTTACACCTCTGTGGAAATGAAATTCGCTTTTCACATTTTACATTCACGTATAAATATATATACATGTTTGTGGGGGTAAAATGTCGGTAGCGTTTTTCTTTCAGTTTTATACTCGGCAGCTTAACAAAAATGTATGTATGAGAGGTTTGTTTAGGTTAGGTTAGGTTAGGTTAGGTTAGGTTAGGTTAGGTTAGGTAAGGTTCGTCAGGAAACAGGACAAATGTTTCCTGACGCGGGTCTTAGTCAGATGATGACCCGCCTTTGGAGCTTTTGGTCATCTGACCGAGGCCTTCCGCTGGCTTACCGGTCCACCCCTTTAAAAATTATGGTCATTTATAACCAATGTTACCTTTATTTGAGAGGTTTGATGATATTCAAACTTTTTTAAAGTTTATTATTGTGGTAAAACGTAAATAAAACATTATATTGTGTATTACTGTTGTTTGTGGTACTTTTGTTGTATTAGTGGTGGTTTTGGAGGGGTGGTCTACCTGGAGGATGTCTCGGGGGTCAATACCCCCGAGACCCGGTCCTTGAGCAGGCTTCTCGATGGACCAGGGTCTGATCAACCAGGTTGCTACTGCTGGTCGCGAACTACACCCCGGGTGGTCGGGCACTGACTTTATGTATCTGTCCAGCTCTCTCTTGAAGGCACCCAGGGGTCTATTAATAACTCTCCTTATGCCTGATGGGAGGCCTTTGAACAGTCTTGGGCCTCTGACACTTATTGTGCTTTACCTTAGTGCACTAATGGCGAATTACTTTTGGGGTACGAAATAGTTTTGGAGTATGTTGCACCGTTTGCCAAGTCTTTTTCTTTCGAAATAAGTAATTTCTGCGTTCAGATATGTGAGGAGCCCCCTCTAGGATTTCCCAGGTCTAGATTATGATATATCTCTCTCGCCTGCTTTCCAGTGAGCACAGGTCAAGTGAACACAAGTGCTCCCAGTAATTAAGGTGCTTGCTGGTATATGTGCAGTAAAGGTTCTCTTCACATTCTCTAGCTCTGCAATTTCATCTACCTTGAATGGAGGTTTTAGTGTAGAGCAGTATTCCTGCCTTGAGATGATAAGTGATATGAAAATAAATGGTATAAAATACCGACACAATGGACACAGTTTAATGTGATCCTTTATTGACAACGTTTCGCCCACACAGTGGGCTTTTTCAAGTCACAAACAGATCTACCTGGGGTGGAAGGCACGTGAATATTTATAGTCAGGCTCAGAATGTTGAGGTCAGGTGGAGAATGCCGCATCTGATGATCTACCGGGTGGGGTTATAGAGTGTAGGGTAGCTTGGCAGGGGTATTGGCTAAGTTGTGAGCAGACCTTCTGCAGTGTTCTATGTTCTTATGTGGGATAGGGATGAAGAAGTTTCTTGGCAAGTGGTTCAGCTATGTTATAGAAGCCATTGTTCTGGTTGAAATTTTTGGTTATGGAGATTAGCGATGATTCCAGGATTCCTCGATAATGAATGTTGTCTTCTGTGGCGATAAGTCTTGAGTTTCTGTAGTTAATTAAATGGTTATGTGAATTGCGATGTTGTACACAGGCATTCCTTGTGTCGTCAGACCTGCTTGCGTATTGGTGTTCTGAAATACGTGTTTGGAGGTCTCTTGATGTTTCGCCCACGTATAATTTGTTGCAGTCATTACAAGGGATTATGTATACCCCTGCAGAGGATGGAAGCTTGTCCTGTCTACTACTGGTGATGTCCTTGATGGTCGTGGTTGTGGAGGTAGATACTTGGAATGAGGTATTGGAAAAGATGTTGGAAACATGTTTGGCAATGGAGTTGGTGGGGAGGACTATGTATCTCTTCTCGGCAGTGTCTTCTCTGGGTGTGTTGAAGATGTATAATGCCCGCCGTCTGCAGTCTCTGATAAAGTGACGAGGATAGTGAAGTTTAGAAAATACTTGTTCAATTAGAGTGCATTCTTCCTCAAGGAACTCAGTGCTCACAACTTAGCCAATACCCCTTCCAGGCTACCCAAGATTTTAGACTATAACCCCACCTGGTAGATCATCAGATGCAGCATTCTCCACCTGAGCTCAACATTCTGAACCTGACTATAAATACTCACGTACCTTCCACCCCAGGTAGATCTGTTTGTGACTTGAAAAAGCCCACTGTGTGGGCGAAACGTTGTCAGTAAAGGATCACATTAAACTGCATATGTGTTTATGTTTCCAACAAGTGATATAAAACATGGTCATCATTGGTTTAGCATCCGTTGTTTTAAAGGTTCTCATTATCCATCCTATCATTTTCCTCGCATATGTGACAGTGACACGTTTGTGACCCATGAAGGCTAGATTCTCTGGCATTAACACTCAAGTCCTTCACAGTACTTTTCCACTCTATTGTATGATTAGAGTTTGTAGTACACTCAGCTTTTATGTTTTCAACAAGTCGGCCGTCTCCCACCGAGGCAGGGTGACACAAAAACAAAGAAAATCCCCAAAAAGAAAATACTTTCATCATTCAACAATCTCATCTCACTCATACATAATCACAGTTTTTGCAAAGGCGCTCAGATACAACAGTTTAGAAGCATATGTAAAGATATATAACATATTTGTCCAAACTGCTAATATCCCAAGCCTCTCCTTTAAAGTACTTCCCATTTCCAGTACTAAAGTCCAGCTTTATAAAAATAACCGGTTTCCCTGAATCCCCTCACTAAATATGACCCTGCTCACACTCCAACAGCTCGCCAGGTCCTAAAAACCATTCGTCTCCATTCACGCCTATCTAACGCGCTCAAGCACGCTTCCTGCAAGTCCAAGCCCCTCACTCACAAAACCTCCTTTACCCCCTCCCTCCCACCTTTTCGAGGACGACCCCTACCCCGTCTTGCTTCCCCTACAGATTTATACGCTCTCCATGTCATTCTACTTTGATCCATTCTCTCTAAATTGCCAAACCACCTCAACAACCCATCTTCAGCCTTCTGACTAATACTTTCATTAACTCCACACCTTCTCCTAATTTCCACACTCCAATATATTTACAGCACACATTGCCCTTAGACAGGACATCTCCACTGCCTCCAACCGCCTCCTCGCTGAGGAATTCACAACCCAAGCTTCACACTCATATAAGTGTGTTGGTACCACTATACTTTCATACATTCCTTTCTTTGCCTCCATAGTTAACGTTTTTTGTCTCTACAAATACCTCAACGCACCACTCACTTTTTTTCAGTTATATATATGATTTCCTCCTGTTTTCCATAACAAATTAGTTGAAATTTGCCCACATTAAAGATCATATAATTTTCCTTTGTGCGAATTATGGGAGGATTGGAAGAAGTGCTATGGGGTGATCGGCCGTCGGCTTGCGTGTTAAGAGGCCAGAGAAAGAGGAGAGTGACGATGGAGATGATGGGGTTAAACGTACATGTAGGGATGGAAGGGTATAGAGCGGGTCAAGCATTGGTAACGACAGAGGGTATGAGTGGATATGTAGACGCTTGGTTTAAGTCATATACGCAAAGCGTGGGCTTCCGTGAGGTGGCATTGAGGGAAATGGGAGAGTATGTGCAGTGTGAGCTTGATGGTCAAGATCGGGTGGCATTAGGTGGGCCGATTACGGAGTGTGAGATTTGGCAGGCGTTGTCAGGAGTGAGCTTGGGAAAGGCGCCGGGTATAGACGGACTGCCAAATGATTTCTACGTAAAGAATTGGGGGGTTCTGAGGGTTTTTTTTAGTAAGGCTGTTTAACATACTTAAGGCGGCTGAGGTAATGGGAGAGCAGCAACGGACGGCCGTTGTGGTGTTGGTACCGAAAGGGGAGCAGTCAACGGTAATGGATTATCGGGCACTTTCGCTTATGTGTGGAGATCATAAGTTGTTTGCGAGAATATTAGGGAACAGATTCAAGAGGGTAATAGGCAAGGTAATTGATAGGGGGCAATATGGGGTGCCAGGAAGGTCGATGTATGAAGGGCATGGCATTATTCGAGAATTTATAGAGAAACGGGGGGAGTTGGGTGATGGAGGTGTATCGGCGTTAGATTGGAAGGCTGCTTATGATAGTGTAGAAAGGGAAGCGTTATGGAGGTTCATGCGTTGGCAAGGTTTTGGGGAAGAAATAATATCTTGGGCAAAATTATTGTATCAGGGGGCGTCGATGAGGGTGCAGGTTAACGGGAGGCTAGGAGTTAAAATACAGATGCGACGGGGACTACGCAAGGCTGCCCACTATCACAAATATTGTTTGCGTGTATATAGGATCCATTTTATAGGGCCATTCGGAGGTGTGTTGCGGGAGGTGGGGAGGGTAATGACCGGGGGGAGAGGGGGAGCTGGTATCGTAGGTTATGTGGATGACACGACTGTTTTGGTGAGAGGTAATGGGGATTTGCTTAGGGTGGGTAAGGTGGTGGATGTGTTTGGGGAGGCTTCAGGTATGAAAATTAATGTTGAGAAGACTAAGTTTCTAGACCTAAGGGATAGTACAAATGGGGATGAGGTGGTAGGGGGTGGGTGGAAGGTGGTGGATCAACTAATGATATGTGGGATAATTTATGTGAGAAATACACGGGTGGCTCAAGAGGTGAATTCGGTGAGAATAGTGGATGGAGTATTGAAAAGACTTGGTGGTTTGAGGGCGGCGCAACTAACGCTGCATCAAAGAGTAATAGTGACGAACGTGCTATTGTACAGCAAGATATGGCATGTCGTTGTCATGTACCCGCTGATGAGACGTGAGGTGAAACGTTTACAACATGGGGTTTTTAGGTTTATATGGGAATCGGGCTGCGAATTTTAAGTAGAGCAGTGTTAACACTTCCGGTCAGTCGAGGAGGGCTGGGACTTTTACCTCTGGAAAAAAGGATGATGAGCGTGTACCTAAAACGAAGTTATATAAGGGAGGGGTGCGGGAGTGGAGGTGGACTTGTGCGAGTACGTAAGGATATGCAACGGTGGTGGGGGGGTTAGGGATTTAATAGTTGGTGAGGCCATGTTGAGGTTATTAATGACAGTGAGGGATCCGTCGTGTGTTAAATTGCGGGTCCTCGAAGGAGTGGAAGGTAGGTCAGTGGTGGCTGCTGTTGAAGGAGCATACCCTATGTATGCGTGGAACGAAATATGGACGCGTCTAAAACAATTACGTGTAAAACCGGGTGTTCGGGAGGTAATGTTTAGATTTTTACATGGGATTTTGCCGTCTGGGGTTGTCCTATTCAATAGAAGGATAAGGGAGGGAGGGGAAGGGGAATGTAGAGCGTGTGGAAGCATGGAGACAATTTTGCATGCGGTATATTTTTGTGACTGTATAGAAGTTGTGCGGGACTGGTTAGGAAAGGTGTTCAGGTTAGTGGGTGGGGGAGGGTTGCAGGTGTTGCGGGATTTAAGTTTGGATATAGGTGGGGTGAGTAAGATGGTGGAGAATGCAGTGGCGTATTTGGTCACGGATTTTATATATACGTCATGGGCCATGAGGGAGGTGGGCGTGGATGAGAGGATAAAGGTGTTAGCTGCGACATTTTACAGAACTAAGTGTCGTAATAGGGAAATTTATGGAGGGAGTTGGGAGACTGCTTTTACTGAGGGCTATCGGAGTTTTCGGTTGAGGGATTTATGGGATTTACGTGCAATGTAAGGGGTCGCGGCGGGCTGGCTTCCCGATAAGGACAGTGTGAAAGGGTTTAGTGTGGAAGAGAATGAATATAGTACTGAGACATAAGTGCCTTTGACTGTGTGATGAGTGGGTTGTGTGTTGTGAACGATACAAGTTCTTCAATTTAATTATTAATTATGCAATTGACAAAGGACGACAGACGTCGTATATTATATATCTGCAACGAAATTATTGGTATGTGTGTAATGAAATGACAATGTGGGTGCACTGTGTGAATGCGAAATATATATATATACACATGAAGTATTGCGTGTGGTAGGAAGGCTTCAATATTTATCGACGTCTGAAGGTCATGCACTGTTATGTTTTGTGCTAACAGACTTACATCTTAGTAGTGGTTTTAATGATATGGGCGAAATATTTTTAGAAAGTTTGACTTATCCTGTTTTCTTATTACATATTGTTTTTTCATGGGAGCTCTATAGAGCCCGTAGGTTTAGGTTACCGTTGAATTGATATATATTATAGGGAAATTGATGGATGACATAGGATTAGGTTTTTGTAGTTTCACTGGTTGTGTTGTAAAGTGTTTGTAACATATGTATATATTTATACCTTCCTGGAGAAGGTGATATGTTTGGGGGTTTAGTAGATATACGTTGTACATGAATCATGTAGAATTGATTTTTATATTATATCAATACCTTGAGTGATACTGAAGGTATCATGTTGTTCAGTATGGAATAATGAAAGTATTTCATACAATATACAGTTATATATAAAGATTGTTACGTGTCAGGTTGATTGACAAGCAAAAAGGGAGGGGTAGTGTTTTCAGAATGTAAGGTGTACATTCCGTGGCAGGATGTACAATGTAAGGTGTACATTCCGTGGCAGGATGTACAATGTAAGGTGTACATTCCGTGGCAGGATGTACAATGTAAGGTGTACATTCCGTGGCAGGATGTACAATGTAAGGTGTACATTCCGTGGCAGGATGTACAATCAGGAATGAGATGTACTTGCCAAGGAGTCTTTAGGTTAGATTTAGTGTTCCAGACATAATGTCATTACTTCAAGGATTGGAGCGGTCATTGTTTACTGTACAGATTTGTCTTTCAGATGTAATATGTTAATTGGAAAATACATGTAATATGCAGAATTTTTCATCACTGTTTTCACTATGTAATTTGTCTTTTATTTTTATGTACTATGTATGTCTTTTAAATAAAATATAAAAAAAAAAAATCCTTTGCATAATTGAAAGTTCGGTTATATCTGCTTGGAGATTTACCGTGTCTTAATGGATGACAGTCTTATGCAGAATCTAGTATCGTCTGCGAATGATGGCACGGTGTTTTGGTTTGCATGTCTATCTGTGAGGAAGAGGATGGGGGTGAGTAGAGTGCCTTGTGGAACAGAGCTTATTACTGTGGCAGCTTCCGACTTAACTCTATTTACAACTACTCTTCGATTGTTCGTTTGGTTAGAAAGTTGTAGATCCATCTGCCCACTTTGCCCGATATTCCTCTAGCACGCATTTGTGTGCTATTACACCATGATCACACTTGTCAAAGGCTTACCTGGAGTATACTTGGAGGGTGTTCAGGGGGTCAACGCCTCCGTGGCCCGGTCAATGACAAGGCCTTGCGGTGGATCAGGGTCTGATCAACCAGGCTGTTACTTCAGGCCGCATGCAAACCAACAGACGAACCACAATCCGGCTGGTCAGGTACTGACGTTACTTGTGTGTCCAGATCCCTTTTGAAGACAGCCAGAGATCTACTGTTAATTCCACTTATATATGCTGGGAGGTAGTTGAACAGTCCTGGGCCCTTGGCGTAGTTATGGCGCCCCTGCTTTTCATGGGAGGGGGGATATTGCACAGTCTGCCTAGTATTTTGCTTTTGTAAGGAGTGATTTCTGTGGGTAGATTTGGGGCTAGTCCCTCTAGCATTTTCCAGATGTATAATATTATGTATTTTTTTCGCCATGGGGTACTACATATGGATTTTGCTTGTAGGTAAGATACTGGTGTTTTACTCGAATTAATGTGTGTAATAGAAATTTAACCTCTGGTGATGGAGGGTGATGGTGTATTAGTGGTGGTGATGACGTTGTTGGTGATGATGTATTAGTGGTGGTTATGGAGGGTACTGATGGTGATGCCGGGTGTTGGTGTGGTGGTTGGTAGTGATTGTGGTGGTGATGAAAGGTGTTTGTCTAGGGAATGATGTTGGGTTTCGTTCGAAACTCTGTTATACAAGATAATATCTGATGGTGATGGCGGATGGTGGTGGTGATGAAAGGTGTTTGTCTAGGGAATGATGTTGGGTTTCGTTCGAAACTCTGTTATACAAGATAATATCTGATGGTGATGGCGGATGGTGGTGATGATGATTGTTAGTGGTTGGTGGTGATGATGGTTGGTGGTGTTGATTGTTGGTGGTGGTGGATGGTGGTGATGGTGCTTGGTGGTGGTGGTGCTTGGTGGTGGTGGTGCTTGGTGGTGGTGGTGCTTGGTGGTGGTGGTGGTTGGTGGTGATGGTGGTTGGTGGTGGTGGTGGTTGGTGGTGGTGGTTGTTGGTGGTGATAGTGGTTTGTGATGGTGGTGGTTGGTGGCGGTGGTGGGTGGTGAGGGTGGTGAGGGTGGTGGTTGGTGGTGGTGGTTGGTGGTGGTGGTGGTTGGTGGTGATGGCGGTTGGTGGTGATGGTGGATGGTGGTGATGGTGGTTGGTGGCGGTGGTGGTTGGTGGTGGTGGTGGTTGGTAGTGGTGGTGGTGGTTGGTAGTGGTGGTGGTTGGTAGTGGTGGTGGTTGGTAGTGGTGGTGGTGGTTGGTGGTGGTGGTGGTTGGTAGTGGTGGTGGTTGGTAGTGGTGGTGGTTGGTAGTGGTGGTGGTTGGTGGTGGTGGTTGGTGGTGATGGTGGTTGGCGGCGGTGGTTGGTGGTGATGATGATTGTTGGTGGTTGGTGGTGATGATGGTTGGTGGTGATGGTGGTTGGTGGTGATGGTGGTGATGGTGGTTGGTGATGGTGGTAGGTGGTGGTGGTGGTGGTTGGTGGTGATGGAGGTTGGTGGTGATAGTGGTTGGTGGTGATAGTGGTTGGTGGTGGTTGGTGGTGGTGATGGTTGGTGGTGGTGGTGGTTGGTGGTGGTGGTGGTTGGTGGTGGTGGTGGTTGGTGGTGATAGTGGTTGGTGGCGGTGGTGGTTGGTGGCGGTGGTGGGTGGTGACGGTAGTGGTTGGTGGTGGTTGGTGGTGATGGTGGATGGTGGTTGGTGGTGGTGGTGCTTGGTGGCGGTGGTGGTTGGTGGTGATGGTAGTTGGTGGCGGTGGTGGTTGGTGGCGGTGGTGGTTGGTGGCGGTGGTGGTTGGTGGCGGTAGTGGTTGGTGGTGGTGGTGGTGGTGGTTGGTGGTGGAGGTTGGTGGCTGTGGTGGTTGGTGGTGGTGGTGGTGGTTGGCGGTGATAGTGGTTGGTGTTGGAGGATGCTGTTGACAAGTCCCTCTCCGTCTCCCATAACCAAACTGGTACACAAGCACAACACAGTTTCGTTTATACGTCTATTTTTTTTAAGCCACAACCTCTTGTGTGAAGCCGAACACCTGACCCACTGTACCTCAGCAAAACACACATTTACCAGTACCTCAGCATAACACACACTTACCAGTACCTCAGTGTTACAAAAAACGCGATTCTAAAAGCTTAGAGATCTCCAGTGAATACTAGAAAGGACTGCCCTTCTAGCATCCAGCCTGTTACTGGGTTTTCGTAACAAGTAGTCAGTACCCTTGCCCAAATATCCATTAGAATTCAGTATGATTCAATAGTGCTTCAGGATTACAAATGGTAGGCTACTAACTAGAGAAATTAAAATTTAATAAATTCATTAAGTCTAGAGGTATATTATCAAATTAAATCAAATCAATCACTTCAAACAAATTAATGATAATCACTTCTCTCGTATACAATAGTATTGTGCTGAAAGCACCTATCACATTTATAATTCTTAAGTACCGTCTGGTACATTAACATTTAATAAGATATTACAAATATGTACAAGTAAGTTTGTGTGTATGTGTGTAAGTGCTCTAAGCAGTTCGCTATGTCTCACGACTCGACTAGACTTAAACAAGTGACTGACAAAGCCCTCCAATAAACTCAGTTCTTGACCAACTGGCAGTCAGAACAGTCTGCTTGAACAATAAAAAGAATGCTAAGCCCAATAGCAATATAACAAGCAACTGCGACACAGAATCAGGAACAAGGAGACAATATAACAAAAGCTAGTAGGGACCATCAGCAGATCCTCCACAAGTCACCAAACTCCTATACTACTGAATCTAAGTTCAGCATAAGAAAATCCCCGACTGTGATAATACACAGATACCAGTACAAGTTAGGTCAGAAGCTACAGCTCAGGACCTGAGTTGCTCAGAGTGTCTTAACGAAACACAACCTCAGTACAACGTCGAAAATCACTAAGTCTATACAATGTTCTGTGAACAGAGTCTCACAGAACTAACAAGAATAATGAGACAGACAATCTGTCCAACCACCAAGAGAGTCTAGACCAGATTGAATACTTCAGGCGAGGTGCAGACATCCCCCCCCCTCGATCACGTGATAGCTCCCTGGGTCGCTGCAGCTCAGAAACAGAAGCTGGCAGTCTAACGAGCCACAAGCGATAATTACAGTAGTTAGACAATCAAGACTTGAACTGAGCACATAATATGTTACATCCTACCTAACAACATAACTAAGTCAAATAATATCATAAAGCCATGTATTCACGATTTAGCTATTATCGCAAATATAAGCAGTATAAAATTATATGAAAAGATAATAATTATATATATACATAATAATCATTGCAACCCATTCAAGGGTTGAAACACTCAGCATAACGCACACTTACCAGTACCTCAGCATAACGCACACTTACCAGTACCTCAGCATAACGCACACTTACCAGTACCTCAGCATAACGCACACTTACCAGTACCTTAGCATAACGCACACTTACCAGTTCCTCAGCATAATGCACACTTACCAGTACCTCAGCATAACACACACTTACCAGTACCTCAGCATAACACACACTTACCAGTACCTCAGCATAACACACTTACCAGTACCTCAGCATAACACACACTTACCAATACCTCAGCATAACACACACCAGTACCTCAGCTTAACACACACCAGTACCTCAGCATAACACACACTTACCAGTACCTCAGCATAACACACACTTACCAGTACCTCAGCATAGCACACACTTACCAGTGCCTCAGCATAACACACACTTACCAGTACCTCAGCATAGCACACACTTACCAGTACCTCAGCATAACACACACTTACCAGTACCTCAGCATAACACACACTTACCAGTACCTAAGCATAAAACACACCAGTACCTCAGCACAAGACACACCAGTACCTCAGCATAACACACTGTTGCAACCCCTGAATGGGTTGCAATGATTATTATGTATTTATTTAATTATTATCTTTTCATATAATTTTATATTGCTTATATTTGCGATAATAGCTAAATTGTAAATATATTGCTTTATATTATTATTTGACTTAGCTTCCTTTGGTTAGGCAGGATGTAACATATCATGTGCTCAGTTCAAGTCTTGATTGTCTAACTACTGTAATTATCGCTTGTGGCTCGTTAGACTGCCGGCTTCTGTTTCTGAGCTGCAGCGACCCACGGAGCTATCACGTGATCGACGGGGGGTGTCCTCACCTCGCCTGAAGTATTCAGTCTGGTCTAGACTCTCTTGGTGGTTGGACAGATTGTCCGTCTCATTATTCTTGTTAGTTCTGTAAAACTCTGTTCACAGAACATTGTATAGACTTAGTGATTTTCGACGTTGTACTGAGGTTGTGTTTCGCTAAGACACTCTGAGCAACTCAGGTCCTGAGCTGTAGCTTCTGACCTAACTTGTACTGGTATCTGTGTATTATCACAGTCGGGTATTTTCTTATGCTGAACTTAGATTCAGTAGTATGGGAGCTTTGTGACTTTTGTGGAGAATCTGCTGATTGTCCCTACTAGCTGTCTTTATATTATCTCCTTGTTCCTGATTCTGTGTCGCAGTTGCTTGTTATATTGCTATTGGGCTTAGCATTCTTTTTATTGTTCAAGCAGACTGTTCTGATTGCCAGTTGGTCAAGAACTGAGTTTATTGGAGGGCTTTGTCAGTCACTTGTTTAAGTCTAGTCGAGTCTTGAGACACAGCGAACTACTTAGAGCACTTACACACATACACACAAACTTACTTGTACATATTTGTAATATCTTATTAAATGTTAATGTACCAGACGGTACTTAAGAATTGTTAATGTGATATGTGCTTTCAGCACAATACTATTGTATACGAGAGAAGTGATTATTATTAATTTGTTTGAAGCGATTGATTTAATTTAATTTAATAATATACCTCTAGACTTAATAAATTTATTAAATTTTAATTTCTCTAGTTAGTAGCCTACCAGTTGTAATCCTGAAGCACTATTGAATCATACTGAATTCTAATGGGTAATTGGACAAGGATACTGACTACTTGTTACGAAAATCCAGTAACAGGCTCGATGCTAGAAGGGCAGTCCTTTCTAGTATTCACTGGAGATCTCTAAGCTTTTAGAATCGCGTTTTTTGTAACAAATGGGGGCCTGTCCGGGAGGCTCTTGATCCAAGGTGTTGGAGAAATTGTCCAGTTTGATATACTAGTAACTCTATGATCAAACATTTTGAGTACTTTCCTAATCTGAAGACTTTGAGTTTAGTCTTGTACAACATACCAGGTGGATGTATGTACCTGACTGAGTCTCTTGATCCAAGGAGATGGAAATACTGTTTGAGTTCTAACTCTAAGACGACCAACATTAAAATTCCTATTAGGATTAAAGTTTCCCATAATCACTCTCTCGTAGTACATTTATTTTCGTGATGTCTGAGTTGAGTACATTAAAACTTCAGACATGTTGGCGAGTAGCCAAATATCTCGGTGTTACGTATAACAGGAATTACACCGCAGAAACTGTCAGAGCGTTAATTAAAGATGTATTGTTTCCTGCTCATACAGACATGTCTGATTATGATTAAGATTCAGAAAGCCTAGTGTCACAATTAGGAAGCATGACTCTATTTGATTACTTAGAAGAAAGAGCACCTAAGGCAGAAGTGAGCCTAGTGTCTGAGCCTAGTGTAGCTCAGTTCTCGCTCACTCCTTCCCTCACTGACACAATAGTACAGAGTATAGCTGGTAGGATGACTCAGCCACATACTAGTACAGTGTATGCTACACCTGTATCTACTTATCCTAGACCAGATCTAGACTCTCTAGAGACGGTTGGACGAGGTGCCCGACCTAAGGATCGTCCAGAAAGACATGTTAATTTCCCTACTCCTCCATTACACACTGGTCCTATCTTTCAGGAACAGTTTGAGAGGTTTGAACGCCTCATTATGTTGAGACTGCACAAATAGAGACTCAGAGGAAATTGAACGAAGATTTCCAAAGAGAAAATGTTCGTCTGGGAAGACAACAGGCTGATAGATCACAAGACACATTTAATGTGCAGAAAGCTGCTTCTATGGTTCCTAAGTTTTTTGAGAGTGACTTAGACACCTATTTTGTTGTGTTTGAGAACCAGGCACGTGCTATGAACTGGTCACGTAAGCACTGGGCTACCTTGTTGCACACAGCTTTGACAGGAAGAGCTCAAACTTGTACTGCTGCTTTATCATTTGCCAAGTACATTAGTTATGATGCTGTCAAGCAAACTATTCTAGAGACGTATAACTTGTTACCTGTAAGTTATCAAAGCGCATTTCGCACATTACAACGACGACAAGATCAAACTTGTGTAGAGTTTGCTCGTGAGAAAAAAGTTGCATTTGAGAGGTGGTGTAGGTCTGCCAAGTGTAACAACTACGACAGCCTTGTTCAGTTGTTACTATATGAAGAGTTTAACAACTGTATGTCTGCTGACATACAAGAATATCTGATCGATCATACTACCTCGGATATTCTGGAAACTGCAGCATTAGCAGACAATTACGAGATTTCTCACAAACTTGTATGTACTAAAACACAGAGAACAGAGAAACAAGGTAACAAAAATTTGTCCTAGAAGTTGGCAACCTAAATCAGCTTGTGATGTAGTTCAGCTGGGCTTGTGAGGTCTCTGGGGAGACCTAATTTAACCAATTATATGGTCACACCTTGCCTTGGCAAACGTCTGTAGCCACGCCCACGTCTGAGGTCTTTTGTTCTTGATGGCGTCAGACCTAGGCGTCAGGTCATACACGTGGTTGTGGAGGGTGCTTGGACCACCATAAAAGCCCAAGGAAGAGCTGAGTAGGGAGATTCGAGCGGAGCTGCTGCTGGGGTGCAGAGCTCCTGAGCAGAGACTTCGAGCAGAGCAGGGCTCGGGAGAAGGCTGCTGAAGTCTCTGGAGGAGACTGTTGGAGGCATTGGGCAGAGTACTGGCTTGGCGCAGTACTCGTGCTGTGTAGGTCTTGGGACCTGTGGCTTAGTTCCTGTAGTGAACTACAGTGTACTATATTGTAAGTTACATTCATTTTGGCCAAGCTAATTGTATTCCCTGTCTCACTGCTTATGTGTACCACCCCATTTATCTAAACCACAATAATGTTCTGTTCCCAAATATATTATTGTACAAAGACTTAATAATAAACTGTGTTTGAGTAGAATAGCAATATTCACTGTCCCCGTTATTTACTCATTTCTCCATTTATTTATGTTTAGTTAAAGTAGTGAGAGGGTGAGTAGTGTGGAGTGGAGTGTAGAGTAATGAGAGGTGAAGATGTAGTCACCAGTGACCTCACATTACCTACCAACCTCCACACTCGTCCCTCCTACTGCCTCGCCTGTCACCTACCTACTGACTCCCCTCCTCTTACCCCCATATTCCCCGATTATGCCCCTAATCATTACCCCCCTACATGACATGGTGTCTAAGCGGTGGTGGTTCTTATTATTTTTATAGTAGGAACCAGTCCCA
This sequence comes from Cherax quadricarinatus, assembly GCF_038502225.1. Taxonomy (NCBI): domain Eukaryota; kingdom Metazoa; phylum Arthropoda; class Malacostraca; order Decapoda; family Parastacidae; genus Cherax; species Cherax quadricarinatus. The sequence goes on from NC_091307.1 coordinate 41,986,243, forward strand.
TGTGCCGTATTTTTGACAGCTCGGTTATACTTGTGCTACCATTTGCTACCATTTGCTACCATTTGATTTTGTGTTATTATAATGATATTATAATCCTAGTGACCTTAACTGACCTTTTTTTAGACGGTGGGTCTGAATAATTGTTTGGGTGTAATATTGTATTTGGTGGAGTTGGTTGTTGGTTTGAGATAAATGGTGGAGAATATCAGTATTTGGGTGAGACTTTTGGGGGAAGCAATTACTGGCCGAAATTGAATATTTACAGAGGAATGAGAAGTCACCCAGCCCGCCTTGGAAGACTATCCCACAACTGGCACCCATTGAAGAGTTGCGTATGATTATTATCCACCTGATGTGCCCAGTCACCCAGCTGATATGCCCAGTCACCCAGCTGATGTGCCCCAGTAGATGTATTGCTGCCCTGGTCTGCCATCCAGTGTAGTGGGTGTCTGTCTGCGTCACCCAGCCTCTGTGACCATCACCTGCGGACCGCCAGTTACCCGCAGTTGCCAGGGATGGGTGACCGCTCCTGCTGTTGATGACCTGAAGTGACCTCACCTCACCTCGAGCAATTGACCATAGCCTGCTACTGCTGATGTCGGCTGCTGTGATGCTGCTGAGATGCTGTAGCCGTGCTGCAATGCTGTGGCCGTGCTGAGATGCTGTAGCCGTGCTGCGATGTTGTGGCCGTGCTGTGTGCTGCTGTGATATGGCCGTGCTGTGATGTTGAGATGCTGCGGCCGTGCTGTGATGTTGAGATGCTGCGGCCGTGCTGTGATGCTGGGACCGTGCTGCGATGCTGTAGCCGTGCTGCGATGCTGTGGCCGTGCTGTGTGCTGCTGTGATACGGCCGTGCTGTGATGATGGATATGCCGTGGCCGTGCTGCGATGCTGCCTAGCTCAAGAGGAGGAGATGGCGGTGATGCTGCAGTGGTGTGTGAGGGATTCTGGCTGGTGTGCCAGGACAGGAGCATCTACTATGAAGGAGCTGCCATCCTCGGAGATGTGGAAGGACGTGAGCCGCGGAGATGGACTCCAGCTGCTGGGACCAGCCTGCTTTCAAGGGCAGTATGGAGGTGTATCCTGCCTTGCTGGTCGGCCTGTACGACCGGTATGCGGGGATGGCCTGCCAGCCATGAGAGACATTTGAGAGTGTGAGATGTCCCCAGCCTACTTTGGCTTGCCAGAAGTGTTAGTGTTACCTGTGTGAAATAAGGTGACCTTGAATACGGTCCAGTGATTATGGCCGCCTTGTTTTATGAGGCCAGTGAATCCTAGTAGTGGCATAGGATAATGGAGGGTCTTAGCTGCGATGCCTGCCCTGTCTCGATTTTCAGATGTTGTAGTGTGCATGTGAAGTGTGCCGAAAATGCGACCTTGGTGGTCGTGAAGTGGTCCAGTTGCAGTTACTTGAAAGAATGCAACCCGTTGGAGCAGTTTTCCACGCCATAGAAGCCTAGAGAGGTTTGGCCCAATGGTGAACGTGCGAGGGTGACTAGCATTGGCTAGTGCATTTCTAGTAGAAGTAGGGAAGGCACTGGAGCCCGATATTTAGGTTTAAGGAGAAATGACGGGTAAGGAGGCTTTGCACCAGAAAGCAACTATTATGCTGGCCAACTGCGAGGTGTACTGATTATGCTGCCTTGTGGTAGTTGAGGAGGTTGAGGGAAATATATGTAATTGAATAATTTTGTATTATGTATAATTTTGTCTTTGTATTGTAATAAATTTATGGGATTAGGATTAAAATAGTCTAATAACTAGGACAAATTGTCCTAGTTCTCAGACATTTTAAATTGGGGGAGAAAGGGGGATGTGATGTAGTTCAGCTGGGCTTGTGAGGTCTCTGGGGAGACCTAATTTAACCAATTATATGGTCACACCTTGCCTTGGCAAATGTCTGTAGCCACGCCCACGTCTGAGGTCTTTTGTTCTTGACGGCGTCAGACCTAGGCGTCAGGTCGTACACGTGGTTGTGGAGGGTGCTTGGACCACCATAAAAGCCCAAGGAAGAGCTGAGTAGGGAGATTCGAGCGGAGCTGCTGCTGGGGTGCAGAGCTCCTGAGCAGAGACTTCGAGCGGAGCAGGGCTCGGGAGAAGGCTGCTGAAGTCTCTGGAGGAGACTGTTGGAGGCATTAGGCAGAGTACTGGCTTGGGGCAGTACTCGTGCTGTGTAGGTCTTGGGACCTGTGGCTTAGTTCCTGTAGTGAACTACAGTGTACTATATTGTAAGTTACATTCATTTTGGCCAAGCTAATTGTATTCCCTGTCTCACTGCTTATGTGTACCACCCCATTTATCTAAACCACAATAATGTTCTGTTCCCAAATATATTATTGTACAAAGACTTAATAATAAACTGTGTTTGAGTAGAATAGTAATATTCACTGTCCCCGTTATTTATTCTTTTTTCTTATATTTTATTATGTTTATATGAGTGAAGAATGGTCGAGGCATATGTTAGTGAGTAGTGTAGAGTTAATGAGAGTGTCGTGGTGGTCACCACTGACCTGTCATTACCTACCTACCTCCGCTAATCATCTCACTCCTACCACCTCGCCTGCCTCTCCCCTGCCTACATAATCCCTTACTCCCATATTCCCCACTTATATCCTATTCATTCTGATACCCCCCAACATAACAAGCTGCTCATTGCCAGTCTGATGTACCTGCTACTGTAACTTCTCGTACCTTTACCAGGAAAACACATAATCCTGAATCTGTCTCTGTGGCTAGACAGAAATCTGATATCGAGAAGAAAAAAGTTAAATGTACCTATTGTAACAGAAAAGGACATGCTAGAGAGTATTGCTATAAGTTAGAAAGAGATACGAGAAGCAGTCATGCTGCTGGTGCCCCCACACAAGTCGTATCGTCTTCAGAGCAACAAAAGCACCAAAATCCTAGTAATACCTCTGATCCTACTGTTTTAGATAATATTACTCAGGACAGATGACTAGCGTTAGAAAGTGTATCTGACGAAAAGATTCGTTCAGCGATGAGTCCTTACTTTTCGAGAGGTAAAGTAGGATTTGACGAATCATATCTAACTGAGATAATTTCTTTCAGAGACACTGGCAGTTATCTCACGTTACTAAGAGAAGATGTACTGCCCATAACTGATGATACTTATTGCAAGATAGATGTATTGGTAGAAGCCTATGGAGGGGCTGTTATAAAAGTACCTCTTCATAAAGTTTACATTGAAACAAGCTATTATACTGGTTTTATTTCAGTGGGTATATCCAGTGGTGTATTTCCCATCAGGTCAGTGGACTTGTTGATAGGGAACGATATCCTTCATGCTGGTATATGTAAGGAACCACTTGTGATTGATAATAACACTGATGATAATTATGCCATTGAAGCTTTTAGAGAGAAACCTATTTTATTTCCTCTCAGCGCAATTACTAGAGCTATGTCAAAGATACAACCATCCTTGTCTCCTGTTGAGTTAGTGGATGACAATGATTTGGGCTTGAATATGTTGTTTAGTGACGCTCTGCGCCCAGGATCATTAACACCAACTCCCCCCGGTCATCAACCTAGTCAGGACACAACTGACGTTAAATTTCTAACTCTTGATGATTTAATCAAGGATCAGTTTGTTGATCAGTCACTGGAAAGACTGAGAGATATAGCAGTTACTGAGAGTGAAGCAAAGGATCTCGATAATTGCTACTATTATAGTAACGGTGTACTGATGGAGAAAAATACATGTAAGTTGTCAACTGATAGTGTTTCCACCACAGTCAAGCATCTCGTAGTGTTACCAGTTACATTTCGTGAACAAGCCATTGATTTTGCTCACAATAGTCCCATAGGAGGACATTTGGGTGTCAAGAAGACACTCGGTAAACTGGCAAAACATTTTACATGTGTGACGTTGTCATGTGTGTCAAGTGACAGGCAAGCCAGCATACACACCTCCACCTACACCTCTCATTGTGTTCCTTAGTAGCAAAGTTCAGTTTATCTGGACTAGAGATTGTTCAGACTCGTTCAAAAGGTTGAAGAATCTGCTTTCCTCTGCTCCAGTGAGGAGTCCTAATTTCAATCTTCCCTTTTTACGTATAGATGCGAGTTGTTATGCAGTGGGTGCTGTGCTGCTCCAACAGTCAGCATCCACTGATATTCTCCATCCTTTATGTTACTATTCATCTAAGCTCAAACGACACCAAAAAAAAAAATTATGCGACGGGCTTGAGAAAGAAGCTCTAGTTCTTGTGGTGTCCTTAGAACATTTTGACGTGTATTTGGACACTTCCCCATTTAAAATTTACGTAATTTTATGCCCAAATACCTTTTGTTACTTGCTATGTCAAATTCAGTAGAGTAACTTAATCAATCCAGCCCATATTAACTATATATACACTCATGTCATGTCTAATTATTATATTTATATATTCACAGTAGTGATGTGTATGAGGAGGAGACATAAGCTGAGTGATGAGTGGGTAGTGTCATGTGGGCGATGTTACTGAGTGTGGCGCAACACTGTCCTGCCGCAGACCCCCCCCCCCTCACTACACACCTTAAGCTGTTTCATACTCAGATGTTCATACTGCATTGCATTCCACAACCACTACTTAAGAGTGGAATGAATTCTCCTCTATTATGATCAAGCCTCATCCTGTCAGGCTTGTCTGCGCTATCCTGTCTCTACACTGATGTACATAACCACGAGTATGCGGAGATACGATACTGTGTACTGCCCTAGTACTAGGGGCATATCTTAGTGTATAGACGCTGTGAAATTATAGAAGTGCTTGGCACAAGAGTGACTCTGATTAATGTTTATATTAATTTGTAATGATATGAGTAATCAGTAATAATGTGAAAGACATTAATGCAACTCCTAGTGCGACCGTTTGTCGAGTTGAGGGGGGGGGGGTGTTGCAAACCCTGAATGGGTTGCAATGATTATTATGTATATATATAATTATTATCTTTTCATATAATTTTATATTGCTTATATTTGCGATAATAGCTAAATCGTAAATATATTGCTTTATATTATTATTATTTGACTTAGCTTCCTTTGGTTAGGCAGGATGTAACATATCATGTGCTCAGTTCAAGTCTTGATTGTCTAACTACTGTAATTATCGCTTGTGGCTCGTTGGACTGCCGGCTTCTGTTTCTGAGCTGCAGCGACCCACGGAGCTATCACGTGATCGAGGGGGGGGTGTCCTCACCTCGCCTGAAGTATTCAATCTGGTCTAGACTCTCTTGGTGGTTGGACAGATTGTCCGTCTCATTATTCTTGTTAGTTCTGTAGAACTCTATTCACAGAACATTGTATAGACTTAGTGATTTTCGACGTTGTACTGAGGTTGTGTGTCGCATAGACACTCTGAGCAACTCAGGTCCTGAGCTGTAGCTTCTGACCTAACTTGTACTGGTATCTATGTATTATCACAGTCGGGTATTTTCTTATGCTGAACTTAGATTCAGTAGTATGGGAGCTTTGTGACTTTTGTGGAGGATCTGCTGATGGTCCCTACTAGCTGTCTTTATATTATCTTCTTGTTTCTGATTCTGTGTCGCAGTTGCTTGTTATATTGCTATTGGGCTTAGCATTCTTTTTTATTGTTAAAGCAGACTGTTCTGATTGCCAGTTGGTCAAGAACTTAGTTTATTGGAGGACTTTGTCAGTCACTTGTTTAAGTCTAGTCGATTCTTGAGACACAGCGAACTACTTAGAGCACTTACACACATACACACAAACTTACTTGTACATGTTTGTAATATCTTATTAAATATTAATGTACCAGACGGTACTTAAGAATTATAAATGTGATAGGTGCTTTCAGCACAATACTATTGTATGCGAGAGAAGTGATTATTCATATTTTGTTGATTACTGTGTTTAATTTAATTTGAAAATATACCTCTAGACTTAATAAATTTATTAAATTTTAATTTCTCTAGTTAGTAGCCTACCAGTTGTAATCCTGAAGCACTATCGAATCATACTGAATTCTAATGGATAATTGGACAAGGATACTGACTACTTGTTACGAAAACCCAGTAACAGGCTGGATGCTAGAAGGGCAGTCCTTTCTAGTATTCACTGGAGATCTCTAAGCTTTTAGAATCGCGTTTTTTGTAACACACACACTTACCAGTACCTCAGCATAAAACACACTTACCAGTACCTCAGCATAACACACACTTACCAGTACCTCAGCATAAAACACACTTACCAGTACCTCAGCATAACACACACTTACCAGTACCTCAGCATAACACACACTTACCAGTACCTCAGCATAATACACACTTACCAGTACCTCAGCATAACACACACTTACCAGTACCTCAGCATAACACACACTTACCAGTACCTCAGCATAACACACACTTACCAGTACCTCAGCATAACACACACTTACCAGTACCTCAGCATAACACACACTTACCAGTACCTCAGCATAACACACTTACCAGTACCTCAGCATAACACACACCAGTACCTCAGCATAACACACACTTACCAGTACCTCAGCATAGCACACAATTACCAGTACCTCAGCACAGCACACACTTACCAGTACCTCAGCATAACACACACTTATCAGTACCTCAGCATAACACACACTTACCAGTACCTCAGCATAACACAAACTTACCAGTACCTCAGCATAACACACACTTACCAGTACCTCAGCATAGCACACACTTACCAGTACCTCAGCATAACACACACTTACCAGTACCTCAGCATAACACACAATTACAAGTACCTCAGCATAACACACACTTACCAGTACCTCAGCATAACACACATTTACCAGTACCTCAGCATAACACACACTTACCAGTACCTCAGCATAACACACACTTACCAGTACCTCAGCATAACACACACTTACCAGTACCTCAGCATAACACACACTTACCAGTACCTCAGCATAACACACACTTACCAGTACTTCAGCAAAACACGCACTTACCAGTACCTCAGCATAACACACACTTACCAGTCCCTCAGAATAATACACACTTACCAGTACCTAAGCATACACACTTACCAGTACCTCAGCATAACACACACTTACCAGTACCTCAGCATAACACACACTTACCAGTACCTCAGCATAACACACACTTACCAGTACCTCAGCATAACACACACTTACCAGTACCTCAGCATAACACACACTTACCAGTACCTCAGCATAGCACACACTTACCAGTACCTCAGCATAACACGCACCAGTACCTCAGCATAACACACAATTACCAGTACCTCAGCATATCACACACTTACCAGTACCTCAGCATAACACACACTTCCCAGTACCTCAGCATAACACACACTTACCAGTACCTCAGCATAACACACACTTACCAGTACCTCAGCATAACACACACTTACCAGTACCTCAGCATAACACACACTTACCAGTACCTCAGTATAGCACACACTTACCAGTATCTCAGCATAGCACACACTTACAAGTATCTCAGCATAACACACACTTATCAGTATCTCAGCATAACACACACTTACCAGTACCTCAGCATAACACAAACCTACCAGTACCTCAGCATAACACACACACACAAGTACCTCAGCATAGCACACACTTACCAGTACCTCAGAATTACACACACTTACCAGTACCTCAGCATAACACACAGCAGTACCTCAGCATAACACACAATCACCAGTACCTCAGCATAACACACACATACCAGTACCTCAGCATAACACACATTTACCAGTACCTCAGCATAACACACACTTACCAGTACCTCAGCATAACACACATTTACCAGTACCTCAGCATAACACACACTTACCAGTACCTCAGCATAACACACACTTTCCAGTACCTCAGCATAACACACACTTACCAGTACCTCAGCATAACACGCACTTACCAGCACCTCAGCATAACACACACTTACCAGTACCTCAGCATAATACACACTTACCAGTACCTCAGCATAACACACACTTACCAGTACCTCAGCATAACACACACTTACCAGTGCCTCAGCATAACACAGACTTACCAGTACCTCAGCATAACATACACTTACCAGTACCTCAGCATAACACACACTTACCAGTACCTCAGCATAACACACACTTACCAGTACCTCAGCATAACAAACACTTACCAGTACCTCAGCATAACACACACTTGTAATAAAGTTGGTAGAATTACCGACAATATGTAAAGTAAAAGGACACAAGTGCAACTAATGTGACATTTATTGTGGCAACGTTTCGCTCTCCAGGAGCTTTATCAAGCCATTACAAACAATACATGGACACAGAGGGTATATAAAGGCTCTGAGTGAGGTGCAATACTAGTGAGGTACCATTTCGATGTTCACTAGTGGTAGTAGTAGTAGTAGTAGTAACAAAAATAATACAATATGGAAGAGCAAATAATTCGTACATGAGTAAAAGGATATAAAAGCTATTACTTGGGTAACATAAAAATTGGTTGGACAAATATAGACTGGAAAGAGGCAGGTTTTTTTCGGTGTTCACTCTCTGTAATGTGCTTGTGTAGTATAACAGGAGAGACTATGTGATGGCAGGGTTTACTGTTTTCAGGAGGATTCTTGCTAAGACTTCGGAGATGGTGAAGCTGCCGTTGTTTTGTTTAATTGTATTCGAAACAGCGATCAGTGCTGATTCAAGGCACTTGCGTGTGCGGAAATTAGTGTCTTTGATCACTAATTGGGCGTCTCTGAATTTATATCCTTTTACTCATGTACGAATTATTTGCTCTTCCATATTGTATTATTTTTGTTACTACTACTACTACTACTACTACTACTACTACTAGTGAACATCGAAATGGTACCTCACTAGTATTGCACCTCACTCAGAGCCTTTATATACCCTCTGTGTCCATGTATTGTTTGTAATGGTTTGATAAAGCTTCTGGAGAGCGAAACGTTGCCACAATAAATGTCACATTAGTTGCACTTGTGTCCTTTTACTTTACATAACACACACTTACCAGTACCTCAGCATAACACACACTTACCAGTACCTCAGCATAACACACACTTACCAGTACCTGAGCATAGCACACACTTACCAGTTGTGTACAAATGGTATATAATACCGACAAGTTGAGATTAAGACACATGTGCAACATCTGGGTATCTTTATTGTAGACGTTTCGCCATCCAGTGGCTTTATCAATACAAATTCTAGGACATAACTTGAAGACAGTAGAACTATGTACAGAAGATGACGTAATCAGTCCCTCAACCTAGGGGTAGGTGCGAAGAGCACCATAGTCGTGGAGATCCTGAAGCAGAAGAAAGGACCCTGGCGCTTATATAGTAACGTCAGATGTAGCAGACGAGGGCATATTCACTGGTAGGCGGGATTCCCCAGTGGAAGTAGGTCCTTCCCAAAGAGATGGGTTAGTTGTAGTAGTAGTTGTCGTAGTCGTTCTTCTGCTTCAGGATCTCCACGACTATGGTGCTCTTCGCACCATTGTAGAAGATCATTCTACAAGAATGATCTTCTACATTTCTTCTCTCACCATGACACAAGAACTAAAAGAGGGGTAGTTATTGGCTTCTTTCTGAGAGCCTACAGAATTTCCAGTCCGCAGTTCCTCGAAGAAGAATGTACATACATCACCAACTCTTTTAGTTCACTACACTTTCCCCTACACTTCATACGTGACTGCAGGAAACGTGCAACACGTATCCTCAGCAAGACCAACACCTATCAAATTGAAGAAAAGCCTCCAAGTTACATCGTTTTACCGGTCAGCAACGTTGCCACTAATGTTTCAAAAATGTTTGACAGAAAACTGGCTAAAATATCTACCAGCTCTTCAACTACTATTAGGAACCTGATACAAAAACCCAAGCATGATTCTGGCACAAGTGCAGGAATCTACACTATACCATGTGGGGGGTGTGACAAAGTATATGTAGGGGAAACAGCCAGAACTCTGGACATTAGGATAGCAGAACACAAAAATGCTTGCAGAAATGATGACCGCAAAAACGCATGTGTTCAACATAGAGACGATGTTGGACACCTCATGAAATTCAATGAAGCTAAACTAGTTATTAAAGAAGACGACTTAAGACGGAGAAAATGCATTGAAGCTGCACTAATTTCTGTCAGTAACACTATAAAGCAAAAATCCGGTAGTTACAGTATTTCAAAATTACTAAGCAAGAGGATATTACCCATCCTGGGAACTGGTGTTACTTGATGCCAGCAGGTCCCTCTCTAGCCTCACCTCCTTAGTTCCATTACTACTACTACTACTACTACCACCTCTACCCACGCATCACCTCACCTGACTCCCGCCACTATATATATGTGTGTTTTCTTAGTTTTCTCTGTATTAGGACTGAAGAAGCCACTCGTGGCGAAACGTTTCCTTTAATAAATGTCCTGAACTGTACATAAGTGTCTTTTTCCACATCTTGTCGGTATCACCATACCATTTCCTCATTATCCAACTTAAATCCATTATTCCTGGTTCTTACCTGGTTCGACACCCTCAGTACTTTATTAATGTCTCCCTTGTTTATGCCCGTCATCCACTTATACACTTCAATGATATCTCCCCTCATTCTACGTCTCTCCAGAGAGTGGAGATTTAAGGCTTTAAGTCTATCTTCATACGGGAGGTTCCTTACACAGTAAATAATTTTAGTCATATGCCCTTCTTATAAGCGGGGAATCTCGATGACCCTGACCCACCCTTTTGGGCTATGCTTTGACTTCAAGCCACCGCCCACCCTCATACTCTTAATAACAATCCCATCAATTACCCTCAGAGCGTTAGATCTACGTGATGGTCATTAATTTTCCGGGAGGCCTGACTCAGATTCGTGAATTACCTCACACTTTTTCAGATCAATAGACTCACCGCCGACAATAATCATGAGGGCTGATATACAAAGCACTGTTATAACCATACGTGTTGGGTTATATGTTCATTCGAGTTCAATAACATTATCCTGGCTGGGTTCCCTCGCTTTACCTAGGTTAAATTTCCTCACTCGTTTTCAGATCAAAAATTCACCGACCCATTTCAGCCAATTTATATGTCTGTTTATGACCTTACCTGTTACGCGAATATCACCCGACGGCATAAAATAACTGCAGTTAGCTTCTCGAATACTTCTCCCTCACAAGATCCAATATACATGTTTAGACAGATTACCACAGATTACCCCCGTACACTCACACATTTACACACACTGATTCACATTTATATTTACACACACACACACACACACACACACACACACACACACACACACACACACACACACACACACACACACAAACACACTCAAACTCACACTCATACAAATTCAGGTCAATAGGCCAGACAATAATCATAAAGACTGAGACACAGAGCTTTGTTACAACCATACCTGCTAGGTTATGCCTTCATTTGAGTTCAAAAACATTACCGTAGCTGGGTTCCCTCGGCTTACCTGAGTTAAACTACCGTTCACACTTTCAGATTAAAGTCGCGGATCCATTACATAAAACCATTAAGAGATATACACCGAAGGCGCCTGACGCTGTATAGAACCTTGGTCATCTCTGTTTACGACCTTACCTGGCCTGCGAATATCACCTGAGGCATAAATACAATTATTGGTGCTTACCAGACTACTACACCTGAGCCACACACTAACACGCTCACACACACACACACACACACAAACACACACACACACACACACACACACACACATGTGTGTTTTTTGTGTAAATGTGTTGGAGTATGTGTAAATGTGTACGAATCTGTGTAAATGTGTGTTAGTGTGTATAAATGTGTATGAGTGTGTGTAAATTTGTGAGTGTGTGTAAACAAGTGTGAAAGTGTGTAAACGCGTGTGAGTGTGTGGGGGTCTTCTGTGGTAATCTGTAATAACAGTTGTCTGTTCTTGTGAGGGAGAAGAGTTCTGAAGGGTAACAGTAATTAGTTTATGCCCTGGGTGATATTCGCAGAACAGGTGAGGTCATAAATAGATGTATAAATTGGATGATATGGTTAAGTAATGGATCGTCGAATCTCTGATCCGATAAGTAGTAAGGCAATTTAATTCAGGTAAAGCGAGGGAACCCAGCCAGGGTAATGTTATTGAATTCGAATGAAGATATAACCCAACACATATGGTTATAACAGTGGTTTGAATCTCCGTCTTTATTATTATTGTTGTTGGTGGGTCTATTGGTCTGAAAGGGTGTAAGGTAATTAGCGAATCTGAGGTAAGCTTCCCTGAAAATTAATGATCACCTCGTAGACCTAACGAACTGAGGGTAATTGACGTGATCGTTATAACAGCTTGACGGTGGACGGTGGCTTGAAGCGAAAGCATCGCCCAAGAGGTTGGGTCAGGATCCTCATGATTCCCCGCATATAAAACATGCTTAACAATAACACACACAGTGTGTTATGTGTGATGTGATGTATGAGTGTGTGTTACGCTGATGTATAGTTGGTGAGGCGTGTGTTATGTTAAAGTACACTGAATGAAGAGAGTGTTGTGCTTAATGAAATGTACTCACCAAGTTGTGCTAACTTAGTTAAGGTTGCAGTAGTCGACTTATAGCTCCTGCACCCGTCTCTTTGCTGGTTGCTAATTGGTCCACGTTCTCACTACTACTTGAGCTTTATCGAACCCTCTTATTTAAGCTTTGTATGGTCCTGCCTCAACTACATCACTCTCCAGATGGTTCCACTTCCTGACAACTCTATGACTGAATAAATACTTCCTAACATCCCTCTGACTTATTTGACTTTTCAACTTCCAGCTGTGATCCCTTGTTGCTGTGTGCCATATCTGATACATTCTATAGTATACTCCTTGTCAATTTCTCTCAGTTTTTTTATATAAACGATAATCATCTCCCATCTATCCCTGCTATCCTGTCGTCAGGTCGATTTCTAGTAACCTCTCCTCATAACCTCTCCCTTAGTCTTGTGGTAAACCTTTGCACTTTCTATAATTTATTGACGTGTTTGAACGGGAGTGGGATTCATACTGGTGCTGCACTCTCCAATATAAGCCTAACGTGTGTGTGTGATGAATGGTTTGAAAAACCGACAAGTTGAAGATTGAGACACTAATGCAGCATAGTGTCTCAATCTTCAAGCCTAACGTACACACTGTACATGGTACATTGTCTTGAATTGCTTAGATGTCGAAACGCTTTTACTATGTTTGCCAGGGGCGCATATGCTGCAGCAATTATTTGGTAAAACTGCGTCTCAAATGTGGAAATTAGTATAGGGCCAACATAATGCAGTGAATGATACGGGGTACAATGTACAATTGACCTACTGAAAAGCAGGGGCGCCATGACCACAATAAGAGAATATTTGTATCAGCAACCGTGGTACCAGACGATTTAATATTTAAAAAAATATTTGATACACTGCCTGCATAATGTAGATGTGATCAAGAGGAAACTGGACATATACATCCAACAAGTTCCAGATTAACTAGGCTTTGGTGTGCCCATCACAGTCTAGTTGGTTGACCAGGCAAACACCAATGAACGTTGGTCTGGGACCGGACTCCGAGTAGGAAAACTCTTCAAACTCATCAAAGTATGGCATGATGGTTCTTTTGAAAAATTACCAAAAAAAGCAGCAGCCAAAAAAGAACATGGCAATATTCGTGTTAAATCAAACAAAAAAAATCAGTTAATACTCAAATATACGTCAATGGCATTGTTGTCTATGGCAGGAAATCCACTAGAATATTGGAAGGAAAATATGATAGTTTTTCCATCTCGGAAAAACATAGTCAGTCATCATCTGTGGTAATCCTGCTCTTCAACAGAGAGTGAACAAAGGTTCTGCATTCGAGGCAACATCAACTCTCCTCATGAGAAGAGATTAACTTCGGAAGATGAGATGTTGATGTCGGGCTGCAAAACCGGTAAGTTGATGAATCAAACAGTTGTGAAACATTTGAGTAGCTTTATTGTGGAAACGTTTCACCAGGCAGTGGCTTCTTCAGTCCATGGCAGAGAAAGGTGGAGAGTGAGGTGGAGTTTGAAGTAATCATTCCCTCACCTTGGAGCTGATATGTTCACTCCATCAGTCTTGACAAAGAAGCAGCATTTTCGCAGATATAGACGCATATATACTGATGAAGAAATTGTTAAGGCCACAAGACAGGATAACGTAGTAATTCTAAGGGAGTTTAACTTTAATCAAATTGATTGGGATTCAATGACTGTGAATCTTGAGTCAAACGACTTTATTGGAGCCGATTGTGACAGAACCAATAAGAGGAATTTCGCTGCCTGACCTCGGTGGAGTGCGGTTGTGCACGGCACCCCTCTGCTGTTTTCAGGCGAGCTACCTCAGTTCGTCACAACCATTGAGAAGTGAGGACGTGCGCTGCTCATTTACCAACATGGCGCTGCAGAGCTACAGGCGCATCAACACTGTTTGCGTTGAGTTGACCCGTGGGGCTGTCACTGGAGCCACGATGGACTTGTTACTACCGGCGATTATCCGTGATACCTACGGTATCGCTAATGAAGAGATATGTGGTGTAGCACTTAATGGGACGACACGGATCTTCGTTAAAATGACGTCAGCAAATGTTTATGAAGCGGTGGTGGATAAGTATCAAGAGACCATTATAGCCGTCAATTCAGCTGTATCAGTACGTCTACATGATGTATCACGACACTACACATGGGTTAAAATAAGGAATGTGCCTTTTGAGGCGAATGAATTTGTTATAAAAGATGAACTACGTAATTATGGTACGGTTCATATGGCCTCTGCAGGTCGGTGGGCCGCTGGACCTTATGCTGGAAGTTTGGAGGGAACATATTCAGTCAAAATGACCTTACGCCATCCCATACCGTCCTATATTATGTTGCAAGCATTTCGAACTCAAGTATATGTAACATATGCGGGGCAACGTCGTACGTGTCGGCTGTGTGGATCGTATGACCACATAGCGGCACAGTGTGGTAAGCGTCGTGGGAATCTCCAAATATCGCAACAGCAACAACCGGAAGAGGTCGAGGAAGTGGAGGGACGAGAACAGTCTTATGCTCACCCGTCTCGACAACGGACATCTTGGAGTGAAGAGGTAGAAAAAGCGCAGGAGAATGCTTTGGAGGATGCAAAACAGCGAGAAGAATCACCATCACTGGATATAAATAAAGTATTTGAAGAGACTCTGCCCACTATGGGGGACGAGGATGTAGCGGCGTCTTTAGTGAAGGCACTGGATGTATTGTTAGACGAGTCGATCGTCAACCGTGTGGAGGAACCAGGTGCAAATTTGGGATCGGTTGAGCATCACGGTGAGGCGACGGATGAAAGCATTGAGTCTGGGGTGTCGCATGGTATGATGGTAAATATAGCAGAAGTGGAGGTGCATCATGATAGTACTAAAGAAATCCCAATGCAGGTGGAGGGTAGGACGCGAAAGCGAACTGCGACCCCACCAGACTCAGACGACGTGCTTACTCCTGCCCAAAGGCCAGGGAAAAAGTCTTGGGCGGATGTACAAAGGAAAGGGAACAGTGAATCCACGAAAAAAGAGTTTATCAAGGTGATTCCCAAAAAAGGGGAGAGGGATAGAGGTGTAAAATGTATAAGTGAAAAGTCTATACCTAGAACCAAAGGAAAATCCCATTAATTTGACTTTAAGGTTTTGACAATAAATATTAACGGTTTGAGATCGGAGCGGAAGCGAAAGTGGTTTAATGAATTTTTGGTGCGTCTAGATATGGATGTGGTATTTATCCAAGAACATAATTACAGAATTGGATATGAGTTAGAATTAGATGGTTACGATGTGTATATGGAATATGCGACGAGGTTAAAAGGAGGCGTCGCCATTCTGGTAAAGGAAAATAGCCCGTTTGTAGTATGCCATAGTGAAAGGGGGGAGGGGAGAGTGATTAGGGTGGATGGTTTATGGGGTAGAGTACATATAAGTTTTGTAGGTGTATATGGGCCGGATGAGGGAGATGTACGACTTAAAACTCATTTTGTACAAGATGTATTAGTATATCATCTACGTAGTTTACCAAATGTAGCGATAATAGGGGGAGACTGGAATTGTGTAATACGACGAAAAGATGTGGAGCCTCGAGGAGCGGGTTGTTGCTTGGGGTTCCTGGGAGATTTATTGACGAGTGTGGGTTTAATGGATGTGTGTGTGGGGGGGGGTGGCAATGTGGAGCATACTTTCATTAGACGAGATTATGCGGCGAGATTAGATAGAATGTACGTGTCTAGTGCGGTTACAGTGCGGAGAGTGAGTGTGATAAATGTGGTTTTCTCGGATCATAGAGGAGTTGTAATGGATGTAGATATTGAGGGTGTGCCTAGAAGGGGTCCGTCATTTTGGAAATTAAATGTAAAGTTATTGAAGAGAGAGGAAAGTCGTTTGTCTTTTGGGCATATGTGGGAACGCCTTGTGGTTGAAGCACCTGGAGATGTGGCTTTGGTTAATTGGTGGGAAATGATAGCCAAAAAGCGAATTAAGGAATTTTATATTAGTCAGGGAGTGAGATATAATCAGTTACAGTATGGTTTCCAACGATATTTAGAGGGGCAGTTGCGCGACTGCTATGTACAAGCGAATGCTAATTATCCTGTTACAGAAATTGAACGAATTAAGGAGCAACTACGAAATTTACAAAACGAAAGGTTTGATGGGGAAAGGCTTAAGGGTGGAATCGGAGAGGTTTTGTGGGGAGATCGGCCGTCGGCGTGTGTGTTGAGGAATCAACACAGACGTCGCAAAGCAATGGAGTTAATGGGGTTGAATGTCCAGGTAGGTATGCAGGGGTATAGAGTGAATCAGGTGTTGACGACGACGGAGGGTATGAGTGGGTATATTGATGCTTGGGTTAAATTGAAAACGCAAAGTGTTGGAATAAGTGAAATTGCATTGCAGTCAATCGGTAGGTTTGTGCGTTGTGAGCTGGAGGAGCATGATCGTTTGATGTTGGGAGGGCCCAGCGACTTTTATATTCAAAATTGGAACGTTTTAAAGGGGTTTTTGGTACGTTTATTCAATATCATGAAGCGGGATGGGGTTTTAGGGGAACAACAAAGGTTGGCTGTGGTCGTCCTAGTTCCTAAAGGCGAGCCATTAACGGTTAAAGATTATCGTGCAATCTCGTTATTATGTGGGGACTATAAAATTTTTGGAAGGATCTTGGCCAACAGAATAAAAAAAGTCCTGGGCAAAGTGATTGACAAAGGACAATATGGGGTGCCGGGCAGGTCTATGTATGAAGGTCACGGTATGATTAGAAGTTTTATTGAAGAAAGAGTAAGATTGGGAGGGGGGGGTATTGGCTATAGATTGGGAGGCGGCATATGATAGTGTGGAACGGGAGACGTTATGGAAGATAATGAGATGGCAGGGGTTTGGGGCAGAAATTATATCATGGGCCAAATTAATGTATAAAGAGGCATCTTTGCGTGTGCAGGTGAATGGGAGGTTGGGAGATCGGATTCAGATGGGAAGGGGTTTGCGTCAAGGTTGTCCCCTTTCACAAATTTTTTTTGCTTGTTTTCAAGATCCCTTTTATAGAGGGATAAGGGCTTTATTGGAAGCAATTGGGTTGGGTAATGTAAGGGGTGGGGGAGCGGGCATTGTTGGATATGTCGACGACACGACGATTTTGGTGAGAGAAAACATGGATTTGATTCGGGTAGAAAAGTTAGTGAAAGTTTTTGAAAAGGCTACTGGCATGACGATCAACATGGGGAAAACAAAGTATATGAATCTTGGAAAAGGGTCGCGTGAGGAAGGAATGGTAGCTGAAAGGTGGGAAAGGGTGGACCAAATAAAGATATGTGGGATCGTTTATGTAAATGATATCAAGTCAGCACAACAAATAAATTCCGTGCGTATCGTTGATAGTGTTCTGAAGCGTCTTAGTGGGTTAAGAGCTGCTAATTTAAGTTTGCAACAAAGGGTGATAACAACGAATGTGCTATTATATAGTAAACTATGGCATGTTACGGTAATATTTCCGATACTTCGTTGTGAATTAAAAAGGTTACAAAAAAGTGTTTTTAGATTCATTTGGGGAACAGGGAGCGAATGGTTAAGTAGAGCGGTTGTCACACTCCCGGTTGGCCGTGGAGGGCTGGGTCTTATAGATGTCGAAAAGAGGATAATAAGTATGTATTTAAAACATAGTTATAAGCGGGAGGGGGGGGGGGCGAAAGAAGACGGTCTTCATAGGATACATCAGGATATGCGACGGTGGTGGGGGGGTCGGGAGTTCATGATAGGTGAGGCAATGTTACGGGTCTTCATAAACGTGAGGGATCACTCACAAATTAAATTGAGAAATCTTGATAGGGCAGATGGTAAGGCTCTGGTAGCGGCGGTAGAAGGAGTTTATCCGATGTATGATTGGCATAATATTTGGGGGCGTTTAAATAAATTGCGTTTAAAACCTAAAGTCAGAGAAGTTATGTATAGATTTTTACATGGAATCTTGCCGTCAGGAATGGTTTTATTCTATAAGAGAATACAAGAGGATGGGGAATGCAAGGATTGTGGAGGATTGGCGACTATTTATCATACGGTATATTTTTGCGATTGTATTGAACTTATAAGGGTTTGGATGGATAAGGTTTTAAGGTTAGTGGGGGGAGGGGGTTTGCAGGTTTTGAGGGTTTTAAGTTTAGATATAACTGGGGTGAATAAAAGGGTTGAGAATGCGATTGGGTATATGATTACTGATTATATATACATGATGTGGGCTATGAGGGAGGAGGACGTGCGTGCAAGAATTAATGCATTGGCAGCAACTTTTTATAGGACACAGTGTAGGAATAAAGGGGTGTATGGAGGGAGATGGGAGAGAGATTTTAGTGAGGGTTATCGAAATTTCACATTAAGGGATTTATGGGATTTGCAAAATGGGTAAGGGGATACGACGGGCTATTTTCCTAGACTTGGGTGTGAGCATGGAGAGCTGTTTATATGGATGTATAATTGAGTTTTGATATCTAGAGGCAATAGGGTTATTACCCCGAGGGTTTCAGGAACTACACAGTTATCATTTAGAAAGGTGTAGCACTACGATTGCATATTTTTATCATGTATAAATCATTTCAAGGACTTTATGATGAAAATTTTCAATGAGACTCAAATATGTTATAGGTGTCTTTACTGTTTTTGATTCAATTGTAAGTGGTAAAAAGTGTTTCCTAGCATAAGCAATTGGTTTATTTTATGTTATATTTTAT
Source organism: Cherax quadricarinatus (assembly GCF_038502225.1). NCBI lineage: Eukaryota > Metazoa > Arthropoda > Malacostraca > Decapoda > Parastacidae > Cherax > Cherax quadricarinatus. Next base: position 42,005,490 of record NC_091307.1, read on the forward strand.
GCTGTGTTACAGTGTGCTTTACAGTAATATTATATTACATGTAACTAGTTTGCATTATTTTTCTTTGTTTCGCTGAGATGTAAAATATCACATCGTAGTTTTGTTTTGTTATATTGGATGTTTTTATAGTGACTTTTAGTATTATCCCGTTTCCTTCTTTGAATACTAAATACCTATGTATGTTAAGATCTCGTGATAATCGCCAATATTAATGTTTTGAGTATCGTGGTGCTCTGTTAAGCACCTGAGATCTTAGAATTAGTCTTGCATACGTGTGTTAACAGGCAGAAACCTCACCTAGTATGTGCCTGATGTAGTCTCATGTAGTGTAATGTGTGTGCTTGTGTGTGTCATTGTGCGTGTTTCTTTGTTTTGTTTATCTCTGTTTTATTGTACAATCTTCATAATTTTCAGTGTTTCATGTTTGGTAATATGTAACCTTGTTAGAGATGTTCTTTAACAAATAAAACAATACCACTGTAATGTAGTGTTGTGTGTGAGAGTGTATTACCACTGTAATATACGGTGTTTGTGTGTGAGAGTGTATATTCACTGTAATATACGGTGTGTTGTGTGTGAGTGTAATACCAATGTAACATACGGTGTGTTGTGTGTGAGTGTGTATTACCACTGTACTGTATGGTGTCGTTATTAGGTCTCGGGTTAAGTGCAATTCTAGTGCAGTAATCTTTTGTCGTGTATCTTCTTAATATATTTCTGTCATTTGTATCGCACTGTTTTAAATAAAATATAAAAAAAAATAAGAGGAAATAGCCTATTTGACTTGGTTCTGACTAACAAAGATAACCTTGTTAATAATTAAGAGATCCCAGAGGAATTTGGTGCGAGAGATCACAGATGGATTATCATTGGTACTGAATGGATGACTGATAGTATGGGATAATTCAGCAACAGTCCTAGATTTTCGCTTACCAGATTGCACTGGGCTTAGAAAACGCCTGTCATCGGTAGGCTAGGGTAACGAAGACAACTATCACTCTAACAGTTTTCTGAACACCGTACACGCTCCCCAAAGAACACTGCTTCGTTAAGAGAATTGAGATCGAATGGAAATGATCCGAAATGTTAAACAACAGACTCAAACATCTTTTAAGGCAGAAGAAAGGAATTTATAGTCGTATCACAAGTGTTGAGGGCCATCTCATGGATCAATATGCTCACAACAAGAGGGAGGTTAGAAAAAAATTATTAAAAAAAAAGCTAACGGGACTATGAAATTAAAGTCACAAATGATTCGAAAACTAACCTGAAAGGCCTTTAGGAGTTATACAGAACAAAGGTTAGAGAAAAGACAGGTTCTCTCAAAACCAACTTTGGACAGCTTAGTGACAAGAAGAATGAAATGTGCTCGATTTTTAATAATTATTTCTTCTCCTTTTCCCTCACAAGTAGACACTAACGATATCCCAGTAATTAGTATTTAGCGTTGACCTAAAGGAAGTAAATTATGTAATGTCACAGTAACTAGCGATGTGGTAATCAAAGAGGCTGACCGATTAAAGCAAAATAAATCCCCGGGTCCTGATGAACCTAATTCATTGGTTCTTAAACAGTGCAAAGTGGAATTTTGTAAAACACTGACAAACCTTTTTAATGTATCTCTTCAAACAGGTGTAGTGACTTATATGAGGAATAAGGCTAATACAATTCCTACTTTTACAGCAGCGGATATGTCGCTACCGACAAATATCGCCCAATAAGTCTGACCTCAGATGTAAGCAAATTACTAGAGTCCGTTATAACTGATTTTATATGAAGTCATCTTGATAAGCATAATTTGATACAAGAAACTCTATTTAGATTCACGATGGAAAGTTCCTGCCTGATTAATTTGCTTCCTTCAGTAAAGCTCTTGAGGCAGATAATGAAAATGAATACGATATTATGTATTTGTATTTATGTATTCATGTATTTTGATAGAATATAATACAAATTTTTTTAGAGAAGGTGGCAGCTCATGGTACTGAGGGAAAAATCCTGTCATGAGTGCAGTCTTGGGTAAACAATAGGAAGCAGAGAGTCTGCATAAATGAGGTGAAATCTGATTGGGGATCAGTTGTAAGTGGCATTCCACATGGATCAGTTTTAGGCTTATTGTTGTTCATAATATACATTAATGACCCTGACGAGGAAATAACAAGAGATATGAGCAGATTCACTGAAGATACAAAAATATGCAGGATTTATTGATTCAAAATGAAGAATCTGCCGTGAATCAAGAGAAAGTGGCAGATGCAGATCAATCGATACAAATGCGAAGTACTGAAACTCGGTAATGTAAATAACTCTAACACCTATAAACTAAATAATATTCAACTTGGCGATACATATTGCGAAAAGGACTTGGGAGTTATGGTAAGCAAGAACCTGGAGCCATGACAGCAGTGCCTAAGAGTAAGTAATATGGTTAGCAGACAAGTTTGATTAATATCAAGAAGTATGAGCAACAGAAGCACAGATGTTATACTGTAGCTCCACCCAGATGTTATACTGTAGCTCCACCCAGATGTTATAATGTAGCTCCACCCAGATGTTATACTGTAGCTCCACCCAGATGTTATACTGTAGCTCCACCCAGATGTTATACTGTAGCTCCACCCAGATGTTATACTGTAGCTCCACCCAGATGTTATACTGTAGCTCCACCCAGATGTTATACTGTAGCTCCACCCAGATGTTATACTGTAGCTCCACCCAGATGTTATAATGTAGCTCCACCCAGATGTTATACTGTAGCTCCACCCAGATGTTATACTGTAGCTCCACCCAGATGTTATACTGTAGCTCCACCCAGATGTTATACTGTAGCTCCACCCAGATGTTATAATGTAGCTCCACCCAGATGTTATACTGTAGCTCCACCCAGATGTTATACTGTAGCTCCACACATATGTTATACTGTAGCTCCACCCAGATGTTATACTGTAGCTCCACCCAGATGTTATAATGTAGCTCCACCCAGATGTTATACTGTAGCTCCACCCAGATGTTATACTGTAGCTCCACCCAGATGTTATACTGTAGCTCCACCCAGATGTTATACTGTAGCTCCACCCAGATGTTATACTGTAGCTCCACACATGTTATACTGTAGCTCCACCCAGATGTTATACTGTAGCTCCACCCAGATGTTATACTGTAGCTCCACCCAGATGTTATACTGTAGCTCCACCCAGATGTTATACTGTAGCTCCACCCAGATGTTATACTGTAGCTCCACCCAGATGTTATACTGTAGCTCCACCCAGATGTTATACTGTAGCTCCACCCAGATGTTATAATGTAGCTCCACCCAGATGTTATACTGTAGCTCCACCCAGATGTTATACTGTAGCTCCACCCAGATGTTATACTGTAGCTCCACCCAGATGTTATACTGTAGCTCCACCCAGATGTTATACTGTAGCTCCACCCAGATGTTATACTGTAGCTCCACCCAGATGTTATACTGTAGCTCCACCCAGATGTTATACTGTAGCTCCACCCAGATGTTATACTGTAGCTCCACCCAGATGTTATACTGTAGCTCCACCCAGATGTTATACTGTAGCTCCACACATGTTATACTGTAGCTCCACCCAGATGTTATACTGTAGCTCCACCCAGATGTTATACTGTAGCTCCACCCAGATGTTATACTGTAGCTCCACCCAGATGTTATACTGTAGCTCCACCCAGATGTTATACTGTAGCTCCACCCAGATGTTATACTGTAGCTCCACCCAGATGTTATACTGTAGCTCCACCCAGATGTTATAATGTAGCTCCACCCAGATGTTATACTGTAGCTCCACCCAGATGTTATACTGTAGCTCCACCCAGATGTTATAATGTAGCTCCACCCAGATGTTATACTGTAGCTCCACCCAGATGTTATACTGTAGCTCCACCCAGATGTTATACTGTAGCTCCACCCAGATGTTATACTGTAGCTCCACCCAGATGTTATAATGTAGCTCCACCCAGATGTTATACTGTAGCTCCACCCAGATGTTATAATGTAGCTCCACCCAGATGTTATACTGTAGCTCCACCCAGATGTTATACTGTAGCTCCACCCAGATGTTATACTGTAGCTCCACCCAGATGTTATAATGTAGCTCCACCCAGATGTTATACTGTAGCTCCACCCAGATGTTATACTGTAGCTCCACCCAGATGTTATACTGTAGCTCCACCCAGATGTTATACTGTAGCTCCACCCAGATGTTATACTGTAGCTCCACCCAGATGTTATACTGTAGCTCCACCCAGATGTTATAATGTAGCTCCACCCAGATGTTATACTGTAGCTCCACCCAGATGTTATAATGTAGCTCCACCCAGATGTTTTACTGTAGCTCCACCCAGATGTTATACTGTAGCTCCACCCAGATGTTATACTGTAGCTCCACCCAGATGTTATACTGTAGCTCCACCCAGATGTTATACTGTAGCTCCACCCAGATGTTATACTGTAGCTCCACCCAGATGTTATACTGTAGCTCCACACATATGTTATACTGTAGCTCCACACATATGTTATACTGTAGCTCCACCCAGATGTTATACTGTAGCTCCACCCAGATGTTATACTGTAGCTCCACCCAGATGTTATACTGTAGCTCCACCCAGATGTTATACTGTAGCTCCACCCAGATGTTATACTGTAGCTCCACCCAGATGTTATACTGTAGCTCCACCCAGATGTTATACTGTAGCTCCACACATATGTTATACTGTAGCTCCACCCAGATGTTATACTGTAGCTCCACCCAGATGTTATAATGTAGCTCCACCCAGATGTTATACTGTAGCTCCACCCAGATGTTATACTGTAGCTCCACCCAGATGTTATACTGTAGCTCCACCCAGATGTTATACTGTAGCTCCACCCAGATGTTATACTGTAGCTCCACACATATGTTATACTGTAGCTCCACCCAGATGTTATACTGTAGCTCCACCCAGATGTTATACTGTAGCTCCACACATATGTTATACTGTAGCTCCACCCAGATGTTATACTGTAGCTCCACACATGTTATACTGTAGCTCCACCCAGATGTTATAATGTAGCTCCACCCAGATGTTATACTGTAGCTCCACCCAGATGTTATAATGTAGCTCCACCCAGATGTTATACTGTAGCTCCACCCATCATTAGTAAGACCTCACTTAGATTGTGCAGCTCATTTCTGGTCTCCCTATTATAGACTGGATATAAATTCGTTAGAAAACATTCAGAGAAGAATGACAAAATTAATCCATCACATAAGAAATCTTCCATACCAAGAAAGATTGAAATTTAATATATTACATTCTGTTGTAAGATGATGAATAAGGGCATTAACAAAGGAGATATAAACAAAGTCCTGGGGATATCCACCCAAGAAAGAACACGAAATAATGGATTTAGAATGGCTAAGTTTAGACTTAAAAAAGATATAGGAAAGTATTGGTACTGGAAAATAGAGTAGTCGACGAGTATATCTATCTTCCTAGTAGGGTCATTGAAGCTTGGGTTGTCTCAAATTCATGTTAGATAAATACTTGAATGAGAAGTATAAGCAACAGGATATCAGAGGTTATAGTACATCTCTACACATCATTAGTAAGGCCGCAATTAGATTATGCAGCTCACTTCTGCTTTCCCTATTACAGAATGGATAGAAAATCCTTAGAAAACATTCAGAGAAGAATAACAAAATTAATCTATTGCATATAAAATCTTCCATACAAAGACTGAAATCCCTTAAACTTCATTCTTTTATCTTTCCTGTTTTTTTGATTCACATCTAGACTGAATAAAGTAAAGTTGTGCAGATACCTTCCAAAAAGCCTTGTGTCTTTCTTAGCTTTCGACAAGAATTGTTCAGTTCCATTCTGAAAAAGAAACGCTGTATATAGTAATCAAATCTGTACTTACACGATGTCACCTGGAAACTCAGTTCCATTCCATGCTTTCCCTATTACAGAATGGATAGAAAATCCTTAGAAAACATTCAGAGAAGAATAACAAAATTAATCTATTGCATATAAAATCTTCCATACAAAGACTGAAATCCCTTAAACTTCATTCTTTTATCTTTCCTGTTTTTTTGATTCACATCTAGACTGAATAAAGTAAAGTTGTGCAGATACCTTCCAAAAAGCCTTGTGTCTTTCTTAGCTTTCGACAAGAATTGTTCAGTTCCATTCTGAAAAAGAAACGCTGTATATAGTAATCAAATCTGTACTTACACAATGTCACCTGGAAACTCCAAAGGAAGGAAGAAATTGGCAAAAAATAAAAAGATGACTATATAACATACACCATAGATGATAATACAGATGATAATAAACGTTTCGTCGACACAGTAGGCTTCTTCAGTTGAGTATAGAGGAGGCAGCAAAAGCAGTAGGGATGTAAAACGATGTAATCTGTCCATCACCCTTGAAGAATAGTTTTGGTGGTCGGTCCCTCAGCGTGGAGAAAAGTTTTGCTCCAGAGTCTTGAACAATGCGAAGCTGATGCAACTGTATGAAAATTTGTAGAGTCAAGGAAGAGGCACACACTATCTTGATGAGAGGAGAGGCAGAGCCCACTAGTAAAAGTAACAATGATTACATTATACACCAAGCACAACGAGGGATAAAACATGTACAAGTTTATTACTACTAAACAGTCGTTTCAGTACAAGAGAGACAATACAGCCGCACACCTGATTCAATATCTTTTCGTCGGCGTCATAGAAGACTTTTTCTAATCATTGAAGAAAATACTGTGGCCTTGACAACTTTCAAAATAAACAAAGCAAAGTTTGAAAAATAAGGTCGTACAAATATAATTATCATCAGAGTTTCCCAGGTCCCACATAATGGCAAATTCCTAACTCACTCAGAACCTAACCGATTAGTAACAGGATTATTGTACCAGTAGTGACTCCAGAAGGTCCACTTATCAAAGAAAACTGGTTCCGTGTTAGGAAAATTACTAGAATATAATATTAAAAATAACGAAATTAAAAAAAAAGAGGCAAAGTAAATAAATTGTATTTAATACACAAATAAAATGAACTAAGAGAACACGGAAACTATGATGGTGTAGACGGAACTGTTAAAGAGGGCACAGAAGTAGATGACGTTGATCATTCCCAGAAGAAAGCACAGACTCTGTACTCTACTGGGCGTTTAATAAATGGATGCTATTTGGTGGTAAAGACTTAGGACGGCTGCTTTCTGAAAAGTATCATGTAGCAGTATTTTAAATGTGAAGATATGACGGCCCTTTCACCCTCAGGCGGTGTTTGAAAGGACTCTTAATCTTTATGAAAATAAATATAGAAAAAAATTGATATCGGGCAAGAATAATCATTTTTTTTTTTGTAAAATATGCAGAAAATAATTTATGTAAATAAGAAACTTTTAAACCCGAAACTTTCCTAGCTGAAGCAAAATATGAAAAATTAAAATACATAAAATAATCACTTGAAACTAAGTTAATGTCCTATATACATACAGGTCCCGGACAGATGATATTCCATTGTGTGAAGAGAATGATGCACTTAATAACCGGAGTCAATGATGACCAATGAAGCACGTGAAAACTGAGGTAGTTGCAGTTGGCCACGACTTATGAAGAGCCCACAGAGGACAAACACCAAGGTGTAGGCAGTGTTTCACCGTTAGTCGACGACAAGGTAAATCGAATCTGACTGGAGGTGATGAAGACAACCAATGGTGATAAATTAGACACATGTGCAACTCTTGGGTATCTTTATTGAGCCACTGTGTGGCGAAACGTTTCCTCAATAAAGATACCCAAGAGTTGCACATGTGTCTAATTTATCAACATGTCGGTTCTCTGAACCATTCATCTACAACCAATGGTGTTGTCCAGATGTGCTACAACACTTATGTAGTATCCAGAAACAGTGAAAAAAAATTATAGAGAAGTAATGATGTACATCCCTTCCTTAACATGCACTCACTCATTTACACTACCTCTGTTATTCATTCATGATTCCACTCTTATCTAATAAACTTTTTCCCTCAGTCACATAAGCAATTTTGAGTTCCCATGATAGGATTAATGGATGTCTTCTGTCACTGTCGAGACTCCATATAGTCGACCTGTCACTAATATGCGCATGAATTACGAAATCGTAATGACACGATGGCAAACAAACCATACCACGGGTGGAGTTTGAACACGCCACGGTCTGGAGTTTAGAGACTCTCTGATCGCGGGTTCAAACCCCACCCGTGGTATTTTTTTTTTTATGCGCATGACCAGACGGCAGCTAAAACTTAGAGAAATACAGAGGTTAACAGGTGGTCGAACAGAATTGTGTAAATCAATAAAGGCAAAACGAAACTGGAAAAAATAAACAGAATGTAAGATAAAACAATTCAAGCAGTGCAGACCCCGGCAATTATTGGATTACTCTTACTTGGACTGGACGGCGTTGAGGATACTGTGCCGTACCTCACTCCAGCCAAAAACAAGTTAAAGGTAATGTTACCAGGAAACGACACCTGAACCCATGGCAAAAGGTACACGAGACACCTACATCTATACATTTGCTCAACAGGTGAAGCTAATAGTGTTCTCTAGGAGCATGTCATTTGGGATTCAAGCTGCTGGTATTCTAAAATTCTGAAAAAAAAAACTCAGTGAAGGTTTACTTGTTTCTCCCCTTCACATATGAGTTATTTATGATTTGTACCAGCCACGGTATTGCCATATTTTAGTGTTCACTATGTTCTTCATCACCGACCAACAGTATGTTCCAACGGAACACTGTCGCAATAAATAGTATTTTTCTCAATTAACATTACGTGGAGAACAAACTGTTAACATAGGTTAATGTTACTACCAAGACAATATGTTCATCATACAGAATAACAAATGTTTGTTGTAAAATCAAACATTGTTGTGTTACACACGACAGTATGTTTAGCAAGCAAGAGAATATTCATTACATACTCTATGACGATGAATAACGGAATATCTCTGACACATCTGTTCAATGTACATTCAAAGTGATGCTCCACACATAACACTGTTCTCTACAGAACAATTTGAGCCATGCATTAAGCGTGCATCCAATATGACAATGTTTTCCACACACAACGATATGATCACCGGAAAACAGTATGTTCAAACTGCACCAGTGTATTCCACTCAATATGTAAAAATAGAAAGCTCACACACACACACACACACACACACACACACACACACACACACACACAGCTCTATGGAGTTCTATGACAGGCTACAGCAGTAAAATAAGAGAGATAGGGGTGGGTAGATTGAGTTTTCTTGGACTGTAAGAAGGCTTTTGACAAAGTTCCACACAAGAAATTAGTGCATAAGCTGGAGGACCAGGCAGGTTATTATTATTATTATCATGAGGGAGTGCTAAACCCGTAAGATTATACAGCGCATGTCGGGGGGATGGGAGGCATTCAGGCTTAATTCAGGGAATTGGAGCACAGATCCAATTCCCAAGATCAAAGAACCTCCCTTGAGGGAAGGACCAGGCAGGTATAAAAGGGAAAGCACTGCAATTGATCAGGGAATACGTGTCGGGAAGACATCAGTGAGTCATGTTACGTGACGAGGTGTCAGAGTGGGTGTCTGTGACGAACGCGGTTCCACAAGGGTCAGTCCTAGGACCTGTGCTATTTCTGGTATATGTGAACGACATGACGGAAGGAATAGACTCAGAAGTGTCCTGCTTTCAGATGATGTGAAGTTGATCAGAAGAATTTGATCAGACGAGGACCAGGCAGAACTACAAAGGGATGTGGAAAGGATGCAGGCCTTGACGAGAAACTGGCTCCTAAAGTTCAACCTCACCAAGTGCAATGTCATGAAGATTGGAAAGGGCAAAGAAAACCGCAGATGGAGTACAGAGATGAAGGCAAACATCACTCAAGGAAAACGATCTTGGAGTGAATATAACACCAGGTACATCTCCTTAGACGCACATCAACCAGATTACTGCTGCAGCATATGGGCGCCTGGCAAACCTAAGAATAGCGTTCCGTACAAGGAATCGTACAAGATTTTGTACACTAGGCCCATACTGGAGTGTGCAGCATTCCACCTGATCAAAAATAATAATGGAAAAATTAATTTATAAATAAATAAACGACTCTAGGAGTAAAATTTATTTTTTTTGAGGGGGGGGGGAATTTTAATTAAAATATAAATGTAAATGAAATTTGGCCGTCGTTGGTTGTGGTAAGATGTTAGGCAGGAGTATGCAAGGCCCAGGTTGATTCTCTGATGATGATAAACTGGTGTAGGTTATCCTGGGCGGATGGTATCAATCCGTTGCTATGGATTCTCCTGTTACTACTTGGTAGAAGCAACACAAGTAGGATGAAAAAGGCGAGGAGTATCCACACTATTGTACTCTGTCCAATTGTCAAGTATCTTGCTCCCTTATTTAGGCGTCTTCCCTGGATGACCGGGCCAGCAGCAGAGCTAATAATAAAGAAAGTAAAGTGGTTACCAAAAGTTATGCAAGTGCAACATTTAAGAAAGAATGGGCGGTATGAAATCTTAGAAGTCATTATTGGTAACCATAAAAACAACGACCAGAAATACTCCCGGTAGATCACCTTACCTGATCAGGAGAAGAGTGAAGGTGAAGTAACTCCAAACTTCAACCCACACCAGGTAAGGTTAATACTACCAGGAGTAGAAAGGACCTTAAACACCAGGAACTGGAGTTTCGCCACAGTCCGCTGGATGGAAGTGCGGGCAGCAACTCACTGATGGTTCCTGGCTGTCTGAACAACCCTAACCTCAATTATTACCAGCTTTTTCCTCACACCCACACCTGGTCAAGCACATCAATAAATTAGAGAAAGCGAAAAGGTTTGCAACAAGACTAGTCCCAGAGCTAAAGGCAATGTCCTACGAAGAAAGTTTAAGGGAAATTGGCCTGACGACACTGGAGGACAGGAGGGTTAGAGGAGACATGATAACGGCATATAAAATACTGCGAGGAATTAACATGGTGGACGGAGACCGGATGTTCTATATATGGGACACAGAAACAAGGGGTTACAATTGGAAGCTGAAGACTCAGATTAATCGGAGGGATGTTAGGAAGTATTTCTTCAGTCACAGAGTTATCAGGAAGTGGAATTGTCCGGAAAGTGACATAGTGGAGACAGGAACCATACATAGTTTTAAGACGAGGTTTGATGAAGCACATGGAGCAGGGAAAGAGAGAACCTTGTAGCGATCTGTAAAGAGACGGGGCCAGGAGCTATGACTCAACCCCTGCAACCACAAAAAGGTGTGTACACACACATACACTCACCAGTTTTTAAGAAAGGAGACAGATACAGAGCACTAAACTACTGACCAGCATCATTGATATGTAAAGTATGCAAAGTCATGGAGAAGATTATCAGGAGAAGAGTGGTGGAGCACCTAGAAAGGAATGAGCTTACTCACGACAACCAGCACAGTTTCAGGGAAAGGAAATCCTCTGTCACAAACCAACTGGAGTTCTACGACAAGGTGAAAGTGGAAAGGCAAGAGAAAGGGGAGGGGGGAGGGGGGAGGGGGGAGGGGGAGGGGGTAGACTGCAGTTTCTTGAACAATAAGAAGGCTTTTGACACAGTTCCACACCAGAGGGTAGTGCAAAAGTTGAAGGACCTGGCAGATGTAACAGGGTAGACACTGCAATGGATCAGAGAACACCTGACAGGAAGGCAACAGTGAGGTATCAGACTGGGTGTACATGACGAGTGGGGTTACACTTGGGTCGGTCCTAGGACCAGTGCTGTTTCTGGTATATGTGAATGACATGAGGAAGGAATTGACTCAGAAGTGTCCCTGTTTGCAGACGATGTAAAGTTAATGAGAATTCAATCAGAGGAGGAGCAGGCAGGAGTACAGAGATATCTGAACAGGCTGCAGGCCTGGTCCAGAATCTGGCTCCTGGATTTCAACTCCACCAAGTGCAAAGTCATGAAGATTGGGGAATGGCAAAGAAGACCGTAGCCATAGTACAAACCTCCCTCAAGGAAAAGGATCTTCTGGTGGGTATAATGATAAGCACATCTCCTGAGGCGCACATCAACCAAATAACTATTGTAGCATATGGCCGTCTAGCAAACCTAAGAATAGCATTCCGACATCTCAATAAGGAAACATTCAGGACCTTGTACACCGTGTACATTTGGCCCATATTGGAGTATGCAGCACCTGGCCAAGAACATCAGGAAATTGCAGAAATTGCAGAGGTTTATATTGCGAGTAGTCCCAGAGCTAAGGGGTATTTTCAACAAGGAGAATTTAAGGGAAATCGACTTGATGACATTGGAGGACTGGAGAGATAGGGAGGATATGATAACGATATATAAAATACTGAGAGGAATGACAAAGTGGATACAGACAGGATGTTACAAAGATGGGACACAGCAACAAGGGGTCACAACTGGAAGATGAAGACTCAGATGAGTCACAGGGATGTTAGGAAGTTCTTTTTCAGTAATGGAGTCATCAAGAAGTGCAATAATCTGGAATGTGATGTAGTTGAGGCACGATTCATACATAGCTTTAAGAAGAGGTATGATAAAGCTCATGGAGCAGGGAGAGTGACCTAGTAGGGACCAGTGAAGAGGCAGGGCCAAAAGCTGTGACTCGATTCTTGTAACCACAATTAGGTAAGTACACACACACACACACACACACACACACACACACACACACACACACACACACACACACACACACACACACACACACACAGGAAATGTTATGGAAAGCAGCAAAGAAGATGCTTAACAGGTCCCCAAGATACGAAAGGAAATGCAATGCAAGGGTGAATAGGAGAGGTCAGTCTTGTTCATGGGATTCAAGAGGCCGTAGGGACAATAAAGAATGAGCGCAGGGGTTAGAAAATGAGAATGAAATTATCATAAAAGACACAGTAGAGGAACACATGACCCAGATGACAAATTTTCAGAGAATAGGGGGATACTCAAGGAAAAAATTCGGCTAATCAATTTGATTTCCTAGTCAGAAATGGTGTGAAATAGGATCCTGCAATAGAAACCAAGACTAAGGAGCTTTTCTTATTACCAATAGAACCAATAGAACATTAGAAGAACGAGATAAATTGAGAGGATACCAAGGTGCAAGGGGTAGGAAAGAGAGTCAGGGAGAAATAAAAGGCAAGGGCACCCAGACTCAGGAGTACAAGCAAACACAAATTTCCTTAGAACCACCCAGAGAACACCCTCAACCCTGACAACCCCACCACAACCAAGCAGCCCCAACTCTGCACCCACAGCCAACCACCCCCATCACAAGCTCCACCTTTACAGCAGCATCCCGTAGTATCCTACCAGGTCTAACATTCCCCGAGGCTCCACAAACTCCCAAACACAGTATTGGAAAAGAAGCTGAAGGTACGTTACACCAGTGGAGAATGAATAAACAAAAATGTGAGGAGTGATTTGGAGAAATCAGGAGGCATCCCCAGACATAATGGCACTCATTGAAACAATGGCCACTGGGATAATAACAAATGCTATGATTCCATTCTGATGTCAGATCCTGAGGAAAGACAGAGAAAACAGAGGGGAAAGATGTACCTTCCATCACTGTTTGAGAGATGCTGAGAATGGGGGTGGGGTGCTACCATGATAATAGTGTGAGAGGTGTGTGGTGCTAAAATGATCATGGTGGAAGGGGTGACTGGTGCTACGGTCATCATTGTGGGAGGGGTGGGTGGTGCTACCGTCATCATTGTGCGAGGGGTGGGTGGTGCTACCATCATTGTGGGAGAGGTGGGTGGTGCTACCGTCATCATTGTGGGAGGGGTGGGTGGTGCTACCGTCATCATTGTGGGAGGGGTGGGTGGTGCTACCGTCATTGTGGGAGAGGTGGGTGGTGCTACCGTCATCATTGTGGGAGTGGTGGGTGGTGCTACCGTCATCATTGTGGGAGGGGTGGGTGGTGCTACCGTCATTGTGGGAGAGGTGGGTGGTGCTACCGTCATCATTGTGGGAGTGGTGGGTGGTGCTACCGTCATCATTGTGGGAGTGGTGGGTGGTGCTACCGTCATCATTGTGGGAGGGGTGGGTGGTGCTACCGTCATCATTGTGGGAGGGGTGACTGGTGCTACCGTCATCATTGTGGGAGTGGTGGGTGGTGCTACCGTCATCATTGTGGGAGGGGTGGGTGGTGCTACCGTCATCATTGTGGGAGGGGTGGGTGGTGCTACCGTCATTGTGGGAGAGGTGGGTAGTGCTACCGTCATCATTGTGGGAGGGGTGGGTGGTGCTACCGTCATCATTGTGGGAGGGGTGGGTGGTGCTATCGTCATCATTGTGGGAGGGGTGACTGGTGCTACCGTCATCATTGTGGGAGTGGTGGGTGGTGCTACCGTCATCATTGTGCGAGGGGTGGGTGGTGCTACCGTCATCATTGTGGGAGGGGTGGGTGGTGCTACCGTCATCATTGTGGGAGGGGTGGGTGGTGCTACCGTCATCACTGTGGGAGGGGTGACTGGTGCTACGGTCATCATTGTGGGAGGGGTGGATGGTGCTACGGTCATCATTGTGGGAGGGGTGGGTGGTGCTACCGTCATTGTGGGAGAGGTGGGTGGTGCTACCGTCATCATTGTGGGAGGGGTGGGTGGTGCTACCGTCATCATTGTGGGAGGGGTGACTGGTGCTACCGTCATCACTGTGGGAGGGGTGTGTGGTGCTACCATATTATTGGGGGTGGGGGTGCTACTATGTTAATGGTAGGCAGAGGTTGGCACTACCATGATAATGGTCTAAGGAGTTGGTGGTGCTATGATAAAAGAAGGTAGTGGTTGGTGCTAGCAAGATCATGGTGAAAAGGCTGGGTGGTGCTACCATGAAAGGGGGGTGGGTGGTGCTATGATAATGGTAGGTGGCGGTTGGTGCTACCATGATCATGGAGGGAGGGGTGGGTGGTGCGATCATGATTATGGGGGCTGGGTGGTGTTACTATAATAGTAGGTGGTAGTTGGTGCTACTATGATCATGGTAGGAGGGGTGGGTGGTGCTCCCATAATCATAATGTGTGGGTCGTGGTGCTATGATAATGGTAGGTGGTGATTGGTGCTACCATGATCATGGTGGGGGTGGTGGTGCTATGATAATGGTAGGTGGTAGGTGGTGCTACCATGGTCATGGTGGAAGGGGTGAGGGGTGCTACTATGATAATGGTAGGTGGTGGTTGGTGCTATCATGATCATGGTAGGAGGGGTGGATGGTGCTACAATGATCATGGTGGCGGGTGGTGGTACTATGATAATGGTAGGTGGTGGGTGGTGCTACCATGATCATGGTGGGAGGGGTGGGTTGTGCTATCATAATCATGGTAGAAGGGGTGGATGGTGCTACCATGACTTTGGGGGTGGGTGGTGCTATGATAATGGTAGGCGTAGGTTGGTACTACCATGATCATGGTGGGAGAGGTGGTTGGTGCTACCATGATCACGGAAGATGGGTGGTGCTACTGCGATAATAATAGGTGGTGGTTGGGGCTACCATGATCACTGTTGGAAGGGTGGGTGATGCTCCCATGAAAGTGGGGGGTGTGGTGCTATGAAGATGGAGTGGGTGGTGCTACCATGATCATGGTGGGGTGGTGTTGCTATGATAATGGTAGGTGGTGGGTGGTGCTACAATGATCATGGTGGCGGGTGGTGGTGCTATGGTAATGGTAGGTGGTGGGTGGTGCTACCATGATCATGGTGGGAGGGGTGAGTGGTGCGACCATGATCATGGGGATGGGTAGTGTTACTATGATAATAGTAGGTGGTAGTTGGTGCTACCATGATCTTGGTAGGAGGAGTGGGTGGTGCTACCATGATAATGGTGGGGTGGTGGTGCTATGATAATGGTAGGTGGTGGGTGGTGCTACCATGATCATGGTGGGAGGGGTGAGTGGTGCTACCGTGATCATGGAGGGAAGGGTGAGTGGCGCTACCATGATCATAATAGGAAGGGTGGGTTGTGCTATCATGATCATGGTAGGAGGGGTGGGCGGTGCGACCATGATCATAGTGGGTGGTGCTACCATGAAAGTGGGGGGTGGGGATGCTATGATAACGGTAGATGCTGGGTTGTGCTACCATGATCATGGTGGGAGGGGTGGGTGGTGCAACCATGATCATGGGGGACAGGTAGTGTTACTATAATAATGGTAGGTGGTAGTTGGTGCTACCATGATCTTGGTAGGAGTGGGTGGTGCTACCATGATAATGGTGGGAGGGGTGGATGGTTCTACCATGATCATGGTGGGAGAGGTGGGTTGTGCTACCATGATCATGGTGGGAGGGGTGAGTAGTGCTACCATGATCATGGTGGGAAGGGTAAGTTGTGCTACCAAGATCTTAATAGGAGGGGTGTATTGTGCTATCATGATCATGGTGGAAGGGGTGGATCGTGCTACTATGATATTGGTAGGTGGTGGTTGGTGCTACCATGATCTTGGTAGGAGGAGTGGGTGGTGCTACCATGATAATGGTGGGGTGGTGGTGCTATGATAATTGTAGGTGGTGGTTGGTGCTACCATGATCATGGTGGGAGGGGTGGGTTGTGCTATCATAATCATGGTAGGAGGGGTGGGTGGTGCTACCATGACTTTGGGGGTGGGTGGTGCTACTATGATATTGATAGGTGTAGGTTGGTACTACCATGATCGTGGTGGGAGAGGTGGTTGGTACTACCATGATCGTGGTGGGAGAGGTGGTTGGTGCTACCATGATCACGGAAGATGGGTGGTGCTACTGCGATAATAATAGGTGGTGGTTGGTGCTACCATGATCACTGTTGGAAGGGTGGGTGATGCTCCCATGAAAGTGGGGGGGTGTGGTGCTATGAAAATGAATGGAAGGTGGGTGGTGCTACCACGATCATGGTGGGGGTGGTGTTGCTATGATAATGGTAGGTGGTGGGTAGTGCCATCCTGATGATGGTGGTAGGGGTGGGTGGTGTTACCATGATCATTGTGGGAGGGGTGGATGGTGCTACAATGATCATGGTGGGAGGGGAGGGTGGTGCTACCATGATCATCGTGGGAGGGGTGAGTGGTGCTACCATGATCATAATAGGAGGGGTGGGTGGTGCTACCATGATCATGATGGGAGGGGCGGGTGGTTGTACCAAGATAATGGTAGGTTGTGGTTTGTGATACCTTGTTCATTGTGGGAGGGGTGGGTGGTACTACCATGATCATTGTGGGAGGGAAGGGTGGTGCTACCATAATCATGGTTGAGTTTTTGGGAGAATGAAGGAATGGACGAACGGGAAGCAAACAACTACTTAATAGGAACACTTCTGACTGGGGGTCCTAAGTTTGTGGTTAAGTGATATACACGAGGCAAAGAAAGGAATACGATGATAGCACGTGAGTAATTGTGAACATACTAGCTGAGATGGCCAAAGGGCCCATATGGATAATACAAAGTCAATAGTTGTGGGTGATATCAATCGCAAGGAGATTGACCAGGAAAACCAGGAGCAATGTGGGTAACAAGAAATGTGGAGGGCTAAGATGATGGAGGTGGTAATGGAAAATCACATGCATCAACATGTTAAGGATACTACCAGAGAGAAAAAAAATAGGATGAACCAGAGAAGCTTGACCTCATATTCACCTTGAGTAGATCAAACATTGAGAACATCACAAATGAAAGCACCGCCGAGTCAGTGATTACGTGGTCCTGAGCCTTGGTTACATACATTGTACATGTAAAATTCAAGAGGGAAGCAAGAGTAGGACAAGAGACGCCTAACCACGAAAGAGGAGACTACACATGCATATGAAATATCCTGCATGAGGCACAGTGGGAAAGAAAACTGGTGTCAAACATAGTAAATGAAATGATGGAATATGAGAGCCCAAAATGTAAGAAGACAAAGGAGAGGTTCGTACCCAAGGGCAACAGAAAAAATGGGAAAACCAGAGTGAGCCCTTGGTTCAACTAAAGAAGTAGAGAGGCCATAACTAAATATGCTAGAGAATGGAAAATGTATAGAAGAGAAAAGATCTAGGAAAATAAGGATATTAAGCGAAGAGACAGAAACTAATATGCATTAATAAGGAGGTAGGCCCAGCGGCAATTCGAGAATGACATGGCATCTAAAGGCAAATCAGTCGAAAAGCTGTTGAACAGCCACATAAGAAGGTATACATCTGTCAAGGATCACGTAATCACGCCGAGAAGTATGTGAAGAGCTCAACATGAGATTTAAAGAAGTATTTTCAGAAGATGGTAGGGTACACCAACAGGTGCTGGACACACTACACACAACCGAGGAGGAAGTGAATCGGCTGCTAAGTGAGCTAGAGACCTCCAAGGAAGTGGGACAAGACATCCCACTGTGGCACCTGGGAGAGGGAGCAGAGGCACAGTGTGTGTGCAGCTAACAACAATCATCAATACATCTATCGAAACATGGCAACTACCTGAGGTGTGGAAGACAGCAAATGTAGTCACAGTGTTTAAGAAAGGAGAGAGACAGGTAGCCTTAAAACTATAGTCAACTATCAATGACATGTATAGCATGCAAAGTCATGGAGAAGCTTATCAGAAGAAGAGTTGTGGATTAAATAGCAAGGAATGAACTTATACTTGATAACTAACACACTTTTAAGGGAGATATTGTGTCTCGAGGAGGTTTTGTGTGCGAGGGGCGTGGACTTCCAGCGGGCATGCGTGAGCGTGTTTGATAGGAGTGAATGGAGACAAATTTATTTTTTAATATTTGACATGCTGTTGGAGTGTGAGCAAAGTAACATTTATGAAGGGATTCAGGGAAACCGGCAGGCCGAACTTGAGTCCTGGAGATGGGAAGTACAGTGCCTGCACTCTGAAGGAAGGGTGTTAATGTTGCAGTTTAAAAACTGTAGTGTAAAACACCATTCTGGCAAGACAGTGATGGAGTGAATGATGGTGAAAGTTTTTCTTTTTCGAGCCACCCTGCCTTGGTGGGAATCAGCCAGTGTGTTAATAAATAAAAAAAAATTGTGTCACGAACTTACTGGAGCTTTACGGCAAAGTGACAAAAGTAAGACAAGCGCGATAGAGGAGGGTAGATTGTAAGAATGCTTTCGACACAGTTCCAAACAAGAGATTGCTGCATATGCTAGAGGAGCAGGCAGGAATAACAGGAAAGAAACTGAAATATATTAGAGGTGTCAGAGTGGGCGCATGTGACGAGAAGGGGTTTTACAAGGGTCACTCTTAGGGCTGATGCTGTTTCTTGTATAATTAAATGACAAAACGGAAATGATTGATTCAGAGATGTTTCTGTTTGTAGACGATGTAAAGGTAATTCGGAGAATTCAAATGAATGAGAATCAGGAAGAAATAGAAAGGGATCTGGACAGGCTGCAAACCTGGTTCAACAACTGGTTCCTGGAGTTCAAACCCCATCAAGTGCAAAGTCATGAATACTGGGTATGGTCAAAAATGACTGCAGACAGATTACAGGCGAGGGGTCCAAAGACTGCAAACTTCACTCAGGAAAATGGATTTTGGGGTGAGTATAATACCGAGCACATCTACTGAGGGGCACATCAACAAAATAACTGCAGCAGCATGTAAGCACCTGACACTCCTAAGAAAAGCAATTCGACACTTGAAAAAGGAATCATTCAAGACTCTGCAATCCGTGTACGTCAGGCCCATATTGGAATATGCAGCACCAGTATGTAATGCACACCTGGGAAAGAAAGTCAGGAAATTTGAGAAAGTGAAAAGGAATACAACAAGGCTAGTCTTGGAGCTAAAGGGCATGTCCTTTGACCAAAGGTTAAGGACCCTCGACCTGATGACTCTGGAGGACAGTAGAAAGGAGGGGCACATGATAATGACATGCAAAATACTGAGAGGAATTGACAGGCTGTTTCAGATATGGGACACAGCAACAAGGGGTCACAACAGAAAGTTCAAGACTCAGATGAGTAGGAGAGATGTTAGGAAGTATTTCTTCAGTCACAGAGTTGCCAAGAAGTGGAAGAATATAGAGAGTAATGTTGTGGATGCTGATTCTATACATAGTTTTAAGACGAGATATGATAAAGCTCATTGAGCAGGGAGAGAGTGGACCTAGTAGCGACCAGCAAAGAGGCGGGACCAACAACTAGGATGAGAACTAATAGGCGAGCACACACACACACACACACACACACACACACACACATACACACACACACGCAGTAGGGACACCGAGCACGCGAGTCACGCCTTCCGTGCTCCGCGAATATAAGTGTTTTTGAGGGCTACCCAAGTGTTCTGCAATTTGTTGCAAAGTGTGTTATGGTAGTGAACAATCTAGAAGCGATTTACAATCTGCTTGAGCCACAAAAGTGTGGGGAGAGCCACAATTTTGTAAGTGATCTAGAAAGTAAATGTGGTGGTGCAGACAGAGGGGCAGGCTGGTGTGGATGGTGAGGCGGCGTTGTCACGTGTCATCCAAGAAAGCTAATAAAGTGAAACAATCGTGTGTCAGTGAGAGAAATAAAGTGAATAGGGTATATTATTAACGAGAAGAAATTGAGGAGGATCTACGCCAGGACGTCACATCGAGCTGGACAATCTACAGGCTGCTACAGCTGCATTGCAAGTACTGCACTCACTTATGAGTGATGGTGAGGGTGTGGGGTAACAAGTTCCAATTAACCGCCAAGCTGATTGCGAATGGTCTCTCATAGCACGATAAACAATAGGCACTCAAGTATTCAGTAAGGAATAGCAATTGGTAATTCAATGAACAAGGCGAGTAACTTACTAAAAGCTAGGTGGCAGGTAAGCTTTTAGGGGCAACATTGTAAGTAGGTGGGGTCAAGTCCCAGGAGGGTGGGGGTCAGGTCACAATAAGTTACGGTCAAAGGACCACTGAGACTCACATTACACCACACAAGTCACCTACCTCACACACTCACATACACACATACACACATACACACACACACACACACACACACACACACACACACACACACACACACTCAAATAGGTGAGTACAAATAGGTGAGCACACACACACACACACACACAAACACACACACACACACACAAACACACACACACACACACACAACACACACACACACACACACAACACACACACAACACACACAACACACACACACACACAAAACACACACACACACACACACATAGCCAGACTCACACATACACTCCTCCCTCCCCACCGACATCTCACTCCTTCCCCTGATCCCTTCCCTCCCTCTTTCACCCTCCCCCTCCCCACCTCTCCCTCCTTCCCCCTCTCCCTTTCCCACTCACCCACTTGCTTCTCCCTCCTACCCACTCCCCCTCCCCACTCCTCTCCCACATAGCCACAGTTCCTCCTCTACCTCCCCCCCACACTCTGACATACACACTACTAACCTAACACACAGAATTACATAGGTTTCCCACTCAGAGGCAATCAGGATAAAACAAAAATGGGTTACCAGAGAGCAACAAGAAAAACCAAGGGACAGGAGAAGGAAGCTGCAAAGGAAGATTGGGCAGCAGAACTCGTAAAAAGGGAACATGAATGGGAAAAGAAACTAGAAGAACTTAGCATGAGAATGGAAGAGAGGATAGATATGGAAAGCAGGAAGTGGGAGGTGCAAGTCAAAGCAGCAGAGGCCAGGATACAGAGTTTAAAGAGGAACTGAAAAATTTGAAAGAGCCTAAAGAACTAAAGAACATTTTGGGATTGGCAACAGAGACTGCTACCTCAGTAACAAATAAGGGGACTGTAGGGAAAGGAGCAAAACTGCATGTAGAAACTCTATCAGTGGAGACTGTAGTAAATGAAAGAGCTAAGCTATATGTGGAGGCCCTAACAGACCAGAACAGAGCCCAGGGAAAGCTGAGAAGGGAAAATGACAGGCCACAGAGCCCGAGTACATTAGCTAGTGAAACTGAAGAAAGGAAAGCTGCAATGGAGGAAATCAAATTGAATGAGGGGATACACAGGGATATGCAGTGGGAGAATGAAAGGGTGAGGTTAGTCTTTGTGTATGGGCTTCAGGAACTTAAAGGGGAAACATATGAAGTAAGAAAACAAGGGGAAAAAAAGCAATTGAAAGCATCATGAAAGCAATAGGAGAAGACGACATGACCCAGCTGGAAAATTTTCGGAGAATAGGGGGGGTTTGTAAAAAAAAAGAACCCGGCCAGTGAAAGTGACCTTCAAGGCAGAATCGACTCGGAACAGGATCCTGCAGGAGAAAGCACGATTAAGGGACATGCCGGCTTACAGGAACGTGTATCTCGACCGCGACAGAACACAAGAAGAAAGGCAGAAACTGAGAGAGATAGTACAAAGGCGAAAGGAGGAAAGAGAGGGGATGGAGAAGACAGACAGGGGATCCCAGACACAGGAAGAAGATCAAATACAGCCTCCCTCACAACATCCTATAGAAGCCTCCCAACCAGGTCAATCCCAGTGCAACCAAACACTCTAAACCAAAACACCCATGCCACATCCAATGCCCCCACCCACTGCATTACAAACTCCACCCCCACAGCAACCACCCATAGTTTCTTATCAGGTCTCCCACTTCCCCAACCCCAATACACCTCCCAGACCACAGTCTTAGAAAAGAAGTTGAAGGTGTGGTATACAGTTACAGATGGAATAACAAATAAGTATGAGGAGTGGCACAAAAGAATCAACGAGACATCTCCAGACATAATAGCACTCACAGAAACAAAACTCACCAGAATAATAACAGATTCAATCTTTCCATCCGGATTTCAAATTCTCAGGAAAGACAGAGGGAGGAGAGGGGGAGGAGGAGTTGCACTGCTCATTAAAAACCAATGTGGTTTTGAGAAAATGGAAAGAATGGATGGCAAGGGCGAAAGGAACTACTTAGTAGGAACAATCCAGTCTGAGGGACATAAGGTGATAATTGCAGTAATGTACAACCCACCACAGAACTGCAGGAGGCCAAGAGAAGAATACGATGAGAGCAACAGAGCAATGATCGACACACTAGCCGAGGTGGCCAGGAGAGCACACATGGAGGGAGCAAAGTTACTAGTTATGGGTGATTTCAATCACAATGAGATTGACTGGGAAAACCTGGAGCCCCATGGATGTCCCGAAACATGGAGAGCCAAGATGATGGATGTGGTACTGGAAAACCTCATGCATCAACATGTTAGAGACACTACCAGAGGGAGAGGAGAGGATGAACCAGCAAAACTGGACCTTGTATTCACCTTGAGTAGTTCGGACATCGAGGATATCATGTATGAAAGGCCCCTGGGAGCTAGTGATCATGTGGTTCTGTGCTTCGACTACATAGTTGAGCTCCAAGTGGAGAGAGTAGCAGGAATATGGTGGGAAAAACCAAACTACAAAAGGGGGGAACTACTCAGGCATGAGGAACTTCCTTCAAGACATTCAGTGGGAGAGGGAACTGACAGGAAAACCAGTACAAGAAATGATGGACTATGTGGCAACAAAATGCAAGGAGGCAGAGGATACGTTTGTTCCCAAGGGAAACAGAAATAATAAGAAGAACAGAACGAGTCCTTGGTTCACCCAAAGGTGTAGGGAGGCAAAAACTAGGTGTACTAGAGAATGGAAAAGGTACAGAAGACAGATAACTCAGGAAAATAAAGAGATTAGCCGAAGAGCCAGAAACGAATATGCACAGATAAGAAGGGAGGCTCAGCGACAATATGAAAATGACATAGCATCGAAAGTCAAGACTGACCCGAAGCTGTTGTACAGCCACATCAGGAGGAAAACAACTGTCAAGGACCAGGTAATCAGACTGAGGAAGGGTGATGGGGAATTCACAAGATACGACCGAGAGGTATGTCAGGAGCTCAACAAGAGATTTAAAGAAGTATTTACAGTGGAAACCAGTAGGACTCCAGGAAATCAGAACAGGGGGGTACACAAGCAAGTGTTGGATGAGGTACATATAACCAAGGAGGAGGTGAAGAAGCTGCTATGCGAAGTTGACACCTCAAAGGCGATGGGACCAGACAACATCTCTCCATGGGTCCTTAAAGAGGGAGCAGAGATATTGTGTGTACCATTAACAAAGATCTTCAACACATCATTTGAAACTGGGCAACTCCCCGAGGTATGGAAGATGGCAAATGTAGTCCCAATTTTTAAAAAGGGAGACAGACATGAGGCACTAAACTACAGACCTGTATCACTAACGTGTATAGTATGCAAGGTCATGGAGAAGATCATCAGGAGGAGAGTAGTGGAGCACCTGGAAAGAAACAAGTGTATAAGTGACAACCAGCACGGTTTCAGGGAAGGAAAATCCTGTGTCACAAACCTACTAGAGTTTTATGACAAGGTGACAGAAGTAAGACAAGAGAGAGAGAGGGGTGGATCGACTGCATTTTTTAGGACTGCAAGAAGGCCTTCGATACAGTTCCTCACAAGAGGTTACTGCAAAAGCTAGAGGATCAGGCACACATAACAGGAAAGGCACTGCAATGGATCAGAGAATACCTGACAGGGAGGCAACAACGAGCCATGGTACGTGACGAGGTGTCAGAGTGGGCGCCTGTGACAAGCAGGGTTCCACAGGGGCCAGTCTTAGGACCTGCGCTATTCTTGGTATATGTGAACGGCATAACGGAAGGGATAGACTCAGAAGTGTCCTTGTTTGCAGGTGATGTGAAGTTAATGAGAAGAATCAAATCGGATGAGGATCAGGCAGGACTACAAAGAGACCTGGACAGGCTACAAGCCTGGTCCAGCAACTGGCTCCTTGAGTTTAACCCTGCCAAATGCAAAGTCATGAAGATTGGGGAAGGGCAAAGAAGACCGCAGACACAATATAGTTTAGATGGCCAAAGACTGCAAACCTCACTCAAGGAAAAAGATCTGGGGGTGAGTATAACACCGAGCATATCTCCTGAGGGGCACATCAATCATATAACTGCTGCAGCATACGGGCGCCTGGCAAACCCACGGATAGCGTTCCGATACCTCAGTAAGGATTCGTTCAAGACTCTGTATACCATTTACGTCAGGCCCATACTGGAGTATGCGGCACCAGTTTGGAATCCACACCTAGTCAAGCACGTCAAGAAATTAGAGAAAGTGCAAAGGTTTGCAACAAGACTAGTCCCAGAGCTACGGGGATTGCCCTACGAAGAAAGGTTGAGGGAAATCGGCCTGACGACACTGGAGGACAGGAGGGTCAGGGGAGACATTATAACGACATATAAAATACTGCGCGGAATAGACAAGGTGGACAAAGACTGGATGTTCCAGAGATGGGACACAGACACAAGAGGTCACAATTGGAAGTTGAAGACTCAGATGAATCAAAGGGATGTTAGGAAGTATTTCTTCAGTCATAGAGTAGTCAGGCCGTGGAATGGCCTAGAAAGTGACGTAGTGGAGGCGGGAACCATACATAGTTTTAAGGCGAGGTATGATAAAGCTCATGGGGCAGGGAGAAAGAGGACCTAGTAGCAATCAGCGAAGAGGCGGGGCCAGGAGCTATGAATCGACCCCTGAAACCACAAATAGGTGAGTACAAATAGGTGAGTACACACACACACACACACACACACACACACACACACACACACACACACACACGCACACACATACACACTCGACCCCTGCAACTACATATATGAGAGTACACAAATACACACACACACACACACACACATACAAAACTACTAAAGTGAAAGACTGTAAACGCAATGATGGATCACGTTACAACAAAGTGCAGGCAGGTCTATAGAAAGTTCGTACCCAGGGACAACAAAAGCAACGGGATGACCAGAGTGAAACCTTGATTCTCTCAACAGTGTGGAGAGGCCGAAGCCAAGGGTACTATAGCATGGAAAATGTATAGAACGTAAACGGATCAAGAAAAGAAGGAGTTAATCACAAGAACCAGAAAATATTATTCATAGATACGGAGAGAGGCAGAGCGACAATACGAGAATGACATATCATGAAAAGCCACATCTGACCCAAAGCTGTTATACAGTCATATACAGAGAAAACCAACAGTCAAGGACCAGGTAATCAAGTTGAGGAAGGAAGGAAGAGTGACCAGAAAGTATTTGAAGATTCACTTTCAAGACAAAAATACTTCCAACACACAGAGGTGATAGGGTGCACCAGCAAGTGCTGGACACACTTCACACAACCAAGAAGAAGGTCAAGAAATTTCTAAGTGAACTAGATACATCGAAGGCGGTGGGTCCAGATGACATATTTCTGTCGGTCCTGAGGGAGGGCGAAGAGGCACTGTGCGCCTCAAGCAGCAGCAGTGCTGGTATATGATGTGTCAGTGTGGGTGCAGGTATCGAGTGGCATTCCACAAGGATCGGTCCTAGGCCCGGTGATGTTTCTTGGATATGTGAGTGACATGATGGAAGGAAAGAATTCAGAGGTGTCCTGTTCGCATAAAAAGTGAAACTAATTAGGAAAATACAAGAAGATGAGGATCAGGTAAGATTATAAAGGGATCTGGACAGGCTGCAAGCCTGCTCCTACAAATGGCTCCTGAAGTTTAGCCTCATCAAGTGCGAAGTCATGAAGCTTGGTGAAAAATAAAGTAGACCTCAGACCTAGTACAGGTTACTGGATCAAAGGTTGAAAACGTCACTTGAGCAAAAAGTTAATGGGATGATCATTATTCCCAGCACATCCCTTGAGGCGCATATCAGCTGCTGTAGTATATGGGCGCATGGCAAACCTTAGTAAAGTATATGAATATCTAAGTAAAGAGTCATTCACAACACTGTACACCATGTACTTCAGGCCCATATTCGAGTATGTAGCAACAGAATGGAACGAACACTTGATCAAACACGTCAGGAAATTGCAGAAAGTGCAAAAGTTTGCAACAAGACTAGTCCCAGAGTTTATGAGTAAAGGTTAAAGGAGCTCACCCTGATGACAGTGAAGGACCTGTAGGGATAGGGAGGACATGGTATCGAAATATATGATGCTTGGAGGAACTCGCATGGTGGACAGGGCTATAATGTTTTAGAGATGGCACACAGGAAAAACGGGAACAGAACTAGAAGTTGAAAACTCAGAAAAGTGGCAGATGCAGTTCATTGTAGATAAATGCAAGGTTCTGAAGTTCGGGAGTGTCCACAACCCTAGTACTTATCAGTCAAATAACGTAGAACTTAACCATACAGATTGTGAGAAGGACCTGGGGGTTATGGTAAGCAGAAACCTTAAACCAAGACAACAATGCCTAAGCGTACGTAACAAAGCAAACAGATTACTGGGATTTGTATCTAGAAGTGTAAGCAACAGAATTCAGCGGTTATTTTACAGCTTTATGCATCATTAGAAAGGCCTCACCTAGAATACATAGCTCAGTTCTAGTCTTCATATTACAGAATGGATATTAATTCGCTAGAAAACATCCAGCATAGAATGACCAAATTAATATATAGCATTAGAAATCTTCCGTACGAAGAGCGATTGAAGACTCTTAAACTACATTCACTTGTAAGACGAAGAATGAGAGGAGACATGATCGAAGTGTATAAGTGGAAGATGGGTATTAACAAAGGGGATATAAATAAGGTTTTGAGGATATCTTTTCAAGAAAGAACTCGCAATAATGGATTCAAATTAGATAAGTGTAGATTTCGAAAGGATATAGGAAAGTATTGGTTTGGAAATAGGGTAGCTGATGAGTGGAACAGTCTGCCTAGTAGGCTTATTGAAACTAAAACGTTGGGTAGTTTCATATTTAGGTTAGATAAATACATCAGTGAGAGGGTTTGGATTTGAGTGAGACTTGCATAATGAGCAAATAGAATCATCAAAACTTATTTTTTGGGTAGCATTGAAAATTGGGTTGGGCAAATATGTTGTTAGTGGGAAGGATTGTAAAGGACCTGCCTAGAATGGGCCAACAAGCCTGCTGCAGTGTTCCTCCTTTCTTATGTTCTTATGAGCCATAGGACTGTTAGGAACTTCAACCACAGAGTTGTAAGGAAGTGGAACAATCTGTTGAGTGATGTAGTGGAGGCAGGATCCATACATATTTTCAAGAAGTGGTATGATATGGCTCTTGGAGCAGGGAGAGAGTGAACTAGTAGCGACTAGCAAAGAGGCGGGGCCATAAGCTCTGAATCGATCTCTGAAGCCACGTAGGGTGAGTATACTCACACACACACAAATACACACATCATACACACACATCACACACACATTCACATACACACACACATATAAACAAACATACACACACACACACGCACACAAACACACACACACACACACACACACACACACACACACACGCACACCTCACATGCTCCACACACTCTGACTCTCCCTTCCCCCCTCTCTCTCTCTAACTCACACTTAACCACACTCCCTATCTCTCTTTACCCCACTTTCTCCCCGTCATCTTCCTTTTCATCCTCCCAACTCCTTCTACTTCCCCCCCCCCCATTGCTCTTCCCCCTGTCTTCCCTCCCATCTCTCTTCCTCCTGCTGCTGTCTGCCCTCCAGCTCACTATCTTCTTCCCCTCCCTGTTTCCTCCTCCCTTCTCCCCACAACAAACACCCCCTCCCTCCCCACAACAAACACCCCCCCCTCCACAGTACTCTTGGCATAAGCTCTTCTGTCAAAAAGAAACATGGGACACCAAAAACCTGGACGGTGAACCAGAGGAATGGTGGATGAAGCAAGTGGTGGACCTGGGAGAGAGGACTGAGAGGCAGAGCTCACGTGTAGAGAGGAGGAGTGGGGGAGGAGGCTGGAAGAGATCAGCAAGAAAATGGAAGAGAAAATAGCTGAGGAGAGCAGGAAATGGGAATTACAAATGACAGCAACTGAAGGTAAGATACAGAGCTTAGTAGAAGAACTAAAGATTCTGAAACAGCCTAAAGAACCAAAGGACAGTACAGCCATGACACCAAGAGCTACTACATCAGTCACCGATGAGGGGACAGTAGGGGACAATGAAGATATACTGTATGCGATGACTCTATCAGACCCAAGGGGGGCCTGGGAAAAGGCAGGGAGAACAGCAAGAACTAATGAGGGGACTAAAGTCAATGAAGGAGCTAAGCTATACACAGAGGCTCTAACAGACAACTGCCATGTCCAGGAACAGATAAGCAGAGGGAC
Organism: Cherax quadricarinatus; assembly: GCF_038502225.1. Taxonomy (NCBI): domain Eukaryota; kingdom Metazoa; phylum Arthropoda; class Malacostraca; order Decapoda; family Parastacidae; genus Cherax; species Cherax quadricarinatus. The sequence continues at coordinate 42,034,648 of NC_091307.1, forward strand.
ACCAGATAGGGAAGAGACAGTAAGAAGCAATGCATCAATGGCAGAAACTAATTCGAATCAGAGGATGCTCAGGGAAGCACAGTGGGAGGATGAAAGGGAGAAGGCCGTTTTTGTCTATGGGCTCCAAGAAGTAGATGGTGAAACTTACGAGGCAAGGAAACAGGAGGAGAAAAAAATTATTGAAAGTATCATGAAAGCAATAGGAGAGGACGACATTACCCAACTGACAAATTTTCAGAGAACTGGGTGGTTTGCGAGGGGAAAAAAACGTCCGGTCAAAGTGATATTCAAGGCAGAGTCAGCTCAAAGCCGGATCCTGCAGGAGAAAGCCCGCCTAAGGGACAATCAGGTGTTCCGGAGTGTGTATCTCAACCGAGGTACACAAGAATAAGGGATGACACTGAAAGAGAGGGTGCAACGTCACAAGGAGGAATAGGAGGCAAAGAAGGTGGAGAGCAGGAGAAATCAGGCCCAAGTGGAAGAACAAACACAACCCCCTCCAGTACCACCCACAGAAGGAACACAACCATGGCAATCCTAAAGCAATCAAACGATCTAACCCAAAACTCTCTCACTGTATCTCTGCCCTCATCCCCCTCAGTGCAAACCCCACCCCCACAGAAAACCACAGTAACCCACATATCCCCCTCTGCATAAACCCCACCTCCACAGTAACCCACACATCCCCCTCAGCTCAAACCCCACCCCCACAGAAACCCACAGTAATCCACACAATGTACCCTCTATCCCCATCCCCGTCACCACAACCCCCTCCCCCACTGTAACCACCCACAGAGCCTCTCCCCCATCCCCCTCACCACCATGCCACTGAAACCCCAAATAGGCCCTCTGCCCCCACACCCCACACCACAGACCCCACCCCCACACCAACCCACTATAGGCCCCTGCCAGGGCACATGCACCCCCTAACCCACCTCTCTCCCTAGACCACAGTTATTGAAAAGAAGTTGAAGGTTTGGTACATGAACAAGCATAGAATAACGAATAAATGTGAGGAGTGGCATGAAAGAATCAATGAGATGTCCCCAGACATCGTAGCAGTTACAGAAACAAAACTCACTGGGATAATAACAGATGCAATCCTCCCACCCGGATATCAGATCCTGAGAAAGGATAGAAGGAGCAGGGGGGGAGGAGGGGTTGCACTACTAATAAAAAACCGGTGGGGTCATCAAGAAATGGAAGGTATTGAAGAGATTTGGGAAAGGGATTACATAGTAGATACAGTTCAGTCAGGGAAACACAAGGTAGTCATTGCAGTGATGTATAACCCACCACTGAACTACAGGAGGCTAAGAGAGGAATATGAGTGCAACGGAGCAATGGTGGACTATTACAACCCAGGATTCCAAATGGCCTGTTATCCTGGGTGTCAAGGGAGCAAAATAAACACAGCAGAAAAAGTTTAGACTTATATTATCCTTCACCAGTTTAGAACAGCAATATGTACACTATGTACAGTGATAAGTATAGTGCACTCCACGGTAAGCAAGGCAGAAATAGAAGCCACAAGATAGCAGACCGTGCTTCAACCAGTTCTAGAATGGGAATGACAAGGGCAGACAGGAGAGTGGTACCCACATAACCTCTGCAATTGCCAAAACCATCTTCTTATTGGCTAGAACCTGGTCACTAGTTGAACGACGGGGCCCCATCATCAACTCTCAGCAACCTGGTTCGCTGGTTGGGGGAGATAGCCTTTAAATGAGGGTGTGTACATGAGCCGAATAAAGGTTACGTACTCTTTGCATGCCACACCCCCACTCAGAGAAGGCTCAGGATTAGGCTGCCACCTCCCAGTGGTAACCGTGCTGCCATGGCACAAAATAATGGGACCGCCTTTCCTCTCCTCCATCCAACTCTTAGAGCTCAGCTTTTCTCATTACAAAAAGTCAGGCTAGCATAGGTCCAAGATACAGGCAGACGGTAGCCCGCATCCCCTCACTAAAAAAAAACCCACACCAGGGGATAAAAAAAAAGAGCGTGGAAAGGGTTACCACAAGTAACCTAACATCCTAACCTAAGTAAATAGAATATTAGACTCTAGATAAAGAGTCTGCCAACACATTTTCTTTGCCGGCAATATGTACAATTTTGATATTATATGGCTGCAGCCTTAGCGTCCAATGCATGAGCCTTGTGTTGTGGTTCTTCATGGTTTGGAGATATACTAGAGGATTGTGATCACTGTAGACTGTGACCACCTGCGATGTCTGGCCCACATAAACATCGAAATGCTCCAAAGCCAGTACCAGCGCGAGGGCTTCTTTTTCGATGGTAGAGTAAGCCCTCTGATGTGGCTGGAACTTGGCAGAAAAGTATGCTACAGGCTGCAACTCCTCATTCTCGTTTTGTAATAGTACTGCCCCAACCCCAGACTCACAAGCATCAACCTGTAATGAAAAAGGTTTGAAGAAGTCTGGAGACAAGAGAATGGGTGCAGTACACAATATTCTTTTTGCTTTGTCAAAAGAAGTTTGACAATCATGGGTCCAATTAAAGGGAACTTTGTGACTGGTAAGAGAGGTAAGAGGGGCTACAATATCTGAGAAATTATTACAGAATCTTCTGTAAAATCCTATCATGCCTAGGAAACGTTGAAGAGATTTCCTACCATGAGAAACTGGATAATCTTTAATAGCAAGAACTTTAGCAAGTTTAGGGGCAACTTTACCACTACCTACTTCATGGCCTAGAAAAGTGATAGTGGCCTGGCCAAAGGAAGATTTAGATAAATTAACTGTTAAATGGGAACTCTGAAAAGTCTCAAAAAGAGCCTTAAGTCTAAGTAGGTGTTGATCCCAAGTATCAGACACCACAACAATATCATCTAGGTACGCTGCCGTGCCTTCAAGTCCTTTAATAGCCTGATGGATAAGTTTCTGGAATGAAGAGGGGGGATTTTTCATTCTGAAGGGGGTAACTGTGTATTGATAATGACCTCCTGGAATTACGAAGGCAGAGATTTCCTTCGCCTTATCCGTCAATGGTACCTGATAGTAACCTTTAAGGAGATCTAACTTGGACACAAAAGTAGCCTTACCCACAAAGTCAATTACGTCATCCAGACGAGGAAGAGGGTAAGCATCTGTAATTGTGACCTCATTCACCTTACGGTAGTCTGTACACATACGAAACCCTCCATCAGCCTTCTTAACAAGGATGCACGGTGAAGCCCATGGACTAGATGACTCCTCCACTAAACCATGCTTTAACAAAAATTCTACTTCCTGCTGAAGTAGTCTCTGCTTTTCAGGATTAGCTCTGTAGGGGGAGAGTTTAATAACCTAACGTACATTTTTTCGGCACATCCGAAAAAATATTAGGATATGACTGTAGAAGGTCAGTTAAACTTGTTGCTTGCGTTTCAGATAGTCCCTCCATTAAAGAACTAGGATCCTTGAGGAGGACAGAATTAGAAAGTTTAATATTAATTTCAGAGACAGAGTGCAAAGAATCAGAGTCGTCCTCGAAGGTAGAGGACAGTCATTACTGGGACTTTATCTGGTGTATGAAAAGATTTTAATTGATTGATGTGGTAAATTTTAGTTTTTGAGGTCTTATCAATGGGAGCTACCACATAATTTACATCAGATAATCTACTTACAATCTGCATAGGTCCCGTAAATCTAGCTTTCAAGGTGTGGCCAGGTATAGGTTCCTGCACCAACACCTTGTCTCCTGGATGGAAGGAGCGGAATTGTGCACTTCTGTCATACCTTTGTTTCATCTTATTTTGAGCAGTCTTTAGGTTAGCCTTGGCTAACTGACGTGCCACCTGCAACCTTGAAGACGGGTTGTAGAGTGTTGAGCTAACGTCTTCTCCCATCCATCCTTCTTTGAGCACCCGACGAGGACCTCGTACATTGTGCCCAAAGATCAGCTCAAACGGACTATACCCTGTAGACTCTTGCACCGTCTCTCGTACTGAGAACAGCAACAAAGGTAGTGATTCATCCCAGTCTGTAGGAAACTGCATGCAAAAAGTTCTCATCATGGTTTTTAACGTCTGATGGAATCTTTCCAAGGCGCCTTGGGACCAAGGATGATAGGTAGTGGATAAGTTGTGGATTATCCCTAACCTAGTTAATATTTCCTTAAATGCTTTGGCAGTAAAGTTAGTACCTTGATCACTTTGAATAGTTTTAGGAATTCCAAAACAAGAAATGAATTTGGTTAAAGCTTTGAGAATAGCTTTAGTATTAATACTACGCATGGGAATTGCTTCAGGGTATCTGGTTACTTTATCCACAATCGTAAATAAATATTGATTTCCAGACTTTGACCTAGGTAGTGGACCTACACAATCTATAATTAAATCTGCAAAAGGTTCTCCATCAGCAGGTATAGGTTGGAGAGGTGCAGGTTTAATGGAATGTCCAGGTTTCCCTACTTTCTGACATTCTCGGCTACACCTAATATGATTCTTCACATCTTTCTTTAATTTTGGCCAATAAAATTCTTTTGTGATTCTACACAAGGTTTTAGTAATTCCTAAGTGACCTCCTAATGAAGTATTATGAGCTATATTTAATATTTGAGGTCTAAACTTGGTTGGAACCACTAACCTGTCATACAATTGCCGGCCCTCTATCTCCTTACCAGTCTCAGTGCGGATCAAATAATCGTTTTTAACTTCATACTTGACCGGATGACCCAAAGAGGATTTACCCATGGCTGCCTGAAAAGCGAATTTTAAAGAAGGGTCCTTTCGTTGTTCCTCCCGGAAGGACAGTCCCTCGGGCATGGAAACAGAGACATCTGGCAATCCTGCAACCTGGGAATAGGAAGGCTTGATCGGGGTCTGTTCACTTGATTTACGAGGTTCCGGCCGGTGTGCCTCATAAAACAACGTGGCTATTCCGAGATCGGTGTCGTCCAAGGATAGGTCAACATTCTCTCCAGACAACCCTTGGGATGTTGCCCGAGTTATGGCCAACACCGGAGAAGAATTGCTCATTATAGGTTCAGGACACGCACTAACAGTAGTAATGTTATTACCCAGTAATAACATGGCATCTTTCATGGGGAATCCTTTTGAGACACCGACAGTCAAGTACCCAGTGTAATATTTGCACTGTACATAAATTTTATGCAAAGGGACAGAATATATAGCTCCTCCAAATGCTTCCAATAAAACAGAGGAATTCAAGGAAGTGTTCTCTGAAAGGGGTAATATTCCTTCTCTTACAAGTGAGCAATATGCTCCAGTATCTCTAAAGGTTTTAACTTCAGTTGTTTCTGAGTTTTCCTGAAGGGAAATAAGACTCTTACAATAATAAGGGGCCATCCCTTTTCTACTTCTCTAGGGGACATGTTACTAGGGATATTAGAGATTTTCCCGATGGGTTGGGGTTTGTGGGGGCAGTTGGGACGGATATGACCTACTTTGTTATAGAGGAAGCAGACGACAGGCTTGCCCTTTACTACCTGCTGACGTTGCAACTGGTGTCGCTCTGGATGGTGTCTCTCTGGATACTGTTGTCGAGATGCACCATGTTGAGTAGTTTGTCTCTCAGCAGGTGGACCATAAGTTGAGAACCGTGGCTCACCAGGTGACTTAGTTGGCTGACGTAGACGTTCTCCCTCCGGCTGGCACTTCATTCTCGAAGGTTGACGATCTCTGCTCATGCCAGGCTGTTGAAAAGAGAGACAGGACCGCTCGGACAAGGAGCTGTTAGTTTCGAAGGTATCAGCCAACCTGGCTGCCTCCAATGCAGTGGTTAAGTCACGATCCTGCAGAAAGACTCGAACCTCTGGTCCCACAGACTCCAGCAGGTTATCAATCAGAATAAACTGTACCAGCTCCTCAAAGGTAGAGACACCACTTGCTTTATACCAGCTGGTAAAAGCTTTGGTTTGCTGTCTTACAAAGTCCACCAGGGATTGACCAAGCTGCCGCCTGCTTAGTTTGAAAAGCTTTTTATATTTGGCTGGGATACATGTACATGCTCCCAACACTGTGGTCTTCACTACTTGATAATCAGAAAATTCAGCGTCATTTAATGCTGACGTAAATTCCTGTGCTTTACCAAACAATGCTGTATGAACCAACGATGCCCAGTGCTGTTCCGGCCACCTCAAGGCTCGAGCCTGATTTTCGAAGCTTTCGAAAAATTGTTCTGGTTCGGCCTCATTGAAGCGGGGAACAAACTGTACTGCTTTCTGTAAACTAAAATCATTTACAGAATGCGAAAACTGCCTCCTTTCTCTTTCCCTATCAAATTCTTCCCTTGCGAATGCTCTCTGTTCCCTAGTTTGCTCAAGATTGATTTTTGCCAGCTCAAGTGCCAACGACGCTGATTCACCTTGAGACAACCCAGCTGCACTATACTGACCATTTTGCTCCGTAGGTGTATCATCTTCCTTCTGCGAGAACATAGTAGTTTTTGCCCTAGCTCCCGTAGAGGGAGGAGTCTGATGTGCCATCTCTTCTTCTCGAAGTTTGTCAGCAATCAGTGAACGAAGTTGCGCAGCTGTGAGCGTGCGTTCATATTTAATGCCAATGGAACGAGTAATTTGCCAACAACGCTGTAGGGACAATTTAGGTAGGTTATGCAAAGTATATGCCGACACCAGACGTCTGACTCGTCTAGGTGGCATAAGTTATTCGCTATGCACAGTACGACTGCAGAATACCCCAACGTAACACGTTAATTTGCAGAACACGCTTAGCTATGCACAGTACGATTGCATAATACGCATACAAGCAAAGCCGACTGCAAAATTCTCCACACCGAACAGGCTAGTGACAACTGATACGCAAAATTTGTAAAGCAATGCCAGACAGCTACACCTTTCTATAAGATTGACCGTAGCGAAGCGAGCACACCGAACAAGCTTGTAGCGAGCTGTTGAACGATCACACAATAGCAAGGCTGACCATAACAAAGCAACTGACACGCAAAATTTGTAAAGCGTTGGCAAAGCTAATGCAATGCCAGACAGCAATCTGCACAATGTTCCTGCTACCAGCTTCACCCTAAGCTCAACCGTTTCTCTAAGTCCAGCTCCAGCTCTCGGACAGGCTACCCATATTACAACCCAGGATTCCAAATGGCCTGTTATCCTGGGTGTAAAAGAAGCAAAATAAACACAGCAGAAAAAGTTTATACTTATATTATCCTTCACCAATTTAGAACAGCAATATGTACACTATGTACAGTGATAAGTATAGTGCACTCCACGGTAAGCAAGGCAGAAATAGAAGCCACAAGATAGCAGACCGTGCTTCAACCAGCTCTAGAATGGGAATGACAATGGCAGACAGGAGAGTGGTACCCACATAACCTCTGCGATTGCCAAAACCATCTTCTTATTGGCTAGAACCTGGTCACTAGTTGAACGACGGGGCCCCATCATCAGCTCTCAGCAACCTGGTTCGCTGGATGGGGGAGATAGCCTGTAAATGAGGGTGTGTACATGCGCCGAATAAAGGTTACGTACTCTTTGCATGCCACATGGACACACTAGCTGAGGTGGCAAGAAGGGCTCACTCGAGTAGAGCGACGTAATTGGTCATGGGTGATTTCAATCACAGGGAGATTGATTGGGAAAACCTGGAGCAACATGGGGATCCCGAAGTATGGAGAGCCAAGATGTGGTGCTGGCAAATCTCATGCACCAACATGTTAGGGATACTACCAGAGAGAGAGGGGAGGATGAACCAGCTAGACTGAGTAGCTCAGAGTAGCTCAGACTTTGAGCACATCACATATGAAAGGCCCCCTGGAGCTAGTGACTACGTAGTTATGAGCTTTGAATACATTGTTGAGCTAAAAGTGGAGAAGGTAACAGAAGTAGAAAAGGAAAAGCTAAACTATAAAAGGGGGGACTACACAGGAATGAGAACCTTCCTGCAGGAGGTTCAGTGGGAACAGGAGTTGGTAGGAAAATCAGTAAATGAAATGATGGACTTTGTAACAACAAAATGCAAGGAGGCAGAGGAAAGGTTTGTTCCCAAGGGTAACAGAAATAATGGGAAGAACAGAACGACCCCTTGGTTTACCCGAAGGTGTAGGGAGGCAAAAACTAAGTGCTCTAGAGAATGGAAAAAGTACAGAAGGCAAAGAACTCAGGAGAATAAAAAGATTAGTCGATGAGCCAGAAACGAGTATGCACAGATAAGGAGGGAGGCACAGAGGCAGTATGAAAATGACATAGCATCGAATGTCAATCTGCCCCAAACTACTCTACATCCACATCAGGAGGAAGACAATAGTCAAGGACCAGGTAATCAGGCTGAGGAAAAATGGTGGGGAGCTCACAAAAAATGACCAGGAGGTATGTGAGGAGCTCAACATGAGATTTCAGGAAGTATTTGCAGTGGGAAGTCAAAACAGTGGGGTACATCAACACGGGATATACCAACAAGTGTTGGATGAAATACACACAACTCAGGAGGAGGTGGAGAAGCTCTTAAGTGACCTTGATACCTCAAAGGCGGTGGGATCGGATATATCTCCATGAGTCCTTAGAGAGGGAGCAGGGAGACTACATGCACCACTAACCAAAACCAACACTTCCTTTGAAACTGGGCAACTACCTGAAGTATGGAAGAAGGCAAATATAGTCCCCATCTTTAAGAATGGAGAGAGAAATGAAGCACTAAATTATAGACCAGTGTCACTGACGTGTATAGTATGCAAAGTCTTGGAAAAGATTATCAGGAGGAGAGCGGTGGAGCACCTGGAGCGGAATAAGATTGTAAACGACAACCAGCACGGATTCATGGAAGGCAAATCCTGTGTCACAAACCTACTAGAGTTTTATGACAAGGTAACTGAAATAAGAAATGAGAGGGAGGGGTGGGTTGATTGCATTTTCTTGGACTGCAAGAAGGCCTTTGACAGTTCCTCACAAGAGATTAGCAAAGAAGCTAGAGGAACAGGCACTTATAACAGGAAGGGCACTGCAATGGATCAGAGAATACCTAACAGGAAGGCAACAGCGAGTCATGGTCCGTGATGAGGTATCACAGTGGGCGCCGGTGACGAGCGGGGTCCCACAGGGGTCAGTCCTGGGACCAGTGCTATTCTTGGTATATGTGAACGACATGACGGAAGGGATAGACTCAGAAGTGTCCCTGTTTGCAGATGACATGAAGTTAATGAGGAGAATTAAATCAAACGCGGACCAGTCAGGTCTACAAAGAGACCAGGACAAGCTGGATGCGCGGTCTAGAAACTGGTTCCTAGAATTTAACCCCGCCAAATGCAAAGTCATGAAGATCGGAGGAGAGCAAAGAAGACAGCAGACAGAGTATAAGCTAGGAGGCCAAAGGCTGCAAACCTCACTCAAGGAGAAAACCTAGGAGTGAGTATAATACCGAGTTCATCGCCAGAAGCACACATTAACCAGATAACTGCTGCGACAAATGGGCGCTTGGCAAACCTGAGAAAAGCGTTCCGGTACCTCAGTAAGGAATCGTTCAAGACTATACACTGTGTACGTTAGGCCCAGTTTGGAACCCACACCTGGTCAAACACGTCAAGAAATTAGAGAAAGTGCAAAGGTTTGCAACAAGGCTAGTTCCAGAGCTAAGGGGAATGTCCTATGAAGAAAGATTAAGGGAAATCGCTCTGACAACACTGGAGGACAGGAGGGTCAAGGGAGACATGATAACGACATACAAAATACTGCGTGGAATGGACAGAGACAGGATGTTCCAGAGATGGGACACAGAAACAAGGAGTCACAATTGGAAGCTGAAGACAGATGAGTCAAAGGGATGTTAGGAATTATTTCCTCAGTCAAAGAGTAGTTAGGAAGTGGAATAGTCTGGCAAGCGATGTAGTGGGGGCAGGAACTTTACATACTTTTAAGGGGAAAGAGGACCTAGTAGCGGTCGGTGAAGAGGCGGGGCCAGGATCTGAGTCTCGGCCCCTGCAACCACAATTAGGTTAGTACAATTAGGCGAGTACTCACACACTCACACACACACACACACACACACACACACACACACACACACACACACACACACACACACACACACACACACAACAGAACTGCAGGAGGCCAAGAGAGGAATATGAAGAGAACAACAGAGCGATGGACATACTGGCTTAAGTGGCAAGAAGAGCTCGCTCGAGCAGAGCAAAGTTACTGGTTATGGGCGATTTCAACCACAGGCACATCGATTGGGAAAACCTGGAGCCACATGGGAGCCCCGAAGCATGGAGAGGCAAGGTGATTGATGTGGTAATGGAAAACCTCATGTATAAACATGTCAGGGACACTAAGAGAGAGACAGGGGAGGATGAATCAGCTAGACTGGACCTTGTGTTCACCCTGAGCAGTTCGGACATTGAGCACATCACATATGAAAGGCCCCTTGGAGCTAGTGATCACGTGGTTCTGAGACTCGATTATACAGTAGAGTTTCAAGTGGATAGGGTAACAGGAGTTGAATGGGAAAAGCCAAACTATAAAAGGGGGGACTACTCAGGAATGAGGAGGCTCAGTGGGACAGAGAATTGGCAGGAAAGTCAGTAAATGAAATGATGGAATACGTAACAACAAAATGCAAGGAGGCAGAGGAAAGGTTTGTTCCCAATGGCAACAGAAATAATGGAAAGACCATAGCGAGTCCTTGGTTTATCCGAAGGTGTAGGGAGGCAAAAACTAAGTGTGCCAAAGAATGGAAAAGGTACGGAAGGCAAAGGGCCCAGGCAAACAAGGAGATTAATCGAAGAGCCAGAAACGAGTATGCACAGATAAGGAGGGAGGCCCAGCGACATAGCATCAAAAGTCAAGTCTCACCCGAAACTGCTGTAAAGCCACATTAGGAAGAAGACAACAGTCAAAGACCAGGTGATCAGGCTGAGGAAAGAAGGAGGAGAACTCACAAGAAACGTTCAAGAGGTATGCGAGGCGCTCAACACGAGATTAAATAGTTACAGTGGAGACAGGAAGGACACTGGGAATACACCAAGAAGTGATGGATGACATACACACAACTGAGGAGGAGGTGAAGAAGCTGCTAAGTGACCTTGATACCTCAAAAGCAATGAGACCAGACATCTCCCGGTGGGTCCTCAGGGAGGGAGTAAAAATGATATGTGCCACTAACCTCAATCTTTAATACATCCCTTGAAATTGGGCAACTACTTGAGGTATGAAAGACGGTAAATATAGTTCCCATATTTAAAAAAAGGAGACAGAAAAGAAGCACTAAACTATAGACCAGTGTCACTGACGTTATTAGTATCCAAAATCATGGAGAAGATCATCAGGAGGACTGTGGTGGAGCACCTGGAGTGGAACAAGTGTATAAACGAAGACCAGCACGGATTCATGGAAGGCAAATCCTGTGTCACAAACCTTCTGGAGTTTTATGATAGAGTAACAGAAGAAAGACACGAGAGAGAGGGGTGGGTTGATTGCATTTTCTTGGACTGCAAGAAGGCCTTCGACACAGTTCCTTACAAGAGATTAGTGCAGAAGCTAGAGGATCAGGCGTGAATAACAGGAAGGGTATAGCAATGGATCAGAGAATACCTGACAGGGAGGCAACAACGAGTCATGGTACCTGATGAGGTATTACAGCGGGCACCTGTGACGAGCGGGGTCCCACAGGGGCCGGTCCTACGACCAGTGCTATTTTTGGTATATGTTAATGACATGATGGAAGGGATACATTCAGAAGTGTCCCTGTTCGCAGATGATGTGAAGTTTATGAGGAGAATTAAATCAGATGAGGATCAGGCAGGACTTCAAAGAGACCTGGACAGGCTGGACACCTGGTCCAGCAACTGGCTTCTCGAATTTAACCCAACCAAACGCAAAGTCATGAAGATCGGGGAAGGGCAAAGAAGACCACTGACAGAGTATAGGCTAGGTGCACAAAGACTGCAAAGCTCGCTCAAGGAGAAAGACCTTCGGGTGAGTATAACACCGAGCACGTCTCTGGAAGGACACATCAACCAGATAACTGCTCCAGCATATAGGCGCCTGACAAACCTGAGAATAGCGTTCCGATACCTTAGTAAGGAATCGTTCAAGATACTGTACACCGTGTACATCAGGCCCACACTGGAGTATGCAGCACCTGTTTGGAACCCACACAGGGTTAAGCACATCAAGAAATTAGATAATGTGCAAAGGTTTACGACTAGGTTAGTTCCAGAGCTTAGGGAATGTCCTACGAGGAAAGGTTAAGGGAAGCCGGCCTGACGGCATTGGATGACAGGAGAGTTAGAGGACACATGATAACGACATACAAAATACTACGTGGAATACACAAGGTGGACAGAGACAGGATGTTCCAGAGAGGGGACACAAAAACAAGGGGTCACACTAGGAAGCTGAAGACTCAGATGAGTTAAAAGGATGTTAGTAAGTATTTCTTCAGTCATAGAGTTGTCAGAAAGTGAAATAGTCTAGCAAGTGATATAGCGGAGGCAGGAACCATACATAGCTTTAAGACGAGGTATGATAAAGTTCATGGAGCAGGGAGAGAGAGGGCCTAGTAGTGTTCAGTGAAGAGGTGGGACCAGGAGCTGAGTCTTGGCCCCTGCAACAACAATTAGGTGAGTACAATCAGGTGAGTACACACACACACACACACACACACACACACACACACACACACACACACACACACACACACACACACACACACACACACAAATAGCATTTCAGGCTTTTTTAAAGTCGAGGCGGCTACTGGTTTGATATATAATCGTTAATGTAATTGGTTTCAAGAGTAGTCGCCGTATTTTCAGAATTTTCAATTTTGTTTAAAGGCTGCAGGTGATCACTGAACTCAGTGTTCAATACAGAGAGGGAGTCGAACAAATAACAACACAGAATTAATTTGCATGGTATGATAGCCGGGACTGTAGATAGGTTTGTGTGAGATAATTTGTTTTAGGTATTTTAATTAAATGATGAAAATGCATTCATGTACTCAGAGAGTAACTATGACTGATGATTATGGTTCTGCACTAAGTTTTTTACTTCCTTATATATATACCTGGAGAGAGTATATCTGGAGAGAGTTCCGGGGGTCAACGCCCCCGCGGCCCGGTCTGTGACCAGGCCTCCTTAGGTCAGTGTCCCAGGATGCGACCCACACCAGTCGACTAACACCCAGGTACCCATTTTACTGACGGGGAACATAGACAACAGGTGGAAAGAAACACGTCCAATGTTTCTACTCTGGCTGGGAATCGAACCCAGGCCCTCACCGTGTGAAGCGAGAGCGTTAACCACCAGGCCACCAGAGCCTTGTGAAGGAATATGACATTTGTCAATACTTTCCTTTACGATCCTTTAAAAGACGCTCTTATTAAATATTACGCTCTGGGTCAGGGAAAAAGTCTAATTTTCCTAATGCTTAATTTGACGAACGTCAGTGTTTGAGTGTCACTTTGTGTTGATAAGTAATAATGATAATTATATGCTAAGCATCAGAGAGAGAGAGAGAGAGAGAGAGAGAGAGAGAGAGAGAGAGAGGTGACGATATTCCTTAACTCATAGATAATGTAAGAGAGATGCAGAAAGTATATGATTATATTACATTAGACACTGTATTGGAATATCTTGTTTGAGGAATTGGGTGTTGCGTGTATAGAACATAAGAACATAAGAAAGGAGGAACACTGCAGCAGGCCTGTTGGCCCATAATTGGCAGGTCCTTTACAATTCATCCCACTAACAAACATTTGACCAACCCAATTTTCAATGCCACCCAAGAAACAAGCTCCGATGTGCAAGTCCCACTCAAATCCAATCCCTCCCACTCATGTACTTATCCAACCTAAATTTGAAACTACCCAAAGTCCTAGCCTCAATAACCCAACTAGGTAGACTGTTCCACTCATCAACTACCCTATTTCCAAACCAATACTTTCCTATGTCCTTTCTAAATCTAAACTTATCTAATTTAAATCCATTACTGCGGGTTCTCTCTTGGAGAGATATCCTCAAGACCTTGTCAATATCCCCTTTATTAATACCTATCTTCCACTTATACACTTCGATCAGGTCTCCCCTCATTCTTCGTCTAACAAGTGAATGTAACTTTAGAGTCTTCAATCTTTCTTCATAAGGAAGATTTCTAATGCTATGTATTAATTTAGTCATCCTACGCTGAATGTTTTCTAACGAATTTATGTCCATTCTGTAATATGGAGACCAGAATTGAGCTGCATAATCTAGGTGAGGCCTTACTAATGATGTATAAAGCTGCAGTATGACCTCTGGACTTCTGTTGCTTACACTTCTTGATATAAATCCCAGTAATCTATTTGCCTTATTACGTATGCTTAGGCATTGCTGTCTTGGTTTAAGGTTGCTGCTTACCATAACCCCCAAGTCCTTTTCGCAATCTGTATGGCTAAGTTCTACATTATTTAACTAATAAGTGCTAGGGTTATGGACACTCCCGAGCTTCAGAACTTTGCATTTATCTACATTGAACTGCATCTGCCACTTTTCTGACCAAGAGTAGAGTTTGTCTAAATCCTCCTGAAGTTCCCTAACATCTACGTTTGAATCAATTATCCTACCTATCTTCGTGTCATCGGCGAATTTGCTCATATCACTAGTAATTCCTTCATCAAGATCATTGATATATATTATAAACAACAACGGGCCCAAGACTGATCCCTGTGGAACGCCACTTGTTACTGATCCCCACTCGGATTTAACCCCATTTATGGACACTCTCTGCTTCCTGTCTGTGAGCCATGATTCGATCCACGAGAGCACTCTTTCCCCAATGCCATGAGCTGCTACTTTCTTCAACAGTCTTTGGTGCGGAACTCTATCAAATGCCTTACTAAAATCTAAGTAAATAATATCAAATTCTTTATCGTGGTCAACAGCCTCAAAAGCTTTACTGAAGAAAGTTAATAAATTAGTTAGACAAGACCGGCCTCTTGTGAATCCATGCTGAGTATCATTAATCAAGCTATGCTTATCGAAATGGCTTCTTATAATTTGAGCTATAATTGATTCTAGTAATTTGCCTACAATTGAGGTCAGGCTTATTGGGCGGTAATTTGACGGTAACGACTTGTCCCCTGTTTTAAAAATAGGAATTACATTAGCCATCTTCCACATATCAGACACTACACCTGTTTGAAGAGATAAATTAAAAATATTAGTTAGTGGTTCACAGACTTCCATTTTGCATTCCTTTAGAACCCTTGAAAAAACCTCATCAGGACCTGGTGACTTATTTTGCTTCAGTCGGTCTATCTGTTTCACAACCATTTCACTAGTGACTGTGATGTTACATAATTTATCTTCTTCTGGCCCACTATAAAAATTAATTACCGGAATATTATTAGTGTCTTCCTGTGTAAAAACCGAGAGAAAATAATTATTTAAAATCGAGCACATCTCATTCTCTTTGTCAGTAAGATGCCCATAGTAATTTTTAAGGGGACCTATCTTATCTCTGACTTTTGTTCTATATACCTGGAAAAAACTTTTTGGGTTAGTTTTAGAATCCCTAGCAACTTTAATTTCATAGTCCCTTTTAGCTTTTCTTATCCCCTTTTTAATGTCCCTCTTAATGTCAATATACTGATTCATAAGATGACCCTCGCCTCTTTTGATACGCCTATAAATTCCTTTCTTATGCCCTAGTAGATATTTCAGCCTATTATTCATCCATTTTGGGTCATTTCTATTTGATCTAATTTCTTTATAAGGGATAAACGTTCTTTGAGCAGCATGTATTGTGTTCAGAAAACTGTCATATTGATAGCTCTCTTCGTTACCCCAGTCAACAGATGATAAGTGTTCTCTAAGCCCATCGTAATCTGCTAAGCGAAAATCTGGGACTGTTACTGAGTTATCCCTACTATCATACTTCCATTCAATTCTAAATGTAATTGATTTGTGGTCGCTAGCACCCAGTTCCTCTGAAACTTCTAAATTATTAACAAGGGATTCATTGTTTGCCAGAACTAAGTCAAGCAGGTTATTACCCCTTGTAGGTTCTGTCACAAACTGCTTCAAAAAAAAAATCCTGAACTACTTCTAAGAAGTCGTTTGATTCTAAATTCCCAGTCAAGAAATTCCAATCAATATGACTAAAGTTAAAGTCTCCTAGAATTACTACATTATCGTGCCTTGTGGCCCTAACAATTTCCTCCCATAGTAGTCTCCCCTGGTCCCTATCTAAATTTGGGGGACGGAATATCACACCTAAAGTTAATTTTTCATGCCCCTCTGAAAATTCTATCCAAACAGACTCTGTATGTGTTACTTCAGACTTAATACCCGTTTTTATGCAATAGTTCAAGCGATCTCGGACATACAATGCCACCCCACCCCCCTTCCCGATACTTCTATCTACTTGGAACAATTTAAAACCCTGAATGTGACATTCTGCAGGCATGTCCCGACTTTTTGAATTAAACCACGTCTCAGTAATGGCAAATACATCTATGTTACCTGCACTAGCAACTAGTCTCAACTCGTCCATCTTATTCCTAGCGCTGCGACTATTTGTGTAATAAATACTTAAAGACCCTCCTCTCTCTTTACCCTTCCTGCTCCTTTCTGTTATTCCACTAAACCTATTACTGTCCTTGTCAATTAGTGCCACTGGCTTTCCAATATCCACCTCATTTTGCCTATTACTAGTTCTCCTAGTACTTTTATTACTACCCTGAGACTTCACAGTTTTCCCGCAAAAACCCATACCACTAACTATTCCTAGTTTAAAGACCTAACAGCTCCCTCCACTGCGTTGGCCAGTGCTCCCACCCCACACCTAGATAAGTGAACCCCATCCCTGGCATACATGTCATTTCTGCCATAGAAGAGGTCCCAGTTGTCAATGAATGTTACCGCATTTTCCTTACAGTATTTGTCCAGCCAGCAATTGACACCAATTGCTCTGGACAACCATTCATTTTCAACTCCTCTCCTTGGCAAAATGCCACATATGACAGGTTTCCCACCCTTCCTCCTAATTATCTCTATTGCTGACCTATACCTGCTAATCAGGTCCTCACTCCTACGTCTGCCAACATCGTTGCCTCCAGCACTGAGACAGATAATAGGATTGCTCCCATTACCTCAATAAAGATACCCAAGAGTTGCATATGTGTCTAATTTATCAACATGTCGGTTCTCTGAACCATTCATCTACAAATCTGTCAGACACTGCAACTTCTTGGGATCTTAATACTTAGGAATTCTTCGCTTGCCTAATTCTTGGGCACGACCTACTTCCACATTGAACAAATGTGACACGACCTATGACTGCTGCACCTCTCCTGCCATACGGTTTATAAGCTGCTTCTCCGCTGATATGCCGTATTCTATTCAAGATTGATTGACTGAACACATCGACTCAAGGTTGAGGGACTGATTACCTCATTCTCCTCCTGTTCTTCAAGTTTCTCTTACGTATGGACTGATGAAGCCACTGTGTGGCGAAACGTTTCCTTAATAAAGATACCCAAGAGTTGCATATGTGTCTAATTTATCAACATGTCGGTTCTCTGAACCATTCATCTACAAATCCCATTACCTCTTGTGGCATGCAAAGAGTACGTAACCTTTATTCGGCGCATGGACACACCCTCATTTACAGGCTATCTCCCCCAACCAGCGAACCAGGTTGCTAAGAGTTGATGATGGGGCCCCATCGTTCAACTAGTGACCAGGTTCTAGCCAATAAGAAGGTGGGATTGACAATCGCAGAGGTTATGTGGATACCGCTCTCCTGTCTGCCCTTGTCATTCCCACTCTAGAGCTGGTTGAAGCACGGTCTGCTATCTTGTGGCTTCTATTTCTGCCTTGCTTACCGTGGAGTGCACTATATTTATCACTGTACATAGTGTACATATTGCTGTTATAATTGGTGAAGGATAATATAAGTCTAAACTTTTTCTACTGTGTTTATTTGCTCCCATTACACCTGGGATAACAGGCCATTTGAAATCCTAGGTTGTAATATGGGTAGCCTGTCCGAGAGCTGGACTTAGAGAAACGGTTGAGCTTAGGGTGAAGCTTGTAGCAGGAACATTGTGTAGCTTGCTGTTTCGCTTCGCTTTACAAATTTTGCGTGTCAGTTGCTTATGATCAGCCTTGCTATTGTGTGATCGTTCAACAGCTCGCTACTAGCTTGTTCAGTGTGCTCGCTTCGCTACGGTCAATCTTGTGTGCAGTTGGCTTTGCTTGTATGCGTATTCTGCAATCGTACTGTGCATAGCTAAGCGTGTTCTGCAAATTAACGTGTTACGTTGGGGTATTCGTACTGTGCATAGCGAATAACTTATGCCACCTAGACGAGTCAGACGCCTGGTGTCGGCATATACTTTGCATAACCTACCTAAATTGTCTCTACAGCGTTGTTGGCAAATTGCTCGTTCCATTGGCATTCCCTATAAACGCACTCTTACAGCTGCGCAACTGCGTTCACTTATTGCTGACATACTTATTGAAGAAGAGATGGCACATCAAACTCCTCCCTTTACGGGAGCTAGGGAAAAAACTACTATGTTCTCGCAGGAGGAAGATGATACACCTACGGAGCAAAATGGTCAGTATAGTGCACATGGGTTGTCTCAGGGTGAATCAGCGTCGTTGGCACTTCAGCTGGCAAAAATCAATCTTGAGCAAACTAGGGAACAGAGAGCATTCGCAAGGGAAGAATTTGATAGGGAAAGAGAAAGGAGGCAGTTTTCGCATTCTGTAAACGATTTCAGTTTACAAAAAGCAGTACAGCTTGTTCCCCGCTTCAATGAGGCCGAACCAGAGCAATTTTTCGAAAGCTTCGAAAATCAGGCTCGAGCCTTGAGGTGGCCGGAACAGCACTGGGCAGCGTTGGTTCATACAGCATTATTGGGTAAGGCACAGGAATTTACGTCGGTATTAACTGACGCTGAATTCTCTGATTATCAAGTAGTGAAGACCACAGTGTTGGGAGCATATACATGTATCCCAGCTAAATATCGTAAGACCTTCAAATTGAACAGGCGGCAGCTTGGTCAATCCCTGGTGGACTTTGTGAGACAGCAAACCAAAGCTTTTACCAGCTGGTATAAAGCGAGTGGTGTCTCTAACTTTGAGGAGCTGGTGCAGCTTATTCTGATTGATAACCTGCTGGAGTCTGTGGGACCAGAGGTTCGTGTCTTTCTGCAGGATCGTGACTTAACCACTGCATTGGAGGCGGCCAGGTTGGCTGATACCTTCGAAACGAACCGCTCCTTGTCCGAGCGGTCCCGTCTCTCTTTTCAACAGTCTGGCGTGAGCAGAGATCGACAACATTGGAGAATGAAGTGCCAGCCGGAGGGAGAGCGTCTACGACATCCAACCAAGTCACCTGGTGAGCCACGCTTCTCAACATATGGTCCCCCTGCGGAGAGGCAAACTACTTATGGAGCATCTCGACAACAATATCCAGAGAGGCACCAGCCAGAACGACACCACTTGCAACGTCATCAGGGAGTAAAGGGCAAGCCTGTCGTCTGCTTCAGGTGTAATAAAGTAGGTCATATCAGTTCCAACTGCCCCCAAAAACCTCAACCCATCGGGAAAATCTCTAATATCCCTAGTAACATGTCCCCTAGAGAAGTAGAAAAAGGTATGGCCCCTTATTATTGCGAAAGTCTTATTTCCCTTCAGGAAAACTCAGAACCAACTAAAGTAAATACCTTTAGAGATACTGGAGCATATTGCTCACTTGTCAGAGAAGGAATATTACCCCTTTCAGAGAATACTTCCTTGAATTCCTCAGTTTTATTGGAAGCTTACGGAGGAGCTATATATTCAGTTCCTTTGCATAAAATTTATGTACAGTGCAAATATTACACTGGGTACTTGACTGTAGGTATCTCAAAAGGATTTCCCATGAAAAATGCCATGTTATTACTGGGTAATAACATTACTACTGTTACTTCGTGTCCTGAACCTATAATGATTAATGCTTCTCCAGTGTTGGCCATAACTCGAGCAACATCCCAAGGGTTGTCTGGGGAGAATGTTGACCTATCCTTGGACGACTCCGATCTCGGAATAGCCACGTTGTTTTATGAGACACACCGGCCGGAGTCTCGTAAATCAAGTGAACAGACCCCGATCAAGCCTTCCTATTCCCAGGTTGCAGGATTGCCAGATGTCTCTGTTTCCATGCCCGAGGGACTGTCCTTCCGGGAGGAACAACGTAAGGACCCTTCGTTAAAATTCACTTTTGAGGCAGCCATGGGTAAATCCTCTTTGGGTCATCCAGTCAAGTATGAAGTTAAAAATGATTATTTGGTATGCACTGAGACTGGTAAGGAGACAGAGGGCCGGCAATTATACGACAGGTTAGTGGTTCCAACCAAGTATAGACCTCAGATATTAAATATAGCTCATAATACGTCATCAGGAGGTCACTTAGGAATTACAAAAACCTTGTATAGAATCACAAAAGAATTTTATTGGCCAACATTAAAGAAAGATGTGAAGAATCATATTAGGTGTTGCCGAGAATGTCAGCAAGTTGGAAAACCTGGACATTCTATTAAACCTGCACCTCTCCAACCCATACCTGCTGATGGAGAACCTTTTGCAGATTTAATTATAGATTGTGTAGGTCCACTACCTAAGTCAAAGTCTGGAAATCAGTATTTATTTACAATTATGGATAAAGTAACCAGATATCCTGAAGCGATCCCAATGCGTAGTATCAATACTAAAGCTATTCTCAAAGCTTTAACAAAATTCATTTCTTGTTTTGGCATTCCTAAAACTATACAAAGTGATCAAGGTACTAACTTCACTGCCAAAGCATTTAGGGAAGTATTAACTAGGTTAGGGATAATTCACAACTTATCCACTGCCTATCACCCTCAGTCCCAAGGCGCCTTGGAAAGATTCCACCAAACATTAAAAACAATGATGAGAAGTTTTTGCATGCACTTTCCGACAGATTGGGATGAATCTCTACCTTTGTTGCTGTTCTCAGTACGGGAGACGGTGCAAGAGTCTACAGGGTATAGTCCGTTTGAGCTGATCTTTGGGCACAATGTACGAGGTCCTCTTCGGGTGCTCAAAGAAGGATGGATGGGAGAAGACGTAAGCTCAGCACTCTACAACCCGTCTTCAAGGTTGCAGGTGGCACGTGAGTTGGCCACGGCTAACCTAAAGACAGCTCAAAGTAAGATGAAACAGAGGTATGACAAAAGTGCACAATTCCGCTCCTTCCATCCAGGAGACAAGGTGTTGGTGCAGGAACCTATACCTGGCCACACCTTGAAAGCTAGATTTACGGGACCTATGCAGATAGTAAGTAGATTATCTGATTTAAATTATGTGGTAGCTCCCATTGATAAGACCTCAAAAACAAAAACTTACCACATTAATCAAATCAAGGCCTTTCATACACCAGATAAAGTCCCAGTAATGACTCTGTCCTCTACCTCTGAGGACGACTCTGACTCTTTGCACTCTATCTCTGAAATTAATACTAAACTTTCAAATTCTGTCCTCCTCAAGGATCCTAGCCCTTTAATGGCTGGATTATCTGAAATACAAGCAACCAATTTAACTGAGCTTCTACAGTCATATCCTAATATTTTTTCGGATGTGCCGAAAAAATGTACGTTAGGTTACCATGATGTAGATGTGGGAAAATCTAAACCAATTAAACTCTCCCCCTACAGAGCTAATCCTGAAAAGCAAAGGCTACTTCAGCAGGAAGTAGACTTCTTGTTAGAACATGGTTTAGTGGAGGAGTCATCTAGTCCATGGGCTTCACCGTGCATCCTAGTAAAGAAGGCTGATGGAGGGTTTCGTATGTGCACAGACTACCGTAAAGTGAACGAGGTCACAATTACAGATGCTTACCCTCTTCCTCGTCTGGATGACGTAATTGACTTTGTGGGTAAGGCTACTTTTGTGTCCAAATTAGATCTCCTTAAAGGTTACTATCAGGTACCTTTGACAGATAAGGCGAAGGAAATCTCTGCCTTCGTAATTCCAGGAGGTCATTATCAGTATACAGTTACCCCCTTCGGAATGAAAAATTCCCCCTCTTCATTCCAGAAACTCATCCATCAGGCTATTAAAGGACTTGAAGGCACGGCAGCATACCTAGATGATATTGTTGTGGTGTCTGATACTTGGGATCAACACCTACTTAGACTTAAAGCTCTGTTTGAGACCTTTAAGAATTCCCAATTAACAGTTAATTTGTCTAAATCTTCCTTTGGCCAGGCCACTATCACTTTTCTAGGCCATGAAGTAGGTAGTGGTAATGTTGCACCTAAACTTGCTAAAGTTCTTTCGATTAAAGATTATCCAGTTCCTCATGATAGGAAATCTCTTCAACGTTTCCTAGGCATGATAGGATTTTACAGAAGATTCTGTAAGAATTTCTCAGATATTGTAGCCCCTCTTACCTCTCTTACCAGTCATAAAGTTCCCTTTAATTGGACGTCAGATTGTAACACTGCTTTTAATAAAGCAAAAAGATTATTGTGCTCTGCACCCATTCTCCTGTCTCCAGACTTCTCCAAACCTTTTTCATTACAGGTTGATGCTTGTGAGTCTGGGGTTGGGGCGGTACTATTACAAATCGGGAACAAGGAGTTGCAGCCTGTAGCATACTTTTCAGCTAAGTTCCAGCCACATCAGAGAGCTTACTCTACCATTGAAAAAGAAGCCCTCGCGCTGGTAATGGCTTTGGAGCATTTCGATGTTTATGTGGGCCAGACATCGCAGGTGGTCACAGTCTACAGTGATCACAACCCGTTAGTCTATCTCCAAGCCATGAAGAATCACAACACAAGGCTTATGCGTTGGACGCTCAGGCTGCAGCCCTATAACTTCAAAATTCGTTACATTGCCGGCAAAGAAAATGTGTTGGCAGACTCTTTGTCAAGAGTCTAGTTTAATATTTTATTTAGGTTAGGATGTATTTGTGGTAATCCCCCTTTCAAGCTCTTTTTTTTTATCCCCTGATGTGGGGGTTTTTTTTTAGTGAGGGGATACGGGCTACCGTCCGCTTGTATCTTGGACCTATGTTGGCCTATCTGACTGCTGTCTCACACTGAGTTTAGGGTTTGGCTTTTGGTCACTAGGAAAGCTGAGCTCTATCTAAGAGTGGGATGGTGGAGAGGATAGGCGGTCCCATTATTTTGTGCCATGGCGGCACGGTTACCACTGGGAGGTGGCAGCCTCATCCTGAGCCTTCTCGGGGGTGGGGGTGTGGCATGCAAAGAGTACGTAACCTTTATTCGGCGCATGGACACACCCTCATTTACAGGCTATCTCCCCCAACCAGCGAACCAGGTTGCTAAGAGTTGATGATGGGGCCCCATCGTTCAACTAGTGACCAGGTTCTAGCCAATAAGAAGGTGGGATTGACAATCGCAGAGGTTATGTGGATACCGCTCTCCTGTCTGCCCTTGTCATTCCCACTCTAGAGCTGGTTGAAGCACGGTCTGCTATCTTGTGGCTTCTATTTCTGCCTTGCTTACCGTGGAGTGCACTATATTTATCACTGTACATAGTGTACATATTGCTGTTATAATTGGTGAAGGATAATATAAGTCTAAACTTTTTCTACTGTGTTTATTTGCTCCCATTACACCTGGGATAACAGGCCATTTGAAATCCTAGGTTGTAATACCTCTCATGATGTCATCCAAATGGCTAACAATATCCTTCATCCCAGCCCCAGGAAAACACACTCTCTGCCTCCTACTCCTATCCTTCAAGCAGAATGCCCTATCCATGTACCTAACTTGGCTATCCCCAACAACAACAATGTTTTTACCTTCCTTGGCGTCGTCCGTCGTGATTCTCCGAGTAGTCGACTCACATTCGCCAGGTAGCATTACACCACTTGTAGAATTCGTCACGACGTTCTCGATGGTCTTCGTTGGGGTTTCTAGGGATGTCTCACTCACGTCTGCCAATGCTTCTTTGGTGCTCGTTGTGGCATTCCCAGTAGAACACTCACATTCGTCAGGTAGCACCGAGAATGGGTTGGAAGTTTCACACTTTCGTATCATACCTTATATCACACTTTCGTATCATACCTTATATCACACTTTTGTATCACTCTGTTGTATGTTAGCTTCGAACTGTAGAGCAATAAGCCTTTCCTCCACAGTGGGAAAATTTATGAAATCAATAATTGCCGAGACAATTCGTAGCCATCTTGAAAGGGACGAATTGATTAATGAATCTCAGCACGGTATTACAAAGGGGTGTTCCTGTCTTACGAATTTACTATTTTCACTACGGTATTTGAGGAGGTAGATCATGATATTGAATATGATATTGTGCATATGGACTTCAGTAAGGCTTTCGATACAGTTCCACATCAGAGGCTATTGAGTAAACTTAAGGCACACGGATTTCTTTTCCATCCAAGGCAAATATTTTTCTCAAACCTTCGGTGTCGCCATGGGTTCTCCTTTATCTACTGTTCGTGCTAATCTTTGTAGTGAATACTTCGAGACTGTTCTTCCTGCTACTGATGTGCGCCCTTCACTCTGGCTCCGCTATGTAGACGATATCTTTGCTCTTAGGCCTCTCAGCCATTTCATGATGCTCTTAATAATCTTTCCCCTTCTATTAAGTTTAAAGCTGAACCGGAATCTAATTCCTTGCTTCCTTTCCTTGATGTTCATGTCCACCGTTCGGATACAGGTTTTGCGTTTTCCGTTTACCGCATTCCTATGCACAGTGGCATGTACATTCACTACTTTTCTTATCATGCTTCCTCTATCAAGACAAGTGTTCTTATCTTCCTCTTTCTCCGTGCTCTCCGCATTTGTGATCCTCAGTTCCTTTAATAAGAAATTTGCACTCTTCGTAATTCATTTTCCTGTCTTGGCTAACCTTCCCATTTCTTAGACTCTGCCTTCTCACGTGCTAAACGAACTTTCTTCTCTCCCAAACTCTGTACTCCTGGGAACTCTCCTGTCCTCTGCCTTCCCTATATTTCTGGTCTTTCTAATCTCTACAACTGTCTCCATTCCTTAGACATCAAGCGAACTTTTCGCCAGACTAACACTCTTCACACCAATCTAGTTCATACGTCTCCTCCCTCTATAGAGTCTCCTAGTGCCTACTCTATTTCTTGTTCCTCTTGTCCTCGCCAGTACTTTGGAGAAACTGGCCGTTCTGTTTCTGACAGACATAGGGAGCACAAAAGTAGTGTTAAGTTTGACGATACCAACAATGCTCTTGTCTGTCATGTCAGAGATCACAGCCATCCTACTGAGTGGACTTCTGCTAAAACTGTCTACCTTACGTCTAACTTTCACAGTCGCCATCTGGTTGAATCCCACCTTAAACATAGCTTTCCTGTATGAACCTTAGTCCTGGCTTTGTCTCTGTAAATGCCTTCCTTACCCATTACATTGTAAAATGTTCCAAACTTCAGAACACCCGTGACTTAACCTGATTCTTTTTTGCCCCTTCTCCCTCTTCCCCTTTCCTCTTTCTCCTTTGGGTTTCCTTTCTTCTGCCTTAAGTATCTGGTCCATTATTATTAGTTTTCCTCCTCTTTGTTCTTGTTCCTACCCTTTGTGGGCCCCCAGGTCCCTTGCAGTGCTCCTCTTTCTTAGTCTTTGATTGACTCCACCACTACTACTACTATTACCACTACCTCTACCGCTACTTCTCTTGTCCCGTACCTGTCTGCTGGCCTATATATACTGCCTCCTTCTCTCCTTTTTTGTTAGTGTGACTTTGTAAATGTTCCAAGTCGGACCGAAACGTCGTCGTAAGCTCCTCTCTCCTATGTGCGGGTTATATATGTACAGAGAAAAATTATTATAAAACATAATGGTGTGTGAATAACATCATATGGAATGCAAAACAAATGTGTTTTCTGTGGAACAAAATCTGAGTGAAGAATATTCCACTATGTGTTGAATATTCTGCTGAAACGAGGTGGAAACAGGTTGTACCCATGCAACTAAGTGGTAAAACACGAGTCAAGCTTCAGATTAAGTGGTTAAGAACACAGAACATAGTAATTATAATCCCAATGAATTAATTTGTGGTATAAAAATAAAGAGGGAGACGTGACAAACGGAGGAATTACCATCTGCTCTCTTGTAATGTGAGAAGGGCAAACAAAGAGGAAATGGTTGCGGCAGGAAGGAGAATCTGCAAAGAATTTGGATAAGAGCAGGAACCCTACAGGAGTCATGTAATACGTCCTGGGAATATTATAGATATTAAATTTCAGAGTTAAACGAATCTTTAGTTGCAATCAAGTTTGTAACCCACCATTTAATTCACTTACGATGGAATGAAAATAATCTATTATAACAAGAGCAAACAATACAGCACTATGATAAGGGAACAAGAACATTGGTATTAAAACATTGGTACACATTGGAACAATTGATGAATCACCTGAGGAACACTCTTTAATTCTGATTAGAAGATATTAAGAAATGCGCTATTTGATATACACTAAAGTACACACAGCAGTTACATCAACTCTCAGTACACAACTATATTAAATAAAAAATACGTAATTAAGATTTGAAATAATAATGGAATAAAAAATCAATAACTGTACGGAGAGCTTATCCATATTAATATCAGGTTTATCACTACAATTTGTTACACTTCTCACAAATAACTCTCATACCACTTGATAATCACAGTAGAGACGGTATATCTAATAATTACTGAGCAATCTCCAGCTTCCCAGCTTCCAGCAACCTCTTACATCACTTCAGGAGGTAGAGTATAATCTCTGGTAATTCCACATTTATCCATCAGCATAGAGCTCTAGAATATCCCATGATAATATTTATCCATCAGCATAGAGCTCTAGAATATCCCATGCTAATATTTATCCATCAGCATAGAGCTCTAGAATATCCCATGATAATATTTATCCATCAGCATAGAGCTCTAGAATATCCCATGCTAATATTTATCCATCAGCATAGAGCTCTAGAATATCCCATGCTAATATTTATCCATCAGCATAGAGCTCTAGAATATCCCATGATAACATTGCTAATGATAATGACTACTAGAAGTATTATATAAAATATTATTGCAAAAAAACGGAGTGTAAATGAGGCAGTTATCTCTGTATTTACAAACCATTTTTTATTTTTTGTTAAATTTGAATTTCTCGTAACCATTCTCTTCTAAAAATTTTAACAATTACTTAAAATGAATTATGAATTCTTAATAACAATATTATTTAGTCTAATCATCTAAGCACACTTAAACGTTAATCAAATATTAAATAATAAAGTAACAATTAATTAAATGATGAAGGCAATTTGTAAAAAAAAAAGATGAATATTTCAACAAAAGAAAATAATCGTTTACAATTACAATAAATCTTTGAAATAAATTATTTTGAAATGTTCAAACTGATTTCACAGATGCATTGCTTAAAAAAAATATATACCCTGATTATTCGGCAGAAATAACCTTTGCTTTGTTTAGGTGATAATCACCAACTCAGCTTATTTTAATGATATATATGTCGTGCCGAATAGGTAAAACTTGCGATTTTGGCTCTTCTTGCCAAATAAGGAAAACGAAAATTTGTGTATTCAATAATTTCGCAAATAAATCATTCTGAACCTAAAGAAAAAAAATATATTTCATTGTGATTATTATTAAATTATTGTAAACTTGTCTAATATATATATATATATATATATATATATATATATATATATATATATATATATATATATATATATATATAAATATATATATATATATATATATATATATATATATATATATAGAATGCACTTAATTTTAAATGATTTCTTGCTAATTGACCAGTTTTACATATTCGGCACGATATATATATATATATATATATATATATATATATATATATATATATATATATATATATATATATATATATATATATATATATATATAATGTGTGTGTATGTATGCATGGGCAATGTGTGGTGTGAATATAATGCAGAGAATTCGTAGTGTGGAAATTAGGAGAAGGTGTAGGATTACCAAAACTATTATCCAGAGAGCTGAGGAGGGATTGTTGAGGTGGTTCGGACACGTAGAGAGATTGGAACAGAACAGATTGACTTCGAGAGTGCATAAATCTGTAGTGGAGGGAAGGCGGGGTAGGGGTCGGCCTAGGAAAGGTTGGAGGAAGGGGGTGAAGGAGGTTTCATGTGCGAGGGGCTTGGACTTCCAGCAGGCATGCGGGAGCGTATTTGATAGGAGTGAATGGAGACAAATGGTTTTTAATACTTGACGTGCTGTTGGAGTGTGAGCAAAGTAACATTTATGATGGGATTCAGGGAAACCGGCAGGCCGGACTTGAGTCCTGGAGATGGGAAGTACAGTGCCTGCACTCTGAAGGAGGGGTGTTAATGTTGCAGTTTAAAGTACTCCTCTGGCAAGACACTGATGGAGTGAATAGTGATGAAAGTTCTTCTTTTTCGGGCCACCCTGCCTTGGTCCATTAAACACCACCTGTGACCAGAAGCAACTACAGGTTTGTTTGCATGCTCATTGTGAGGTCCAAAATTCTAGAGAAAGCGGTGTACTGTCAAGTTGTTAAATTAGACACATGTGCAACACTTGGGTATCTTTATTGAGGAAACGTTTCGTCACACAGTGGCGAAACTTGACAGTATCTACAATACTGTCAAGTTATTAAAAATCTTAATGACAAGAACATTTTCTATACTTACAACCCAGGTTTCAGGAGATCTCACTTGTCCGATACCTCTAATTCATCTGGTAGACTACCTGAGCACTCGAATGTCTTTATGGAATCTAACGGGAATCAATACAGTTTACCATATTATATTATGTAAGAAACAGTGTTTTCTACACTCACTAGTGTGTTCCACACACAACATCATTTACAGCACAAGAGGAACTTTCAGACGCTCAACAGTACGTTCCGAATGCAGCAGACAAATATTTTACGCACAACAGTATGATCAACGAACAACACCGTGTTCAGAAGGTAGCAATGTATTCAAGAAGCACTACAATCTACACACAATATTACAATATTCACACAACAGTATGTTCTTCACACACATCTGCTTCTTATAAAATATATTTAGCATGCTTCAGACTCGCGCACACACATACACGCATACGCTCACACACAAAGAGGCGGACACACACATACACACACACACGCACACACACACGCACACACACACGCACACACGCACACACACACACACGCACACACACACACACACACACACACACACACACACACACACACACACACACACACACAAATGGTTGGGATTCGCAGGAATCAGGGATCAGATGACAATGGTACTGGTAGGGAGGAATGGATGGAGGAGCAGTGGAAGAGGATGGAGCAAGAATGGGAGAGAAAATTAGGAGAACTTTCTGAGAAAAATGGAGAAAGAGCTCTCTGTGAAATGGGAAAAGAGGTTGGAGAAGGAGACGAAGAATTGGGAGGCACATGTCGAAACTGCAGTAGCCAAGGATTTGAGGTAAACAGGCTGAAGCAAGTCTCAGGGGCAGTGACCAGAGAAGACACAGCATTTGAAGCTGAGAGGTGGAACAGGAAGGAAGGAGATATGAATTATGCTAAGGTCATATCAGCCTGCAATGAAGGGCCAAGAAGTGAAAGGGAGGAGCAGCTGGGTGCAAATGGAGAGAGAGATACGTCGAATGCTGAGGCACAATCAAGGGAGAAAATGACCACATACAGACAGGAACCAGAGTCACTGAGGGAGAGGCAATGGGAGGAGGAAAGGGCAAAATCAGTGTTTATCCATGGGCTTCGGGAGAAAGAGGAAAGGACACACACTGAAAGGCAGCAGGATGAAAGGAGATTGAGAAAATCATCACGGAAATAGGGGGAGAAGACATGGACGAAATTGTAAATTTTTCAGAAAATAGGTGGGTAATTGAAGGGGAGAAACCACCGATCAAGCTGATTCTCAGGACAGAAAAAGTGCGGAACAGGATCCTCCAAGAGAAATCACGGTTGAAAAAACTTGGAAGAGTACAAGAAGGTGTTCCTAGAGAGAGAGAGAACACAAACAGAGCGACAGCAGCTGAGGAAGAGGACAAAAAAGGGAAAGGAGCTAGGGAAGGAGACAAGGATGGAACCAGCAGAGGTCAGTCAGAGCAGAACAGAGCAGCAAGAGCAAGCACACACACAACTATCCTCAGAACCCCACAACCTATCACACCATCCCAACACACACTACAATCCATACCCACAGCTTCCGCCCAACCCCCAACCATAGAATCCCACAGTATGCTACCAGGTCTCCCACCCCCACAGGCCCCCCAAACCACAGTGTTGAAAAGGAAACTGAAGGTATGGTACACAAATGCTGATGGAATAACAAACAAGTGGGAGGAGTGGCACGAAAGAGTCAAAGAAGCATCACCGGACATCATAGCGCTCATAGAAACCAAGCTTACAGGTATGATAACAGATGGCATCTTTCCAACGGGATACCAGATCCTGAGGAAAGACAGAAGGAACAGGGGGGGTGGAGGAGTGGCACTGCTGATCAAACACCGATGGAATTTTGACGAGCTGGAGAGAGGAGACAGCGGAGAAGAAAGTGATTACATAGCGGGAACGCTTCACTCAGGAGGTCCCAAGGTGGTAATTACAGTGATGTATAACCCATCACAGAACAGCAGGAGGCCAGGGCAAGATTTTGACGAGAGCAATAGAGCGATGGTTGACACACTGGCTGCAGTGGCCAGAAGAGCTCATACATGCAGGGCAAAGCTCCTGATCATGGGTGACTTTAACCACAAGGAGATCGACTGGGAGAACTTGGAGCCACATGGGGGCCAAGATATGTGGAGGGCTAAGATGATGGAGGTGGTACTGGAAAATTTCATGTACCAACACGTGAGGGACACTACAAGAGAGAGAGGAGAGGATGAACCAGCAAGACTGGACTTATAATTCACCTTGAGTAGTGAAGATATTGAGGACATCACATATGAAAGACCCCTTGGGGCCAGCGATCATGTGGTTTTGAGCTTCGAATACACAGTAGAGCTACAAGTGGAGGGGGAAGCAGGAAGGCCAGGACGAATGAAACCAAACTACAAGAAAGGGGACTACACGGGAATGAGGAAGTTCCTGAACATTTCCATTTTTTTATGTTCAGGAATGCTGAATCTCATCATTATCAACTTAAATGATTTCACAGAGTATAAAAAGATTGATGTTGATGAAAGATGTCCCAGATTGTTACAAGTGAAATATGAAGAACAATCAAGAAATAAAAACAGAAAGCGTTTTCGTTTTAAAAGTCTGATTTGCTGTGAAACTTACGTGAAGAAAAATCTTAATAGATAAGTGTAAGTAATTATGGGCAAGACCCCGCCCTCCCTTCCCGTCACTCTCAAAAATGAGTGTCGCTTAGTTTGTGGCAGTTTGTGGCCCTGGATGATTTAACCACGTACGTACACAAGTTAGTTCCTGGTGAGTGAAATATCAGAGTGAATGAGGGTTGGTGTGTGTGTGTGTGTGTGTGTGTGTGTGTGTGTGTGTGTGTGTGTGTGTAAATTTTTCGAGACTGAGGTACATGATATTTCTTGGTGACCTTCCTAATTTTTTCCTACTTTGAGTAGCATAACATGTATCTGATAAATTATATTAAAAATGTTTTCTTAAATGCGTAAGGGTTGTAAAGCTTGCAGGAAATGAATGACAACCCGGTTTGATCCAAGGAAAAGAAGAGCAGACCCAAATCCTTGGATTATTAGCCTTTATGCATGATTGTACCCGCATGCAAATATGTGACTCTCATAGAAGAGACACATGTACACTGCATTTCCCTAAGCAGCAATAATATTGAGTACCTGAACGGAGACGGATCTTCACTCTGGAAGAGTACAAAAGAATTACAGGAAAAATACTGACACATACACACCCATATACGGCACACACACCAAAATAAAATAGATAAATTAATTTCTGTAGACCTATACAGAAGCGTTCAACACAAAATAATAAGTTGTATACAGGAAACAATCAGAGTCACAATACCTTGGCCGGTTGTATAATGCTCCTCACATAACTGTGCGTTTTGCAAACATCTTAATGTTATTTACACAAGTTCTTCAAACTACTTTATATTTCACACTCAACAAAACAAAGAAAATGATCAACACAAAGGAATGAAATTATGCTCTAAAAACAACAGAGTAAGAGCATATTCCATAAAACTTGGTGTTTCAAAATGAACAGTGTTTTCCACATACGCCAGTATAATATGCACACAACGGTACTTTCTATATACAATTACCGTAGTAGGTTCGACGGTCTTGTCCCGGTCCGGGTCTTTTTCATGTGGTGACCCGGTGTCGGCTCTCCGGGTACGGGGGGTTCTACACACAAGACTGTGTTTCACACAAAAGAGTGTGGACCACATGTAACAGTATCTTATAATCACTACAGTATTTCTCATATTACAACAAGAGCAACACCCAACAGTGTGTTCAATAGGTAGGAGTATACTCGTGATATTTTATAATCAGCACACACTAGCATGTCATAAATACAACAATATACTCTTTACATATCTGTGTAGTCTACAAAAAACATGATATTCCACAACTTTTTATCCACATGTCACTGAATTTCACAAAAAGTGAGTTGCCCAGACAACAGGACTTCTCACACAAAACAATATGTTCAATTCTCAACACAGTAGTTTGTTCCACAAACAACGTAACAAGAATATGGTCAAAGACACACACACACACACACACACACACACATACACACACACACACACACACACACACACACACACACACACACACACACACACACACACACACACACACAACACACACACACACACACACACAAAGGTGAAGTGTACGAGTCATCGTACAGCGAGCACCGGAATGGACATCTCTGAGTAACGTACAAATCACCATTGTTTGTGGTAAAAGGGGAAGTTTGAGTGATAGATCTGGCCCTACAATCACTGGTAGCTGGCTGTCACAAACCCTGCTCCGGAGTGATTATCATACATACAGCACCTAGCATTAGTAAGTAAGTAAGTAAGTTTATTCAGGTATACACAAATATAGTTACATAGAATTATCATACATAGCAGCATATGTGTAGAGAACCTAGGATAACCCAAAAAAGTCAGACAGAGTGACTTATTTTCATTGGGGTCCTTTTACCTTATTATTATAATATAAAGGTTATAATATTTTCTTATTATTCTACGATGAAGATAACATCTTATTATCATACTAAAAAGACTATCTACTACACCAAGGTCATTAAGACTATCTACAATACGAGGGTCATTACTAGGAATAAGGTAAAATTTACACGTATGTTAGCTAAAAAATAGAAAATCATTCCCCTCCCTTTCTGTAGCTACATTCATCAGACACCTTTTGGCACTCTTCTTGAACTGGTTCATGCTATGACTGGCTTTGACATGTGCGGGCAGTCTGTTCCATTCATTTATTGCTGTACAATAAAAGGTGTTTGAAGCCTGGCCACTGACTGTGGGTACTACAAAGTTGTGCTCTCTCCCCCTAGTACTATGATTGCTTTGGTTCCCAACCTTGACAAAATTGACAGCAAGATATTCTGGACATTGTTTGTGAGCAATTTTATAAACATGATTTAGCTTCAGTTTTACTCTGTCTTCAACATTCAGCATATCCAACTGCTGTAATTCATCCTGGCCTACATGTTCTCTTGGTCCCAGCCCCAGGATGAATCTTACGATTTTGTTCTGGGTGATTTGCAGTCTATCTTTCAGTTTTTTTGTCAAGGCAGAGTACCAAGAAGAGCAAGCGTAATCCATATGGCATTGTATAAGGGCTAGACATAGGGTCCTGCGAGCCTCAGTAGGTAGACACTGTGCTTGTCTATACAGGAACTTCAGTCTGGCATTCGCTTTCTTTACTACACTGTTCCCTATCAATTCTCCTGACATGCATGGGTCAAAGGGGATTCCCAAATATTTTACTGATGAAACCAAAGTGATGGGCTCCCCATTACATTGAACATTAAAATTATTTACCCTTCTCAGTTTATGTTTCGTGCCAAAGAGAATGGCTTCAGTTTTCCCTAGGTGTAATGATAGTTTGTTGTCTACTAACCATTTGCTGCAGGACTCCAGTTCCAGTGTTAAAACATTAGCAATATCTTGTGGGTCTTTACCTGACACTAACAGAGCACTGTCATCTGCATACAGTAGGAGTTTGCACTTGACACTGATAGGCATATCATTGACATAACATAAGAATAATAAGGGACGCAGAATACTACCTTGGGGAACTCCACATGTTATCGGCAGGGGTTCTGATTCTGTTTTGTTGATTTTGACTATTTGTCTCCTGTTGCTAAGGTAGGACTTAAACCAGTCTACAGAACCTATACCGATAGCTTGAAGTTTATTACATAATATATTTTGGTTGACAGTATCGAAGGCCTTTTGCAGGTCTAAGGTTACCATACCTATGAAGTTCCCCTTTGACATTTCAGTTCTCAGGTAATCCATCAGATTAATAAGGGAGGTGTCGGTTGAGTAGGATCTTCTAAAGCCCGATTGATAGCTATGGAGAATGTTGTTGTCATTAAGGTACTTAACTACTTGAGAATACACCGCCCTCTCTAGAATTTTAGATATTATACTGAGTATACTAACAGGCCTATAGTTGCTTACATTAGATCTACTATTTTTCTTGACGATAGGAGTAACTCTGGCCTCCTTGAACCCCTCCGGTACGGTATTAGTGGTGATTGATAGATTTATATGAGCAATAGGGATTGACAGTTCAGAAGCACCATCTTTTAGGAACTTAGACGGGATGTTATCAGGGCCTGTGCTCTTAGTTGGGTTTAACCTGCTTAGTTCTTTTTGAATAAAGTCATGAGATACACTTACTAGTTGACAACTGTTTGGGGTTACCCCTTTATTGGTATAGTATGTTTGAAACTGTGTTAAAGGTATTTGATGCAGCTGGTAGTTTACTTACTAGTGTTGATGCAACAGATGTGTAGTATGAATTAAAGCAATTTGCCACCTTAGATGTTTCGTGGCATACCTCATTATCGATAGTGAGTACTATGTTAGACCTATCTACTGGCTTATGGCTATACCCCAACTGTTTTAGTTGTTGCCAGAGCTTTCTGGGGTTATGCTTATACTCTTCAATTTTTGAGCAGTAGTGCTTTGCCTTTGCTCCTTTTATAAGTCTCTGTACTCTGTTCCTCACCCTTTGGAATTCATTTAGTGCTGCAATATCCTGTCTGTTTGCTTTAAATCTTTTTAGCAGCTGGTAGTAGGAAGATAAAATTGGTAGGAGGAGCAAGGAATAGGTGACCTCGGAAGGAGGCGTGCGCACGCAAGAGTAAATGTTGTTAGTATACCGATATACGTGGGTATACTAAGGACTATAAACACACACACACAGTGCAGTGTTAAGGCTGTAGAAGCTGAGCATTGGCATTATTAGTATTGTATTGTTGTTAGTATTATTAGTATTACTATTAGTACGTTAGAATTTTAAGACATAAAAGGGTGAGGCGCAGATTATTCCTGGGCACACCAGCATAAAACGGTGTCTCCAATAACAGTTTACACCCCCCTCAAGGTTTTCCCTAACACTTACTCTAGAACACAAGAGACCCCCACCCCATCCACCCCCAACCCCAATCCACTTACCGACACTCTTTCTTTCTCTCTTTTATATTTTTTTTTACACAGGGTTTGACAACGTTAAGGATCCCTAACTTTATTGAAAAGCTATTTACAGGTTAGGGATTCCTAACTTTATTGGCAAGCTAAGAGCTGTTACCTACATCAGCTCATTTGAAAGCAGTTTTATTGTTATGAGACATACAAGTAGGGAGCAGGTTTAAGTTGGAGCCATCTGTGGGCCAGCGTTTTAATTTGATCAACTGACTTTATCGCGTTGACATCATCATTCTGTACGAATGTGTTCCATACTCGAGTCATCCTGGGTATATATGATCTCAGATGGAGTGATGTTCTGGAGAAGGGTACAGCCAGAGTGAAGTTTCTGCTTTCTGCCCGTCTTGTGGTACAGAAACTTGCTTCACGCTGTCCTCGAAGTGGATCCAAGTGTGGCACTTTGACAATATTGGCCTTGTACATAAGAAGTAAGGCCACCCACATCCCTCCTGTGTTGAAGGCTCTGCTGAAATGACAGATCTATCCAGGATTGGTCCAGGTGAGAGACGAGACGTCTTGCTCTGTTCTCTACTCTGTCAAGTAGTCGTAGATGAGAAGGGGGCAGACAAACCAAGAAAGTGGAGCATACTCAGGGTGTGAGCGTACTTGCGTCTCGTACAAAATCTTGCAACCCCTGCTGTCAAGCAGATGCGAGATACGGCGAAGTGCTGTAAGCTTCCTGGCTGCCTTGTTTACAAGATTTACAACGTGGTTTTTTATGGCCAGTTTGGAGCCAAATTTCACCCCAAGGATATCAACTTCTTCCCCAGGTGCCAACACCCTCCCATTCATCCTTACTACTGCACCGGCATTTCCATCTTGGTGCCTAAAGATCATCATCATTTGTGTTTTCTCAGGTGCAAATGTTACTTGCCATCTATTTCCCCAAGCTGATACAGCTCTGAGCTGGTGATTGATGTAGCTTAGAGCAGCTGGTATTTCTTCTCTTGGATAAGAGAATGTCAGTGTACAGTCATCTGCATATGCATGAGATTCTGGGATGAGATGAAGAAGGTCATTGAAGATGACCATAACAATGGTCCCAGAACACTTCCCTGTGGAGCACTTGCCCCGACAGGATGTCTTGCTGATTCTGTTCCTTAGAGATCTACCATGAAGGTAATCACTGAGGAGACATTGCGTGGAGCCTGCAATTCCCAGAGCTTGCAGTTTTGCTAAGAGGTCCTGGTGCCACACTCGGTCAAAAGCACCAGCAATGTAAAGTGCTACCACACAGCTGACTTTGGATTGATCCAGTGACTGGTGCCACTTAGTAGAGAGGTTTAACAACAGATCAGCAGCAGAGTAACCTTTCCTAAAGACATATTGTCTTACTCCCACTGAACCAGTACTTACTGTCTCACCCCCACTGTCCTAGTACCTACTATCTCTCCCCCACTACCCCAGTACCTACTGTCTCACTCCTACTGCCCCAGTACCTACTGTCTCACCCATATTGACAGTCACAAAGTAGTGAGTGGTAGTCAAAAAACTCTGGCATTTGTCTTCAGATTATTGTCTCAAGGAGCTTGCCAGTGATTGACAGGAGTGACACTTGTCTGTAGTTGCTGATTTCTGCTCTGCTCTTCTTTTTGTGAACAGGGACTACATTTGCCTCTTTCCACAGAGAAGGCCATTTACACTTTACTAGGCAGTGCTGAAAGATGCGAGTTAGAGGTGCTGCTAGCTGGTCTGCACATCTTCTCTGCAATCTTGGGCTCAACTTGTCTGGGCCCACAGCCTTTTCTTGGTCAAGCGATTTAAGAAGGAAGTGCACCTCTTCCTGCCTTATTGTCACACTGACAGTTTTGACACAGTTCTTGCAGCTAGCCGAGGAGGGTCCCTTGCTGGATCAGGAACTTGCATTCTGGTAGCAAAGTGTTTGGCAAAGAGGTCCGCTTTCTCTTGACTGCTAGTAGAGGTGATCCCATCCTGCCGATTTAGAGGTGGAATGAGTTCATCAGGCAGATAACCTTGTCTGTCCTTGATCAGGGGCCACAAGGTTTTGGAGCCTACCCTACCTGATGCTAGCTTTCTTCTTGTGTCCATCTCCCATTTAGCGATGGCCCACCTTTGAACGTCACGCATATGCTTAGAGGCTTGCCTGTGCAAGTTCCTGTTATAGGTGGTAGGATGTCTCTTATACCTTCGCCATGCTTTGTACTTAGCAGTAGCAGCCTCCCTACAAAGAAAGCCAAACTAATGCTGATCTGTAGGCTTCGTCACATGTTGCCGGTGAGGAATGTGTTCTTGTTGTAGAGTAAGGATGTGTCCAGTGAAGGCTTTCACTTGGTTGTCAACAACCCCTTGGAGAAGAGCATTCCAATCGGTGGTGGAGAGCTCAGAGCAAAGGGCTGGCCAATTACCTCTTCCCCATAGCCAGGTTGTGCGTGGGGACTCCTCACCTCGTTCTGTTGGGATATCAAGTGTCGTAAAAACAGCCTTGTGGTCAGATGATCCAACGTAGTCGAGGGGTTGACAAGTTATTATACCTTCTGCTAGATTGCTCACTATTGGGTCAAGGGAGGAGCCAGTGATATGCGTAGGGAAGTCAACGAAGTTTCTCATGTCAAATACTGCAAGAAGGACTTCAAAGTCCCTCTGTATAAGGTGTTGGTTGAGGTCACCAACAATTATGACATGTTGACAGTTGTGTTGTAGCAGAAGGGAGTCCACATTTTCCATTAGGAAGTTGATGGGGTCTGCATGTTTCTACTGCATGTTGCACATGCTAGTACAGAGGCACTAGTGTTAATGCATAGCTTGAGGAACATCATTTCAAGATGAGTAGGGATGGTAACATCAATGTGCTGGGCATGTACACTTTTAGAGAAGCACACAGCAACACCTCCTCCTTGCCCTTGCCTGTCTCTTCTCATCCATGAGGTGTAGCCAACAATTCTTGCAAAATTTTCTGGAGTCCTGTCGACCAAAAATGATTCAACAACAGCTATCATGTCGGGACGTCGAGTGTTCTCAAAACTGTGTGTGAGCTCTCCAACATTAGTAATAAAACCTCCAATGTTGTCCAACAGGATGCTGATAGGCCGGCTCCCCTCTTTTTTTTTTTTTTTTTTTTTTTTTTACACAGAGTTTGACAAGGTTAAGGATCCCTAACTTTATTGACAAGCTATTTACAGGTTAAGGACTCCTAACTTTATTGGCAAGCTAAGAGCTGTTACCTACATCAGCTCATTTGAAAGCATTTTTGTTGTTATGAGACATACAAGTAGGGAACAGGATGAAGTTGGAGCCATCTGTGGGCCAGCATTTTCATTTGATCAACTGACTTTATCTCGTTGACATAATTATGCTGTACGAATGTGTTCCATACTCGAGTCATCCTGGGTATATATGATCTCAGATGGAGTGATGTTCTGGAGAAGGGTACAGCCAGAGTGAAGTTGCTGCTTTCTGCCCGTCTTGTGGCATAAAAGCTTGTTTCACGCTGTCCTCGAAGTGGATCCAAGTGTGGTACTTTGACAGTATTGGCCTTGTACATAACAGTAAGGCCACCCACGTCCCTCCTGTGTTGAAGGCTCTGCTGAAATGACAGATCTATCCAGGATTGGTCCAGGCGAGAGATGAGACGTCTTGCTCTGTTCTCTCTCTCTACCTCTCTCTCTCAATCTCTCTCTCTCTCTCCCTCCCTCTCTCTCCCTCTCTCTACCTCTCTCTCTCTCTCTCTCCCCCTCTCTCTCCCTCTATTCTCTCTCTCTCTCTCTCTCTCTCTCTCTCTCTCTCTCTCTCTCTCTCTCTCTCTCTCTCTCTCTCTCTCTCTCTCTCTCTCTCTCTCTCTCCTCTCTCTCTCTCTCTCTATCTCCATCTCTCTCTCCCCTCACTCCCCTCTTCTTTTCCTTCCTCCCTTCCCCCTCTTTTCCCTCTAAAAACAGTGGTAACTCAGAGGAGTAATCGAGGATCCCAGGGATCAGAGGGGACTGGTTCTGGTTAGGGGAAATGGATGGGGGAGCAATGTAAAAGAATGGAACGAGAATGGGAGAGAAAACTAGGAGAGCTTGCTGCAAAAATGGGGACAGAGCTTTCTGTGAAATTGGAAAAGAGATTGGTGGAGGAGAAGAATCATTGGGAGTCCCAAGTCGAAGCTGCAGAAACCAGGATAAGGGTCCTAGAATATGAGCTAAATAAGCTGAGGTGAGTTACAAGGGTACTGACCAGAGGAAGCACAGCAAATGAAGCTGGTACACCCCTACTGAAAAAGGGACCCAACGGGAAGGAAGGGAGACATAAATTACACTAAGATCCTATGAGCCCTATCACCTTACCAAGCAGGCCAACAAATGAAGAGGGAGAGCAGCTGGGTGCAGGTGGTGAGGGGGACAGGTCATATGCAGAGACACGACCATACCACCAGGAGCTAGAGGAAAGAATAAGGGAAGAAAATCACCATGTACAGACAAGACCCAGTGACTCAGAGGGAAAGACAATGGGAGGAGAGGGCAAAGTCAGTGTTTATTCATGGGCTTCAGAAGAGTGAGGGAAGGACCCACACTGAAAGATGGCAGGCAGAGAGACAAGAGATTGAGAACATCATCAAAGAAATAGGTGAAGAGGAAGTGTCTGAGATTGTAAATTTTCAGAGAATACGGGGGTACCTAAAGGAGAGAAAATGACCGATCAAGCTGATTTTCAGGACAGAAACAATGTGGAACAGGATCCTCCAAGAGAAACCACGGTTGAAGGATTTGGCATCATACAAGAGGGTGTTCCTAGACCAAGACAGAAAAACAGAAAAACAGCAGCTGAGGGAAAGGACAAAAAAAGCGAAAGGAGCTAGGAGGAGAGACAAGGACAGAATCAGCAGAGGATAACCAGAGCAGAGCAGAGCAACAAGAGCAAGCACACACAGAACCATCCCCAGAACCCCACAACCAATCATGCTATCCAGACACAATCCACAATACATACCCACAGCCCCCACCCCATGCTACACTGCAGAATCCAGCAGTACACTGCCAGGTCCCCCACCCTCACAGACCCCCCAAAACACAGTGCTGGAGAGGAAACTGAAGGTATGGTACACCAATGCTGATGGAATAACAAATAAGTGGGAGGAGTGGCACGAAAAGATCAAAGAGGCATCAACGGACATCATAGCTTTCACAGAAACCAAGCTCACAGGGATGATAACAGATGTCATCTTTTCAACGGGATATCAGATCCTGAGGAAAGATAGAGAGAATGGAGGGGGATGGAGTAGTGACACTGCTGGTTAAAAACCGATTGGATTTTGATGAGCTGGAGCGAGGAGGAAGAGGAGAGGCAAGAGATTACATAGTACTAATGCTTCAGTCTGGAGGTCCCAAGGTGGTAATTACTCTGATGTATAACCCGCCACAGAACAGTAGGAGGCCAAGGCAAGAGTATGATGAGACTGACAGAACGATGGCTGACACACTAGCTGAAGTGGCCAGAAGGGCTCATGCAAGCAGGGCAAAGCTACTGATCATTGTTGACTTCAACCACAAGGAAATCGATTGGGAGAACTTGGATCAACATTGAGGCCAATAAACGTGGATGGCTAAGATGTTGGAGGTGGTACTGGAAAACCTCATGTACCAACATGTAAGGGACACTACGAGAGAGAGAGGAGAGAGGATGATCCAGTGAGACTGAATCTAGTATTCGCCTTGAGTAGTTCATATATTGAGAACATCACATATGAAAGTCCCCTGGGGGCCAGTGATCATGTGCTTTTAAGTTTCGAATACATAGTAGAGATACAAGTGGCCCTCCACTTGTAACTCTACTATGTATTCGAAGCAGGAAGGGCTGGACGAATGAAGCCAAACTACAAGGGGACTATGCAAGCATGAATAACTTCCTCAACGGGGTTCAGTGGGACAGAGAACTGGCAGGTAAGTCAGTAGACGAGATGATGGAATATGTGACAACAGTATGCAAGGAAGCTGAGGAGAGGTTTGTACCCAAGAGTAACAGAAATAATGAAAAAGCCAGGATTAGCCTGTGGTTTACCCAAAAGTGCAGGGAGGCCAAAAACAAGTGTGCTAGGGAATGGAAGAAGTATAGAAGGCAAAGGACCCAGGAGAATAAGAAGATCTGTCGTAGAGCCAGAAATGAATATTCACTGGTAAGTTGGGAGGCTCAAAGGCATTATGAGAATGATGTAGAAGCAAAAGCCGAATCTGACCCAAAACTTATGTTCCACATCAGGAGTAATACAACAGCAATAGACCAGGTAATCAGGCTGAGGCAGGAAGGAGGGGAGGTCACAAAATACGACTGCAAAGTATGTGAGGAGCTCAACAGGAGATTCAAAGAAGTGTTCAGAGAGGAGACAGAAGCACCTCCAGAAAGGCAGAGGGGTGAGGTACACCAAGTGTTTGACATAATACATACAACTGAGGAAGTAATGATGAGGCTGTTAAGCGAGCTAGACACCTCAAAGGTGATAGGGATGGATAACATCTCTCCATGGGTCCTGAGAGAGGGAGCAGAGGTGCTTTGTGTACCACTAACAACTATCTTCAACAAATCTATCGAAACAGGGATATTACCTGAGATATGGAAGACAGCAAATGTAGTCCCAATTTTTAAATAAGAAGACAGACAAGAAGCACTAAACTACAGACAAGTGTCACTGACATGTATAGTATGCAAGGTCGTGGGGAAAATTATCAGGAGTAGAGTGGTGGAGCATCTAGAAAGGAATGAGCTTATCAACGACAGCCAGCACGGTTTCAGGGATGGGAAATCATGTGTCACAAACCTACTGGAGTTGTATGACAGGGTGACGGCAGTAAGACAAGAGAGAGAGGGGTGGGTAGATTGCATTTTCTTGGACTGTAAGAAGGCGTTTGACAGAGTTCCACACAAGGTGGGTGCCGGTAACGAGCGGGGTGCCACAAGGATCAGTCCAAGGACCAGTGCTGTTTCTGGTATTTGTGAATGACATGACGGAATGAATAAACTCTGAAGTGTCCCTGTTTGCAGATGATGTGAAGCTGATGAGAAGAATTCAGTCGGACGAAGACCAGGCAGAACTACAAAGGGATCTGGACAAACTGCAGGCCTGGTCCATAAACTGGCTCCTGGAGTTTAACCCCACTAAGTGCAAAGTCATGAAGATTGGGAAAGGTCAAATAAGACCACAGACAGAGTACAGTCTAGCGGGCTAGAGACTACAAACCTCACTCAAGGAAAAGGATCTTGGAGTGAGTATAACACCGGGAACATCTGAGGCGCACATCAACCAAATAACTGCTGCAGCATACGGGCGCCTGGCAAACCTAAGAACAGCATTCTGACATATAAATAAGGAGTCATTCAGGACCCTGTACACTGTGTACGTTAGGCCCATATTGGAGTATGCAGCAACAGTTTAGAGCCCTCACCTAGCTAAGCATGTAAGGAAACTAGAGAAAGTCCAGAGGTTTGCAACAAGAC
This sequence comes from Cherax quadricarinatus, assembly GCF_038502225.1. Classification (NCBI taxonomy): domain Eukaryota; kingdom Metazoa; phylum Arthropoda; class Malacostraca; order Decapoda; family Parastacidae; genus Cherax; species Cherax quadricarinatus. Next base: position 42,077,766 of record NC_091307.1, read on the forward strand.
TAGTCCCGGAGCTAAGGAGTATGTCCTACGAGGAGAGGTTAAGGGAAATCGACCTGACGACACTGGAAGACAGGAGAGTTAGGGGGGATGCGATAACTAAATATAAAATACTCAGATGAGCCGCAGGGATGTTTGGAAGTATTTCTTCAGTCACAGAGTTGTCAAGAAGTGGAATAGCCTGGGTAGTGATGTAGTGGAGGGAAGAGTGATCGGGTAGCCGCCAGTTGAAGAGGCGGGGCCAGGAGCTGTGGCTCGACCCCAGCAGCCACAACTATGTGAGTACAGCTAGGTGAGTACACACACACATACACACACACACACACACACACACACACACACACACACACACACACACACACACACACACAAATAGTGAGCTTCTCATTCACATTCCATTATAGACATTGGTTGTAAAGGAAGTAAAGGATTGTTGCAGCAAAACAGTTAATGATATTGATTTTACTGAGTATCTTCCACTTTGCCAGAATGTGAAGAATTGCATAAAGAATCCGACTGGTTAGCGAGCTCTCTGATCATGACAGAGGGAGAGTCACACAGACTGACAGTCAATGTGCATTGCATGGATTCAGGAAGCAATAGTTGGTGGAACTCTAATTTGTGCCATGATCGGATAATTAGTTTCCGATATGTTAATTGAAAGGTAAAATTTAATAACAGAGTTGAACATTACTAGACCTGCTAAAATGAGCATTAGAACAACAAAATTTTTAATCAAACTATGTCAAATGATTTCTGTCTGGCGCCTGTTATGAACACTAGTTCCTGGTCTCAGAAATAAACATTTGTTATCTACTGATATTGATGAAACATACTGAGTGCCGCTTAGGTACGACATCGGCTGTACGCCACCAGAGATGATCATTGCTGTCTGCTGTAGGAAGGAATATAACGATTTTTATCTAGAGACGAACCTTATTATCTGTCGCTTTCAACAGTCATTACTGTCTGGTACCAGTGATGAGCATTATTATCCAGAGCAAACTCTAAGAATTACTATGTGATGCAAATTTGAATTAGAGATAAACTTTATTGACTACGTGAAGTGTTAAATATTGTTCTGTACTATCAGTTAACATTACTGTCAGTCACCAGTGATGTGCATCACTGTCAGCCACCAGTGATGTGCATCACTGTCAGCCACCAGTGGTGTGCATCACTGTTTGCCACCAGTGGTGTGCATCACTGTCAGCCACCAGTGGTGTGCATCACTGTTTGCCACCAGTGGTGTGCATCACTGTCAGCCACCAGTGGTGTGCACTACTGTCTCCCACCAGTGGTGTGCATTACTGTCTGCCACCAGTGATATGCATCACTGTCAGCCACCAGTGATGTGCATCACTGTCAGCCACCAGTGATGTGCATCACTGTCAGCCACCAGTGGTGTGCATTACTGTCTCCCACCAGTGGTGTGCATCACTGTCTGCCACCAGTGATATGCATCACTGTTTGCCACCAGTGATGTGCATCACTGTTTGCCACCAGTGGTGTGCATCACTGTCTGCCACCAGTGATATGCATCACTGTTTGCAACCAGTGGTGTGCATCACTGTCTGCCACCAGTGATATGCATCACTGTTTGCCACCATTGGTGTGCATCACTGTTTGCCACCAGTGGTGTGCATCACTGTCTGCCACCAGTGATATGCATCACTGTTCGCCACCAGTGGTGTGCATCACTGTTTGCCACCAGTGGTGTGCATCACTGTTTGCCACCAGTGATGTGCATCACTGTTTGCCACCAGTGGTGTGCATCACTGTTTGCCACCAGTGGTGTACATCACTGTTTGCCACCAGTGGTGTGCATTACTGTCTGCAACCAGTATTGTGCATCACTGTTTGCCACCAGTGGAGTGCATTACTGTCTGCCACCAGTGATGTGCATTACTGTCTGCCACCAGTGATATGCATCACTGCCACCAGTGATGTGCATCACCGTTTGCCACCAGTGATGTGCATCACTGTTTGCCACCAGTGGTGTGCATTACTGTCTGCCACAAGTGATGTGCATCACTGTTTGCCACCAATGATGTGCATCACTGTTTGCCACCAGTGGTGTGCATTACTCTCTGCCACCAGTGGTGTGCATTATTGTCTGCCACCAGAGATATGCATTACTGTCTACCACCAGTGATGCGCATTACTGTCAGCCACCACTGGTGTGCATTACTGTCTGCCACCAGTGATGTGCATTACTGTCTGCCACCAGTGATGTGCATTACTGTCAGCCACCAGTGATGTGCATTACTGTTTGCCACCAGTGGTGTGCATTACTGTCTGCCACCAGTGGTGTATATTACTGTCTGTTACCGGTGGTGTGCATTACTGTCAGTCACCAGTGGTGTACATTACTGTCTGCCACCAGAGGTATGCATTACTGTCTGCCACCAGTGATGTGCATTACTCTCTGCCTCCAGTGATGTGCATTATTGTCTGCCACCAGAGATGTGCATTACTGTCTACCACCAGTGATGTGCATTACTGTCTACCACCAGTGATGTGCATTACTGTCTACCAACAGTGATGTGCATTACTGTCTGCCGCCAGTGGTGTGCATTAATGTCTGCCGCCAGTGATGTGCATTACTGTCTGCCACCAGTGATGTGCATTACTGTCTGCCGCCAGTGGTGTGCATTAATGTCTGCCGCCAGTGATGTGCATTACTGTCAGCCACCAGTGGTGTGCATTAATGTCTGCCGCCGTAGCCTTCACATCTACGACAACTACTACTACAACTAACCCATCTCTTTGGGAAGGACCTACTTCCACTGGGGAATCCCGCCTACCAGTGACTATGCCCTCGTCTGCTACACCTGACGTTACTATATAAGCGGCAGGCTCCTTTCTTCTGCTTCAAAATCTCCACGACTATGGTGCTCTTCGCACCTACTCCTAGGTTGAAGGACTGATTACCTCATCTTCTGTACATAGTTCTACTGTCTTCAAGTTATGTCCTAGAATTTGTGTTGATAAAGCCACTGGATGGCGAAACGTCTACAATAAAGATACCCAGATGTTGCACATGTGTCTTAATTTCATCTTGTCGGTATTATATACCATTCTTACACTTACTAATGATGTATAAAGCTGCAGTATGACCTCTGGACTTCTGTTGCTTACACTTCTTGATATAAATCCCAGTAATCCATTTGCCTTATTACGTACGCTTAGGCATTGCTGTCTTAGTTTAAGGTTGCTGCTCACCGTAACCCCCAAGTCCTTTTCGCAATCTGTATGGCTAAGTTCTACATCATTTAACTTATAAGTACTAGGGTTATGGGCACTCCCAAGCTTCAGAACCTTGCATTTATCTACATTGAACTGCATCTGCCACTTTTGACCAAGAATAGAGTTTGTCCTCCTGAAGTTCCATAACATCTACGTTTGAATCAATTATCCTACCTATCTTTGTGTCATCGGCGAATTTGCTCATATCATTAGTAATTCCCTCATCAAGATCATTGATATATATTATAAACAACAACGGGCCCAAGACTGGTCCCTGTGGAACGCCACTTGTTACAGGTCCCCACTCGGATTTAACCCCATTTATGGACACTCTCTACTTCCTGTCAGTGAGCCATGATTCGATCCACGACAGCACTTTTCCCCCAATGGCATGAGCTGCCACTTTCTTTAACAGTCTATGGTGCGGAACTCTATCAAAAGCCTTGCTAAAATCTAAGTAAATAATATCAAATTCTTTATCGTGGTCAACAGCCTCAAAAGCTTTACTGAAGAAAGTTAATAAATTAGTTAGACAAGACCGGCCTCTTGTGAATCCATGCTGAGTATCATTAATCAAGCTATGATTATCGAGATCGCTTCTTATAATCTCAGCTATAATTGAATCTAGTAATTTGCCTACACTTGAGGTCAGGCTTATTGGGCGGTAATTTGACGGTAACGACTTGTCCCCTGTTTTAAAAATAGGAATTACATTAGACATCTTCCACATATCAGACACTACACCTGTTTGAAGAGACAAATTAAAAATATTAGTTAATGGTTCACAGAGTTCCATTTTGCATTCTATAAGAACCCTTGAAAAAACCTCATCAGGACCCGGCAACTTATTTTGCTTCAGTCTGTCTATCTGCTTCACAACCATTTCACTAGTGACTGTGATGTTACATCATTTATCTTCTTCTAGCCCACTATAAGAATTAATTACTGGAATATTGTTAGTGTCTTCCTGTGTAAAAACTGAGAGAAAATAATTATTAAAAATCGAGCACATTTCATTCTCTTTGTCAGTAAGGTGCCCATAGTTATTTTTAAGGGGACCTATCTTATCTCTATCTTTTGTTCTATAGACCTGGAAAAAACTTTTTGGGTTAGTTTTAGAATCCCTAGCAACTTTAATTTCATAGTCCCTTTTAGCTTTTCTTATCCCCTTTATAATGTCCCTCTTAATGTCAATATACTGATTCATAAGATGACCCTCACCTCTTTTGATACGCCTATAAATTCCTTTCTTATGCACTAGTAGATATTTGAGCCTATCATTCATCCATTTTGGGTCATTTCTATTTGATCTAATTTCTTTATATGGGATAAACGTTCTTTGAGCTTCATGTATAGTGTTCAGAAAACTGTCATATTGACAGCTCACTTCATTACCCCAGTCAACAGATGATAAGTGTTCTCTAAGCCCTTTGTAATCTGCTAAGCGAAAATCTGGGACTGTTACTAAGTTATCGCTACCATCATACTTCCATTCAATGTTAAATGTAATTGATTTGTGGTCGCTAGCACCCAGTTCCTCTGAAATTTCTAAATTATTAACAAGGAATTCATTGTTTGCCATAACTAAGTCAAGCAGGTTATTTCCCCTTGTAGGTTCTGTCACAAACTGTTTCAAAAAACAATCCTGAACTACTTCTAAGAAGTCGTATGATTCAAAATTCCCAGTCAAGAAATTCCAATCAATATGACTAAAGTTAAAGTCTCCTAGAATTACTACATTATCGTGCCTTGTGGCCTTAACAATTTCCTCCCATAGTAGTCTCCCTTGGTCCCTATCTAAGTTTGGGGGACGGTATATCACTCCTAAAATCAGTTTTTCATGCCCCTCTGAAAATTCTATCCAAACAGACTCTGTATGTGTTACTTCAGACTTAATACCCGCTTTTATGCAACAGTTCAAGCGATCTCGGACATACAATGCCACCCCACCCCCCTTCCCAATACTTCTATCTACTTGGAACAATTTAAAACCCTTAATATGACATTCAGCAGGCATGTCCCGACTTTTTGAATTAAACCACGTCTCAGTTAAGGCAAATACATCAATGTTACCTGCACTAGCAACTATTCTCAACTCGTCCATCTTATTCCTAGCACTATGGCAATTAGCATAATATACATTGAAAGACTCTCCTTTCTCTTTACCCTTCCTGCTTATTTCTGTCTTTCTACTGAACCTATTACTGTCCTTATCACGCAAAGACCCTGGCTTTTCAATATCTACCTCGTTCTGCTTATTACTAGTTCCCCTAGAACTCGTAATATTACTTCACTGGGACTTCACTGTTTTCCTGCCAAAACCCATACCACTAACTATTCCTAGTTTAAAGTCCTAACTGCTCCCTCCACTGCAGTTGCCAGTGCTACCACCCCAGACCTAGATAAGTGAACCCCATCCCCGGCATACATGTCATTTCTGCCATGGAAGAGGTCCCAGTTGTCAATGAATGTTACCGCATTTTCCTTACAGTATTTGTCCAGCCAGCAATTGACACCAATTGCCCTGGACAACCATTCATTTCCAACTCCTCTCCTTGGAAAAATACCACATATGACAGGGTTCCCACCCTTACTCCTAATTATTTCTATTGCTGACCTATACCTGTTAATCAGGTCTTCACTCCTACGTCTGCCAACATCGTTGCCTCCAGCACTGAGACAGCTAATAGGATTGCTCTCATTACCTCTCATGAGGTCATCCAGATGGCTAACAATATCCTCCATCCCAGCCCCAAGAAAGCAAACTCTCTGTCTCCTACTCCTGTCCTTCAAGCAGAACGCCCTATCCATATACCTAACTTGGCTATCCCCAACAACAACAATATTCTTACCTTCCTTGGTGTCGTTCGTCGTGATGTTCCCAGTAGTCGACTCACATTCGTCGGGTAGCACTGAGAATGTATTAGATGTTTCCACAACAGTTTCCACGGCAGTCTCTTTCTTCTTCATCGTTTCTACCTTTCCATTCGTCTTCTTGATCGTCAACTTCGTTCCCTGCTGTCCAGCCACTGACCAGTTTCCCTTCTTGACCTGAGGACTCAAAACAGGAGGACTACTACGAATCTTCTTGTTTTCCTCGGTCGGTCGCCGAATCTCCATCTTCGCCATCCTCAATTCTTCCTTAAGCTGTTGGTAAAGTTGCTCGATGGAGTGCATCTTGCTTCAGATCCCCACTCGGATTTAACCCCATTTATGGACACTCTCTGCTTCCTGTCTGTGAGCCATGACTCGGTCCACGAGAGCACTTTTCCCCCAATGCCATGAGCTGCCACTTTCTTTAACAGTCTATGGTGCGGAACTCTATCAAAAGCCTTACTAAAATCTAAGTAAATAATATCAAATTCTTTATCGTGGTCAACAGCCTCAAAAGCTTTACTGAAGAAAGTTAATAAATTAGTTAGACAAGACCGGCCTCTTGTGAATCCATGCTGAGTATCATTAATCAAGCTATGATTATCGAGATCGCTTCTTATAATCTCAGCTATAATTGAATCTAGTAATTTGCCTACAATTGAGGTCAGGCTTATTGGGCGGTAATTTGACGGTAACGACTTGTCCCCTGTTTTAAAAATAGGAATTACATTAGCCATCTTCCACATATCAGACACTACACCTGTTTGAAGAGATAAATTAAAAATGTTAGTTAATGGTTCACAGAGTTCCATTTTGCATTCCTTAAGAACCCTTGAAAAAACCTCAACAGGATCCGGCGACTTATTTTGCTTCAGTCTGTCTATCTGCTTCACAACCATTTCACTAGTGATTGTGATGTTACATAATTTATCTTCTTCTAGCCCACTATAAAAATTAATTGCTGGAATATTGTTAGTGTCTTCCTGTGTAAAAACTGAGAGAAAATAATTATTTAAAATCGAGCACATTTCATTCTCTTTGTCAGTAAGATGCCCATAGTTATTTTTAAGGGGACCTATCTTATCTCTAACTTTTGTTCTGTAAAGTAAAAGGACACAAGTGCAACTAATGTGACATTTATTGTGGCAACGTTTCGCTCTCCCGGAGCTTTATCAAGCCATTACAAACAATACATGGACAAAGAGGGTATATAAAGGCTCAGAGTGAGGTGCAATACTAGTGAGGTAACATTAATTCTCCACGCATCAACATCACTCCCAACAAAGTTATAATTCTTCCCAACAGCCAGGTTGCACTGAACGTCTCAAAAGTACTTTCACAATCTAACACCAGAGTCGCCATCGCTTCTAGCACTTCAATAAAGAATCTAACCAGGACACAATCCAAGCACCACGAACCAGTCAATGCAGGAGTTTACACTATACCCTGTGGAGGCTGTGACAAGATTTACGTAGGTGAAACAGCAAGAAACCTCGACACCCGCCTCAATGAACACTTTTACGCATGTAGGAACGATAACTTGAACAACGCCTGTGTACAACACCGAAATTCCACCAATCATCTCATGAAATTCAGAGACGCCCAATTAGTGATCAAAGAAACTAATTTTTGCAGACGCAAGTTCCTCGAATCAGCACTGATCGCTGATTCGAATACAATTAAACAAAACAACGACAGCTTCACCATCTCCGAAGTCTTAGCAAGAATCCTCCTGAAAACAGTAAACCCTGCCATCACATAGTCTCTCCTGTTATACTACACAAAGCACATTACAGAGAGTGAACACTGAAACAAGCTGCCTCTTTCCAGTCTATATTTGTCCAACCTATTTTTATGTTACCCTAGTAATAGCTTTTATATCCTTTTACTCTTGAACGAATTAATTGCTCTATCATATTGTATTACTTTTGTCACTACCTCCACTACTACTACTACTACCACTAGTGAACATCGAAATGTTGCCTCACTAGTATTGCACCTCACTCTGAGCCTTTATATACCCTTTGTGTCCATGTATTGTTTGTAATGGCTTGATGAAGCTCCTGGAGAGCGAAACCTTGCCACAATAAATGTCACATTAGTTGCACTTGTGTCCTTTTACTTTACATATTGTCGGTAATTCTACCAACTTTATTACAACTTTTGTTCTATAGACCTGGAAAAAACTCTTTGGGTTAGTTTTAGAATCCCTAGCAACTTTAATTTCCTAGTCCCTTTTAGCTTTTCTTATCCCCTTTTCAATGTCCCTCTTAATGTCAATATACTGTTTCATAAGATGACCCTCACCTCTTTTGATACGCCTATAAATTCCATTCTTTTGCCCTAGTAGATATTTCAGCTATTATTCATCCATTTTGGGTCATTTCTATTTGATCTAATTTCTTTATATGGGATAAACGTTCTTTGAGCCTCATGTATAGTGTTCAGAAAACTGTCATACTGATAGCTCTCTTCGTTACCCCAGTCAACAGATGATAAGTGTTCTCTAAGCCCATTGTAATCTGCTGAGCGAAAATCTGGGACTGTTACTGAGTTATCGCTACTATCATACTTCCATTCAATGCTAAATGTAATTGATTTGTGGTCGCTAGCACCCAGTTCCTCTGAAATTTCTAAATTATTAAGAAGGGATTCATTGTTTGCCATAACTAATTCAAGCAGGTTATTTCCCCTTGTAGGTTCTGTCACAAACTGTTTCAAAAAACAATCCTGAACTACTTCTAAGAAGTCGTATGATTCTAAATTCCCAGTCAAGAAATTCCAATCAATATGACTAAAGTTAAAGTCTCCTAGAATTACTACATTATCGTGCCTTGTGGAATTAACAATTTCCTCCCATAGTAGTCTCCCTTGGTCCCTATCTAAGTTTGGGGGACGGTATATCACTCCTAAAATAAGTTTTTCATGCCCCTCTGAAAATTCTATCCAAACAGACTCTGTATGTGTTACTTCAGACTTAATACCCGTTTTTATGCAACAGTTCAAGCGATCTCGGACATACAATGCCACCCCAACCCCCCCTCCCGATACTTCTATCTACTTGGAACAATTTAAAACCCTGAATGCAACATTTCCCAGGAATGTCCCGACGTTTTTGAATTAAACCACGTCTCAGTTAAGGCAAATACATCAAAGTTACCTGCACTAGCAACTAATCTCAACTCGTCCATCTTATTCCTAGCACTACGGCTATTAGCATAATAAACATTGAAAGACTCTCGTTTCTCTTCACCCTTCCTGCTCATTTCTGTTTTTCTACTAAACCTATTACTGTTCTTATCACCCAGTGTCACTGGCTTTTCAATATCTACCTCGTTCTGCTTATTACTAGTTCCCCTAGTACTCATAATATTACTACACTGGGACTTCACTGTTTTCCTGCCAAAACCCATACCACTAACTATTCCTAGTTTAAAGTACTAACAGCTCCCCCCACTGCAGTTGCCAGTGCTCCCACCCCACACCTAGATAAGTGAACCCCATCCCTGGCATACATGTTATTTCTGCCATAGAAGAGGTCCCAGTTGTCAATGAATGTTACCGCATTTTCCTTACAGTATTTGTCCAGCCAGCAATTACATAAGAACATAAGAACATAAGAAAGGAGAAACACTGCAGCAGGCCTGTTGGCCCATACTAGGCAGGTCCTTTACAATCCATCCCACTAACAAAATATTTATAAGAACACAAGAATGTAGGAACATTGCAGAAGGCCTACTGGCCCATGCGAGACAGGTCCTTATCAAAACGACCTCTACCTAAAGCTTCCCTAGAAGTAACTCCCGTACCCAATGACACCAATCAAACCCAGCCCATCCCACTCATATATTTGTCCAGTCTCTTCTTTTAAAGCTACCCAAGGTCCTAGCCTCTATCACCTTGTAAAGTAAAAGGACACAAGTGATGTATAGAGATGTAAAATAACTTTTGGCCTTCTGTTACTTATACTTCTTGAGATAAATCCAAGTAATCTGTTGGCCTTGTTGCGCACACTAAGGCACTGCTGTCTTGGCTTTAGATTTCTGTTTACCATGACTCCCAAGTCTTTTTCACATTCTGTATGATCAAGCTCTATTTCACCTAGATTATAGCTTCGAGGGTTATTTTCATTACCAAGGGCAAGTACCTTACACTTGTCCACATTGAACTTCATCTGCCATTTTTCAGACCAAGACATTAATTTGTATAAATCGTCCTGGAGTTCATTGATATCCTCCTCAGAGTGAATTATACGGCCTATCTTTGTATCATCATCAAATTTACTCTTGTCACTCGTAATCCCTTCATCAAGGTCATTAATGTAAATTATGAACAAGAGAGGGCCTAAAACTGATCCTTGTGGAACGCCACTAGTGTCTAATCCTCATTCAGATTTCACTCCATTAATGGTAACTCTCTGCTTTCTATTGGTAAGCCATGCCTCAATCCATGCTAGAACTTTACCTCCTATACCATGAGCTGCCACTTTTCTTAAGAGTCTCTTGTGAGGTACTCTATCGAAGGCTTTACTAAAATCCAAGTAAACAATATCATATTCCTTATCACTGTCAACTGCCTCAAAAGTTCTATTGAAGAACGTCAGTAAGTTTGTCAGGCAGGAACGACCTCTCGTGAATCCATGCTGAGATTCATTTATCATGTTATGCTCTTCAAGGTGACTTCTGATAATGTCGGCTATAATTGATTCTAATAACTTGCCCACTTTAGATGTCAGGCTTATTGGACGGTAATTTGAAGGAGTGGACTTATCCCCTGATTTGAATATAGGAACCACATTAGCCATCTTCCACAACTCTGGTACAACACCGGTAAGGATGGACGCATTGAATACACTCGTTAATGGCTGACTAAGCTCCATCTTGCATTCCCTGGAAAACAACTCATCAGGTCCCGGAGACTTATTTTGCTTCAGTTTGTCTATCTGTTTAATAACCATGTCCTTCGTGACAGTAATATTAGTTAACTTAAATTCATCAGGAACTAAATAATTGTTAATTACTGGAATCTCATTTACATCTTCCTGTGCAAAAACTGACAAAAAATAGTAATTAAATAAGGAACTCATTTCCAGTTCATTATCCGTCAGCTGTCCATTCCCAATTTTCAGATGTCCTACTTTTTCCTTCACCTTCGTCCTATACACTTGAAAGAACCCCTTTGGATTAGTCTTTGATTCATTAGCAACTCTAATTTCATAGTCACGTTTAGCCTTTCTAATCGCCTTTTTTACTTCTCTTTTAAGCTGAACATATCGGTCAGTAAGGTTAACCTCTCCTCTTCTGATGCGCCTATAAATTCCCCTTTTCTCCCCTAATAGATGCTTTAGCCTCCTGTTAACCCATTTGGGATCGTTATTATTAGACCTAATTTCTCTCTTCGGAATGTATATACTCTTGGCACCGTGTACATTATTAAGAAAACAATCATAAAAGCAGATCCCTGCATATTCATAAGTATGATTATCGTCAATAAAATCATTAGCTAGATAACCCCAATCAAGATTAGACAGATGTTCCCTAAGTCCATTATAATCGGCAGAACGAAAATCAGGGATTTTTACTGTATTATCATTATTCTTGCATTCCCAATTAATGCTAAAAGTGATGGATTTGTGATCACTTGCGCCAAGCTCTTCAGTGATCTCCAGATTATTCACGAGTGTTTCCTTATTTGACAAGACTAGGTCTAGCAAATTATTACCCCTGGTAGGCTCAGTTACGCTCTGTTTCAGAAAACAGTCCTGAACTGTTTCCATAAAGTCACTGGACTCTAGATTACCTGTCAAAGAATTCCAATCAATCTGACTAAAGTTAAAGTCCCCTACTATGACTATGTTACTGTGTCCAGAAGCCCTAACAATTTCGTCCCAAAGAAGTCTCCCTCTATCGTGATCCAAGCCTGGAGGTCGGTATATTACACCTAGAATTAGTTTTTCTTGACCCTCCACGAACTCTACCCAAACAGACTCTGTTGCTGCTCCATCTATTTTTATACCTGTTTTTAGGCAACAATTAATATTTTCTCGAACATACAATGCAACTCCTTCCCCCTTCCCATTACATCTATCCACATTGAACAACTTAAATCCCTGAATATTACACTCAGCAGTCATATCCCGACTCTTTAAATCATACCACGTTTCAGTTAATGCAATGATATCAAAGTTCCCAGCACATGCTACCAAACGTAGTTCATTAATTTTATTTCTTGCACTTCGACTGTTAGCATAAAATACCATCATATGTTTTTTCTTCTGCACATTTTTCCTATTCATCTTTGTTTTTACACAATTTCTGAAATTATCATTACCCAGAGTTACTCCATGACAGTTACTATTAAGATTCTTAATATCAGAGCATAAATTAATATATCCATACTCATTATTTATCATTTCTAAACCCATACCTCTAACTAATCCTAGTTTAAAGCCCTAACAACCCCCTCAACTGAGTTAGCAAGAAAGCTCACACCTGCCCAGGATAAGTGAACCCCATCCCTGGCATACTTGTCATTTCGGCCATAGAAGTTGTCCCAGTTGTCAATGAATGGTACTGCATTATCCTTACAGTGTTTATCCAACCAACAATTAATACCAATTGCTCTGGACAACCATTCATTACCAACACCTCTTCTTGGCCAAATGCCACATATAACAGGGCGCCCCCCCCTTCTTCCTAATTATGTCTATAGCTGTCCTGAACTTTCTAACTAAATTCTCACTTCTACGCTTGCCTACATCATTGCCTCCAGCACTGAGGCAAATAATAGGATTGATCCCATTACCGTTCATGATGTTGTCAAGCCGGTTAACGATGTCCTCCATCCCAGCCCCAGGAAAGCAAAACCCTCTGTCTCCTACTCCTGTCCTTCAAGAATGCCCTATCCATGTATCTAACCTGGCTATCCCCAAAAACAACAATATTCTTACCTTCCTTGTTGTCGTTTGTCGTGACGATCCCAGTAGTCGACTCACATTCGTCGGGTAGCACCGAGAATGCGTTGGAGGTTTCCACAGGAGCTTCCACAGCAGTCTCTTTCTTCTTAATCGTTTCTGGCTTTCCATTCTTCTTGATCGTCAACTTCGTCGTCCCCTGCTGCCCAGCCACTGACCACGATCCCTTCTTGACCTGATGACTCGAAACAGGAGGACTACTACGAATCCTCTTGTTTTCCTCGGTCAATCGCCGTATCTCCATCTTCGCTACCCTCAGTTCTTCCTTAAGTTGCTGGTAAAGTTGCTCGATGGAGGGCATCTTGGTTCAGTCCACGGGAGCACACAAGACACTTCTTCACAGAGTTAAGTACAGGTCTCCACTGAGTTAAGTACAGGTCACCACTGAGTTAAGTACAATCCAATTTTCAATGCTACCCTAGAAATAAGCTCTAATGTGCAAGTACCACTCAAATCCAACCCCTCCCACTCATGTACTTATCCAACCTAAATTTGAAACCACCCAAAGTCCTAGCCTCAATAACCCAACTAGGTAGACTGTTCCACTCATCAACTACCCTATTTCCAAACCAATACTTTTCTGTGTCCATTCCAAATCTAAACTTATCCAATTTAAATCCATTACTGAGGGTTCTCTCTTGGAGAGATATCCTCAAGACCTTATTAATATCCACTTATTAATACCTTATTAATGCCTATCTTCCATTTATACACTTCGATCAGGTCTCCCCTCATTCTTCGTCTAACAAGTGAATGTAACTTAAGAGTCTTCAATCTTTCTTCATAAGGAAGATTCCTAATGCTATGTGTCAATTTAGTCATCCTACGCTGAATGTTTTCTAACGAATTTATGTCCATTCTGTAATATGGAGACCAGAACTGACCTGCATAATCTAGGTAAGGACTTACTAATGATGTATAAAGCTGCAGTATGACCTCTGGACTTCTGTTGCTTACACTTCTTGATGACTCAAGAAATCGTAATGACACGATTGCAAACAAACCATACCCCCGGCCGGGATTGAACCCGCGGTCATAGAGTCTCAAAACTCCAGCCCGTCGCGGGTTCAATCCCGGCCGGGGGTATGGTTCACTTCTTGATATAAATCCCAGTAATTTATTTGCCTTATTACGTACGCTTAGGCATTGCTGTCTTGGTTTAAGGTTGCTCACCATAACCCCCCAAGTCCTTTTTGCAATCTGTATGGCTAAGTTCTACATCATTTAACTTATAAATGCTAGGGTTATGGACACTCCCGAGCTTCAGAACCTTGCATTTATCTACGTTGAACTGCATCTGCCACTTTTCTGACCAAGAATATAGTTTGTTTAAATCCTCCTGAAGTTCCCTAACGTCTTCATTTGAATCAATTATCCTACATGTCTTTGTGTCATCGGCGAATTTGCTCATATCACTAGTAATTCCCTCATCAAGGTCATTGATATATATTATAAACAACAACGGGCCCAAGACTGATCCCTGTGGAACGCCATCCTCAATTCTTCCTTAAGCTGTTGGTAAAGTTGCTCGATGGAGGGCATCTTGCTTCAGATCCCCACTCGGATTTCACCCCATTTATGGACACTCTCTGCTTCCTGTCTGTGAGCCATGACTCGATCCATGAGAGCACTTTTCCCCCAATGCCATGAGCTGCCACTTTCTTTAACAGTCTTTGTTGCGGAACTCTATCAAAAGCCTTACTAAAATCTAAGTAAATAATATCAAATTCTTTATCGTGGTCAACAGCCTCAAAAGCTTTACTGAAGAAAGTTAATAAATTAGTTAGACAAGACCGGCCTCTTGTGAATCCATGCTGAGTATCATTAATCAAGCTATGCTTATCGAGATGGCTTCTTATAATCTCAGCTATAATTGACTCTAGTAATTTGCCTACAATTGAGGTCAGGCTTATTGGGCGGAAATTTGACGGTAACGACTTGTCCCCTGTTTTAAAAATAGGAATTACATTAGCCATCTTCCATATATCAGACACTACACCTGTTTGAAGAGATAAATTAAAAATATTAGTTAATAGTTCACAGAGTTCCATTTTGCATTCCTTAAGAACCCTTGAAAAAGCCTCATCCGGAACCGGCGACTTATTTTGCTTCAGTCTGTCTATCTGCTTCACAACCATTTCACTAGTGACTGTGATGTTACATAATTTATCTTCTAGCCCACTGTAAAAATTAATTACTGGAATATTGTTAGTGTCTTCCTGTGTAAAAACTGAGAGAAAATAGTTATTTAAAATCGAGCACATTTAATTCTCCTTGTCAGAAAGATGCCCATAGTTATTTTTAAGGGGACCTATCTTATCTCTAACTTTTGTTCTATAGACCTGGAAAAAACTTTTCCTGTGTAAAAACTGAGAGAAAATAGTTATTTAAAATCGAGCACATTTAATTCTCCTTGTCAGAAAGATGCCCATAGTTATTTTTAAGGGGACCTATCTTATCTCTAACTTTTGTTCTATAGACCTGGAAAAAACTTTTTGGGTTAGTTTTAGAATCCCTAGCAACTTTAATTTCATAGTCCCTTTTAGCTTTTCTTATCCCCTTTTTAATGTCCCTCTTAATGTCAATATACTGATTCATAAGATGACCCTCACCTCTTTTGAAACGTCTATAAATTCCTTTCTTATGCCCTAGTAGATATTTGAGCCTTTTATTCATCCATTTTGGGCCATTTCTATTTTATCTAATTTCTTTATATGGGATAAACGTTCTTTGAGCAGCATGTATAGTGTTCAGAAAACTGTCATATTGATAGCTCTCTTAGTTACCCCAGTCAACAGATGATAAGTGTTCTCTAAGCCCATCGTAATCTGCTAAGCGAAAATCTGGGACTGTTACTGAGTTATCGCTGCTATCGTACTTCCATTCAATGCTAAATATAATTGATTTGTGGTCGCTAGCACCCAGTTCCTCTGAAATTTCTAAATTATTAACAAAGGATTCATTGTTTGCCAGAACTAAGTCAAGCAGGTTATTTCCCCTTGTAGGTTCTGTCACAAACTGCTTCAAAAAACAATCCTGAACTACTTCTAATTGCCCTGGACAACCATTCATTTCTAACTCTTGTCCTTGGCAAAATGCCACATATGATAGGGTTCCCACCCTTCCTCCTAATTATTTCCATTGCTGACCTATTCCTGCTAATCAGGTCTTCACTCCTACGTCTGCCAACATCGTTGCCTCCAGCACTGAGACAGATAATAGGATTGCTCCCATTACCTCTCATGATGTCATTCAGACGGCTAAAAATATCCTCCATCCCAGCCCCAGGAAAGCAAACTCTTTGTCTCCTACTCCTGTCCTTCAAGCAGAACGCCCTATCCATATACCTAACTTGGCTATCCCCAACAACAATATTCTTACCTTCCTTTGTGTCGTTCGTCGTGATGTTCCCAGTAGTCGTCTCACATTCGTCGGGTAGCACTGAGAATGTATTAGATGTTTCCACAACAGTTTCCACGGCAGTCTCTTTCTTCTTCATCGTTTCTACCTTTCCATTCGCTATCTTGATCGTCAACTTCGTTCTCTGCTGTCCAGCCACTGACGAGTTTCCTTTCTTGACCTGAGGACTCAAAACAGGAGGACTACTACGAATCTTCTTGTTTTCCTCGGTCAGTCGCCGAATCTTTATCTACGCCATCCTCAATTCTTCCTTAAGCTGTTGGTGAAGTTGCTCGATGGAGGTCATCTTGCTTCAATTCGTAGAGAGCGCGCAAACAGGTCTTCACAGAGCTAAGTACACGTCACTACTGAGCTAAGTACACGTCACCAAGAGGTTGTTTTGATTAGGACCTGCCTTGCATGGGCCAGTAGGCCTTCTTCAGTGTTCCTACACTCTTACGTTCAGTGGTGACGTGTACTTAGCTCAGTTGTGACGTGTACTTAGCTCAGTGGTGACGTGTACTTAGCTCAGTGGTGACGTGTACTTAGCTCTGTGAAGACCTGTTTGTATGCTCTCTGTGAATCTGTACCAGGATGCTCTCTCTTGAGCAACTTTACCAGCAGCTGAGAGAAGAGCTCAGAGTTGCTAAGATGGAGATACGGCGATTAACGGAGGAGAACAAGAGGATTCGTAGTAATCCTTCTGTTGTGAGTCCCCAGGTTAAGAGGGGAGCTTGGTCAGTGGCCGGGCAACATGGAACCAAGCTGAAGATCAAGAAAACGGTTGGAGAAGCAGAAACAACGAGAAACCAGAAGACTACCGTGGAAACTTCCAACTCATTCTCGGTGTTACCTGACGAATGTGAGTGTTCTACTGGGAATGCCACAACGAGCACCAAAGAAGCATTGGCAGACGTGAGTGAGACATCCCTAGAAACCCCAACGAAGACCATCGAGAACGTCTTGACGAATTCTACAAGTGGTGTAATGCTACCTGGCGTATGTGAGTCGACTACTCGGAGCATCACGACGGACGACGCCAAGGAAGGTAAAAACATTGTTGTTGTTGGGGATAGCCAGATTAGGTACATGGATAGGGCATTCTGCTTGAAGGATAGGAGTAGGAGGCAGAGAGTGTGTTTTCCTGGGGCTGGGATTAAGGATATTGTTAGCCGTCTGGATGACATCATGAGAGGTAATGGGAGCAATCCTATTATCTGTCTCAGTGCTGGAGGCAACGATGTTGGCAGACGAAGGAGTGAGGACCTGATTAGCAGGTATAGGTCAGCAACAGAGATAATTAGGAGGAAGGGTGGGAAACCTGTCATATGTGGCATTTTGCCAAGGAGAGGAGTTGGAAATGAATGGTTGTCCAGAGCAATTGGTGTCAATTGCTGGCTAGACAAATACTGTAAGGAAAATGCGGTAACATTCATTGACAACTGGGACCTCTTCTATGGCAGAAATGACATGTATGCCAGGGATGGGGTTCACTTATCTAGGTGTGGGGTGGGAGCACTGACCAACGCAGTGGAGGGAGCTGTTAGGTCTTTAAACTAGGAATAGTTAGTGGTATGGGTTTTGGCGGGAAAACTGTGAAGTCGCAGGGTAGTAACATGAGTACTAGGAGAACTAGTAATAGGCAAAATGAGGTGGATATCGGAAAGCCAGTGGCACTAATTGACAATGACAGTAATAGGTTTAGTGGAATAATAGAAAGGAGCAGGAAGGGTAAAGAGAGAGGAGGGTCATTAAAAATTTATTACACAAATAGTCGCAGTGCTAGGAATAAGATGGATGAGTTGAGACTAGTTGCTAGTGCAGATAACATAGATGTATTTGCCATTACTGAGACGTGGTTTAATTCAAAAAGTCGGAACATGCCTGCAGAATGTCACATTCAGGGTTTTAAATTGTTGCAAGTAGATAGAAGTATCGGGAAGGGGGGTGGGGTGGCATTGTATGTCCGAGATCGCTTGAACTGTTGCATAAAAACGGGTATTAAGTCTGAAGTAACACATACAGAGTCTGTTTGGATAGAATTTTCAGAGGGGCATGAAAAATTAATTTTAGGTGTGATATACCGTCCCCCAAATTTAGATAGGGACCAAGGGAGACTACTATGGGAGGAAGTTGTTAGGGCCACAAGGCACGATAATGTAGTAATTCTAGGAGACTTTAACTTTAGTCATATTGATTGGAATTTCTTGACTGGGAATTTAGAATCATACGATTTCTTAGAAGTAGTTCAGGATTTTTTTTTGAAGCAGTTTGTGACAGAACCTACAAGGGGAAATAACCTGCTTGACTTAGTTCTGGCAAACAATGAATCCCTTGTTAATAATTTAGAAGTTTCAGAGGAACTGGGTGCTAGCGACCACAAATCAATTACATTTAGAATTGAATGGAAGTATGATAGTAGGGATAACTCAGTAACAGTCCCAGATTTTCGCTTAGCAGATTACGATGGGCTTAGAGAACACTTATCATCTGTTGACTGGGGTAACGAAGAGAGCTATCAATATGACAGTTTTCTGAACACAATACATGCTGCTCAAAGAACGTTTATCCCTTATAAGGAAATTAGATCAAATAGAAATGACCCAAAATGGATGAATAATAGGCTGAAATATCTACTAGGGCATAAGAAAGGAATTTATAGGCGTATCAAAAGAGGCGAGGGTCATCTTATGAATCAGTATATTGACATTAAGAGGGACATTAAAAAGGGGATAAGAAAAGCTAAAAGGGACTATGAAATTAAAGTTGCTAGGGATTCTAAAACTAACCCAAAAAGTTTTTTCCAGGTATATAGAACAAAAGTCAGAGATAAGATAGGTCCCCTTAAAAATAACTATGGGCATCTTACTGACAAAGAGTATGAAATGTGCTCGATTTTAAATAATTATTTTCTCTCGGTTTTTACACAGGAAGACACTAATAATATTCCGGTAATTAATTTTTATAGTGGATCAGAAGAAGATAAATTATGTAACATCACAGTCACTAGTGAAATGGTTGTGAAGCAGATAGACCGACTGAAGCAAAATAAGTCACCGGGTCCTGATGAGGTTTTTTCAAGGGTTCTTAAGGAATGCAAAATGGAAGTCTGTGAACCATTAACTAATATTTTTAATTTATCTCTTCAAACAGGTGTAGTGTCTGATATGTGGAAGACGGCTAATGTAATTCCTATTTTTAAAACAGGGGACAAGTCGTTACCGTCAAATTACCGCCCAATAAGCCTGACCTCAATTGTAGGCAAGTTGCTAGAGTCAATTATAGCTGAGATTATAAGAAGCCATCTCGATAAGCATAGCTTTATTAATGATACTCAGCATGGATTCACAAGAGGCCGGTCTTGTCTAACTAATTTATTAACTTTCTTCAGTAAAGCTTTTGAGGCTGTTGACCACGATAAAGAATTTGATATTGTTTACTTAGATTTTAGTAAGGCATTTGATAGAGTTCCGCACCAAAGACTGTTGAAGAAAGTAGCAGCTCATGGCATTGGGGGAAGGGTGCTCTCGTGGATCGAGTCATGGCTCACAGACAGGAAGCAGAGAGTGTCCATAAATGGGGTTAAATCCGAGTGGGGATCAGTAACAAGTGGCGTTCCACAGCGATCAGTCTTGGGCCCGTTGTTGTTTATAATATATATCAATGATCTTGATGAAGGAATTGCTAGTGATATGAGCAAATTCGCCGATGACACGAAGATAGGTAGGATAATTGATTCAAACGTAGATGTTAGGGAACTTCAGGAGGATTTAGACAAACTCTACTCTTGGTCAGAAAAGTGGCAGATGCAGTTCAGTGTAGATAAATGCAAGGTTCTGAAGCTCGGGAGTGTCCATAACCCTAGCACTTATAAGTTAAATAATGTAGAACTTAGCCATACAGATTGCGAAAAGGACTTGGGGGTTATGGTAAGCAGCAACCTTAAACCAAGACAGCAATGCCTAAGTGTACGTAATAAGGCAAATAGATTACTAGGATTTATATCAAGAAGTGTAAGCAACAGAAGTCCAGAGGTCATACTGCAGCTTTATACATCATTAGTAAGGCCTCACCTAGATTATGCAGCTCAATTCTGGTCTCCATATTACAGAATGGACATAAATTCGTTAGAAAACATTCAGCGTAGGATGACTAAATTAATACATAGCATTAGAAATCTTCCTTATGAAGAAAGATTGAAGACTCTTAAGTTACATTCACTTGTTAGACGAAGAATGAGGGGAGACCTGATCGAAGTGTATAAGTGGAAGATAGGTATTAATAAAGGGGATATTAACAAGGTCTTGAGGATATCTCTCCAAGAGAGAACCCGCAGTAATGGATTTAAATTAGATAAGTTTAGATTTAGAAAGGACATAGGAAAGTATTGGTTTGGAAATAGGGTAGTTGATGAGTGGAACAGTCTACCTAGTTGGGTTATTGAGGCTAGGACTTTGGGTAGTTTCAAATTTAGGTTGGATAAGTACATGAGTGGGAGGGGTTGGATTTGAGTGGGACTTGCACATCGGAGCTTGTTTCTTGGGTGGCAGTGAAAATTGGGATGGGCAAATGTTTTGTTAGTGGGATGAATTGTAAAGGACCTGCCTAGTATGGGCCAACAGGCCTGCTGCAGTGTTCTCCTTTCTTATGTTCTGATGTTCTTATGTTCTTATCTACGTTCATGTTGTCATAGTGGGTTATAGATCTACTCAGACTTCTAATTATAATCCTATAACATTCATTTTTATTATTTACTTCTCTCCTAATATTATTCCTAATGCTAGACACAGATATACCAAAATCAAATTCTAATTCTCCTTCAGAGTATTCATCTTGGCTAACATATCAACTTTATCATAAAGGTGTAATCCAATGTTTGATGGGATCCATAGCAATTGTACATCAATTCCTTTTTCCCTGATTTTTTAGTATCTATTCCTGGCTTCTCCAATGAATATGTTGTTGGAGTCATTAAATAAGTCAAAAACCTTCAATGATGACAGAATCAGTGCCATAGGTTAGCTTTAGCGCCATTAGGATTGCAAACAATTCAGTTTGCAGTGTAGACGCCCAGGTGTTAATTCTTGTACCTAACTCAACAAATTTATTGTTCATAACAATGGAAGTGGCAAGAAGAGGAGATGCATCCCTGCCAGAAGACTCCTGTTTACTACCAGCTAGGCGAAAAATTTCTTTAACAAGTGATTTAAGGGTGACGTGTACTTAGCTTGAGTGGTGACGTGTACTTAGCTCTGTGAAGACCTGTTTGTATGCTCTCTGTGAATCTGAACCAGGATGCCCTCTCTTGAGCAACTTTACCAGCAGCTGAGAGAAGAGCTCATAGTTGCTAAGCTGGAGATACGGCAATTAACGGAGGAGAACAAGAGGATTCGTAGTAATCCTCCTGTTGTGAGTCCCCAGGTTAAGAGGGGAGCTTGGTCAGTGGCCGGGCAACATGGAACCAAGCTGAAGATCAAGAAAACGGTTGGAGAAGCAGAAACAACGAGAAACCAGAAGACTACCGTGGAAACTTCCAACTCATTCTCGGTGTTACCTGACGAATGTGAGTGTTCTACTGGGAATGCCACAACGAGCACCAAAGAAGCATTGGCAGACGTGAGTGAGACATCCCTAGAAACCCCAACGAAGACCATCGAGAACGTCTTGACAAATTCCACAAGTGGTGTAATGCTA
The DNA here is from genome assembly GCF_038502225.1 of Cherax quadricarinatus. Lineage (NCBI taxonomy): Eukaryota > Metazoa > Arthropoda > Malacostraca > Decapoda > Parastacidae > Cherax > Cherax quadricarinatus. The sequence continues at coordinate 42,099,952 of NC_091307.1, forward strand.
CCTGGCGTATGTGAGTCGACTACTCGGAGCATCACGACGGACGACGCCAAGGAAGGTAAAAACATTGTTGTTGTTGGGGATAGCCAGATTAGGTACATGGATAGGGCATTCTGCTTGAAGGATAGGAGTAGGAGGCAGAGAGTGTGTTTTCCTGGGGCTGGGATTAAGGATATTGTTAGCCGTCTGGATGACATCATGAGAGGTAATGGGAGCAATCCTATTATCTGTCTCAGTGCTGGAGGCAACGATGTTGGCAGACGAAGGAGTGAGGACCTGATTAGCAGGTATAGGTCAGCAACAGAGATAATTAGGAGGAAGGGTGGGAAACCTGTCATATGTGGCATTTTGCCAAGGAGAGGAGTTGGAAATGAATGGTTGTCCAGAGCAATTGGTGTCAATTGCTGGCTAGACAAATACTGTAAGGAAAATGCGGTAACATTCATTGACAACTGGGACCTCTTCTATGGCAGAAATGACATGTATGCCAGGGATGGGGTTCACTTATCTAGGTGTGGGGTGGGAGCACTGACCAACGCAGTGGAGGGAGCTGTTAGGTCTTTAAACTAGGAATAGTTAGTGGTATGGGTTTTGGCGGGAAAACTGTGAAGTCGCAGGGTAGTAACATGAGTACTAGGAGAACTAGTAATAGGCAAAATGAGGTGGATATTGGAAAGCCAGTGGCACTAATTGACAATGACAGTAATAGGTTTAGTGGAATAATAGAAAGGAGCAGGAAGGGTAAAGAGAGAGGAGGGTCATTAAAAATTTATTACACAAATAGTCGCAGTGCTAGGAATAAGATGGACGAGTTGAGACTAGTTGCTAGTGCAGGTAACATTGATGTATTTGCCATTACTGAGACGTGGTTTAATTCAAAATGTCGGAACATGCCTGCAGAATGTCACATTCAGGGTTTTAAATTGTTCCAAGTAGATAGAAGTGTCGGAAAGGGGGGTGGGGTGGCATTGTATGTCCGAGATCGCTTGAACTGTTGCATAAAAACGGGTATTAAGTCTGAAGTAACACATACAGAGTCTGGATAGAATTTTCAGAGGGGCATGAAAAATTAATTTTAGGTGTGATATACCGTCCCCCAAATTTAGATAGGGACCAGGGGAGACTACTATGGGAGGAAATTGTTAGGGACACAAGGCACGATAATGTAGTAATTCTAGGAGACTTTAACTTTAGTCATATTGATTGGAATTTCTTGACTGGGAATTTAGAATCATACGACTCCTTAGAAGTAGTTCAGGATTGTTTTTTGAAGCAGTTTGTGACAGAACCTACAAGGGGTAATAACCTGCTTGACTTAGTTCTGGCAAACAATAAATCCCTTGTTAATAATTTAGAAGTTTCAGAGGAACTGGGTGCTAGCGACCACAAATCAATTACATTTAGCATTGAATGGAAGTATGATAGTAGGGATAACTCAGTAACAGTCCCAGATTTTCGCTTAGCAGATTACGATGGGCTTAGAGAACACTTATCATCTGTTGACAGGGGTAACGAAGAGAGGTATCAGTATGACAGTTTTCTGAACACTATACATGCTGCTCAAAGAACTTTTATCCCTTATAAAGAAATGAGATCAAATAGAAATGACCCAAAATGGATGAATAATAGGCTCAAATATCTACTAGGGCATAAGAAAGGAATTTATAGGCGTATCAAAAGAAGCGAGGGTCATCTTATGAATCAGTATATTGACATTAAGAGGGACATTAAAAAGGGGATAAGAAAAGCTAAAAGGGACTATGAAATTAAAGTTGCTAGGGATTCTAAAACTAACCCGAAAAGTTTTTTCCAGGTATATAGAACAAAAGTCAGAGATAAGATAGGTCCCATTAAAAATAACTATGGGCATCTTACTGACAAAGAGAATGAAATGTGCTCGATTTTAAATAATTATTTTCTCTCGGTTTTTACACAGGAAGACACTAATAATATTCCGGTAATTAATTTTTATAGTGGGCCAGGAGAAGATAAATTATGTAACATCACAGTCACTAGTGAAATGGTTGTGAAGCAGATAGACCGACTGAAGCAAAATAAGTCACCGGGTCCTGATGAGGTTTTTTCAAGGGTTCTTAAACAATGCAAAATGGAAGTCTGTGAACCATTAACTAATATTTTTAATTTATCTCTTCAAACAGGTGTAGTGTCTGATATGTGGAAGATGGTTAATGTAATTCCTATTTTTAAAACAGGGGACAAGTCGTTACCGTCAAATTACCGCCCAATAAGCCTGACCTCAATTGTAGGCAAATTACTAGAGTCAATTATAGCTGAGATTATAAGAAGCGATCTCGATAAGCATAGCTTGATTAATGATACTCAGCATGGATTCACAAGAGGCCGGTCTTGTCTAACTAATTTATTAACTTTCTTCAGTTAAGCTTTTGAGGCTGTTGACCACGATAAAGAATTTGATATTATTTACTTAGATTTTAGTAAGGCATTTGATAGAGTTCTGCACCAAAAACTGTTGAAGAAAGTAGCAGCTCATGGCATTGGGGGAAGGGTGCTCTCGTGGATCGAATCATGGCTTACAGACAGGAAGCAAAGAGTGTCCATAAATGGGGTTAAATCCGAGTGGGAATCAGTAACAAGTGGCGTTCCACAGGGATCAGTCTTCGGCCCGTTGTTGTTTATAATATATATCAATGACCTTGATGAAGGAATTACTAGTGATATGAACAAATTCGCCGATGACACAAAGATAGGTAGGATAATTGATTCAAACGTAGATGTTAGGGAACTTCAGGAGGATTTAGACAAACTCTACTCTTGGTCAGAAAAGTGGCAGATGCAGTTCAATGTAGACAAATGCAAGGTTCTGAAGCTCGGGAGTGTCCATAACCCTAGCACTTATAAGTTAAATAATGTAGAACTTAGTCATACAGATTGCGAAAAGGACTTGGGGGTTATGGTGAGCAGCAACCTTAAACGAAGACAGCAATGCCTAAGCGTATGTAATAAGGCAAATAGATTACTGGGATTTATATCAAGAAGTGTAAGCAACAGAAGTCTAGAGGTCATCCTGCAGCTTTATACATGATTAGTAAGGCCTCACCTAGATTATGCAGGTCAGTTCTGGTCTCCATATTACAGAATGGACATAAATTCGTTAGAAAACATTCAGCGTAGGATGACTAAATTAATACATGGCATTAGAAATCTTCCTTATGAAGAAAGATTGAAGACTCTTAAGTTACATTCACTTGTTAGACGAAGAATGAGGGGAGACCTGATCGAAGTGTATAAGTGGAAAATAGGTATTAATCAGGGGATATTAACAAGGTCTTGAGGATATCTCTCCAAGAGAGAACCCGCAGTAATGGATTTAAATTAGATAAGTTTAGATTTAGAAAGGACATAGGAAAGTATTGGTTTGGAAATAGGGTAGTAGATGAGTGGAACAGTCTACCTAGTTTGGTTATTGAGGCTAGGACTTTGGGTAGTTTCAAATTGATGGACTGAACACATCGACTCAAGGTTGAGGGACTGATTACCTCATTCTCCTATTGTTCTTCAAGTTTCTCCTACGTATGGACTGATGAAGCCACTGTGTGGCGAAACGTTTCCTCAAAGATACCTAAGAGTTGCAAATGTGTCTAGATTATACTGCTCAGTTTTGGTCCCCTTACTACAGGATGGACATAGACTCATTAGAGAACATACAGAGAAAAATGACTAAAATGATTTACTGTGTAAGGAACCTCCCGTATGAAGATAGACTTAAAGCCTTAAATCTCCACTCTCTGGAGAGGCGTAAAATGATGGGAGGTATCATTGAAGTGTATAAGTGGATGACAGGCATAAACAAAGGAGATATTAATAAAGTACTGAGGGTGTCGAACCAGGTAAGAACCAGGAATAATGGATTTAAGTTGGATAAATTTAGATTTAGAAAGGACATAGGTAAGTACTGGTTTTCTAACAGAGTTGTAGATGCGTGGAACAGTCTTACCAGTGTTCGCATTGCTATTGGGTCGTGCAGACGTGCTGCGCAGTAGCTCCTGATTGAGCTGGCTTTTGCGCAGTGTTGACGTGTACTTAGCTCTGTGAAGACCTGTTTGCGCGCTCTCTACGAATTGAAGCAAGATGCCCTCCATCGAGCAACTTTACCAACATTGCTTAGTAGCAGCGCTGTATAGTCCTTGTGGCTTAGCGCTTCTTTTTGATTATAATAATAATAATAATCATTGCTTAGTTAATCTTAAGTTAATTTTAAGCCAGCCCGTAATGCTATGCATAGTATAAGTGGCTTTGGCATACTGCTCTTATCTGTATTTTTTTTGTACCTCTGTATGTGTGCACAAATTGGAAATAAATAAATAAATAAAAAGATGGCGAAGATGGAGATTCGACGACTGACCGAGGAAAACAAGAAGATTCGTAGTAGACCTCCTGTTTTGAGTCCTAAGGTCAAGAAGGGAACCTGGTCATTGGCTGGACAGCAGGGAACGAAGTTGACGATCAAGAAGACGAATGGAAAGGTAGAAACGATGAAGAAGAAAGAGACTGCCGTGGAAACTGTTGTGGAAACATCTAATACATTCTCAGTGCTACCCGACGATTTTGAGTCGACTACTGGGAACATCACGACGAACGACACCAAGAAAGGTAAGAGTATTGTTGTTGTTGGGGATAGCCAAGTTAGGTATATGGATAGGGCGTTCTGCTTGAAGGACAGGAGTAGGAGACAGAGAGTTTGCTTTCTTGGGGCTGGTATGGAGGACATTGTTAGCCGTCTGGATGACATCATGAGAGGTAATGGGAACAATCTTATTATCTGTCTCAGTGCTGGAGGCAACGATGTTGGCAGACATAGGAGTGAAGACCTTATTAGGAGGTATAGGTCAGCAATAGAAATAATTAGGAGAAAGGGTGGGAACCCTGTCATATGTGGTATTTTGCCAAGGAGAGGAGTTGGAAATGAATGGTTGTCCAGGGCAATTGGTGTCAATTGCTGGCTGGACAAATACTGTAAGGAAAATGCGGTAACATTCATTGACAACTGGGACCTCTTCTATGGCAGAAATGACATGTATGCCAGGGATGGGATTCACTTATCTAGGTCTGGGGTGGGAGCACTGGCAACTGCAGTGGAGGGAGCAGTTAGGACTTTAAACTAGGAATAGTTAGTGGTATGGGTTTTGCAAGGAAAGTGTAGTAATATTACGAGTTCTAGGGGAACTAGTAATAAGCAGAACGAGGAAGATATTGAAAAGCCAGGGACTTTGGGTGAAAAGGATAGTAATAGGTTTAGAAGAAAAACAGAAATGAGCAGGAAGGGTAAAGCGAAAGGAGAGTCTTTCAATGTTTATTATGCAAATTGCCGTAGTGCTAGGAATAAGATAGACGAGTTGAGAATAGTTGCTAGTGCAGGTAACATTGATGTATTTGCCTTAACTGAGACGTGGTTTAATTCAAATAGTCGGGACATGCCTGTGGAATGTCATATTCAGGGTTTTTAATTGTTCCAAGTAGATAGAAGTATCGGGAAGGGGGATGGGGTGGCATTGTATGTCCGAGATCGCTTGAACTGTTGCATAAAAACGGGTATTAAGTCTGAAGTAACACATGCAGAGTCTGTTTGGATAGAATTTTCAAAGGGGCATGAAAAACTGATTTTAGGAGTGATATACCGTCCCCTTAACTTAGATAGGGACCAAGGGAGACTACTATGGGAGGAAATTGTTAATTCCACAAGGCACGATAATGTAGTAATTCTAGGAGACTTTACCTTTAGTCATATTGATTGGAATTTCTTGACTGGGAATTTAGAATCATACGACTTCTTAGAAGTAGTACAGGATTGTTTTTTGAAGCAGTTTGTGACAGAACCTACAAGGGGAAATAACCTGCTTGAATTAGTTATGGCAAACAATGAATCCCTTGTTAATAATTTAGAAATTTCAGAGGAACTGGGTGCTAGCGACCACAAATCAAATACATTTAGCATTGAATGGAAGAACGATAGTAGCGATAACTCAGTAACAGTCCCAGATTTTCGCTTAGCAGATTACGATGGGGTTAGAGAACACTTATCATCTTTTGACTGGGGTAACGAAGTGAGCTATCAATATGACAGTTTTCTGAACACTATACATGCTGCTCAAAGAACGTTTATCCCATATAAAGAAATTAGATCAAATAGAAATGACCCAAAATGGATGAATAATAGGCTGAAATATCTACTAGGGCATAAGAAAGGAATTCATAGGCGTATCAAAAGAGGTGAGGGTCGTCTTATGAATCAGTATATTGACATTAAGAGGGACATTAAAAAGGGGATAAGAAAAGCTGAAAGGGACTATGAAATTAAAGTTGCTAGGGATTCTAAAACTAACCCAAAGACTTTTTTCCAGGTTTATAGAACAAAAGTTAGAGATAAGATAGGTCCCCTTAAAAATAACTATGGACACCTTTCCTATGGGCATCTTACTGACAAAGAGAATGAAATGTGCTCGATTTTTAATAATTATTTTCTCTCAGTTTTTACACAGGAAGACACTAACAACATTCCAGTAATTAATTTTTATAGTGGGCTAGAAGATAAATTATGTAACATCACAGTCACTAGTGAAATGGTTGTGAAGCAGATAGACAGACCTGTACTTAACTCAGTGGTGACCTGTACTTAACTCTGTGAAGAAGTGTCTTGTGTGCTCCCGTGGACTGAACCAAGATGCCCTCCATCGAGCAACTTTACCAGCAACTTAAGGAAGAATTGAGGGAAGCGAAGATGGAGATACGGCGATTGACCGAGGAAAACAAGAGGATTCGTAGTAGTCCTCCTGTTTCGAGTCCTCAGGTCAAGAAGGGATCGTGGTCAGTGGCTGGACAGCAGGGGACGACGAAGTTGACGATCAAGGAGACGAATGGAAAGCCAGAAACGATGAAAAAGAAAGAGACTGCTGTGGAAACTCCTGTGGAAACCTCCAACGCATTCTCGGTGCTACCCGACGAATGTGAGTCGACTACTGGGATCGTCACGACAAACGACAACAAGGAAGGTAAGAATATTGTTGTTGTTGGGGATAGCCAGGTTAGATACATGGATAGGGCATTTTGCTTGAAGGACAGGAGTAGGAGACAGAGGGTATGCTTCCCTGGGGCTGGGATGGAGGACATTGTTAGCCGACTTGACATCATGAACGGTAATGGGATCAATCCTATTATTTGCCTCAGTGCTGGAGGCAATGATGTAGGCAAGCGTAGAAGTGAGGATTTAGTTAGAAAGTTCAGGACAGCTATAGACATAAATAGGAAGAAGGGGGGTCGCCCTGTTATATGTGGCATTTGGCCAAGAAGAGGTGTTGGTAATGAATGGTTGTCCAGAGCAACTGGTATTAATTGTTGGCTGGATAAACACTGTAAGGATAATGCAGTGCAATTCATTGACAACTGGGACAACTTCAATGGCCGAAATGACATGTATGCCAGGGATGGGGTTCCCTTATCCAGGGCAGGTGTGGGTTTTCTTGCTAACTCAGTTGAGGGGGTTGTTAGAACTATAAACTAGGATTAGTTAGAGGTATGGGTTTAGAAATGATAAATAATGAGTATGGATATATTGACTTATGCTCTGATATTAAGAATCTTAATAGTAACTGTCATGGAGTAACTCTGGGTAATGATAATTTCAGAAATTGTGTAAAAACAAAGATGAATAGGAAAAATGTGAAGAAGAAAAAACATATGATGGTATTTTATGCAAACAGTCGAAGTGCAAGAAATAAAATTAATGAACTACGTTTGGTAGCATGTGCTGGGAACTTTGATATCATTGCATTAACTGAAACGTGGTATGATTTAAAGAGTCGGGATATGACTGGTGAGTGTAATATTCAGGGATTTAAGTTGTTCAATGTGGATAGATGTAATGGGAAGGGGGGAGGAGTTGCATTGTATGTTCGAGAAAATATTAATTGTTGCCTAAAAACAGGTATAAAAATAGATGGAGCAGTAACAGAGTCTGTTTGGGTAGAGTTCGTGGAGGGTCAAGAAAAACTAATTCTAGGTGTAATATACCGACCTCCAGGCTTGGATCACGATAGAGGGAGTCTTCTTTGGGACGAAATTGTTAGGGCTTCTGGACACAGTAACATAGTCATAGTAGGGGACTTTAACTTTAGTCTAATTGACTGGAATTCTTTGACAGGTAATCTAGAGTCCAGTGACTTTATGGAAACAGTTCATGACTGTTTTCTGAAACAGAGCGTAACTGAGCCTACCAGGGGTAATAATTTGCTAGACCTAGTCTTGTCAAATAAGGAAACACTCGTGAATATTCTGGAGATCACTGAAGAGCTTAGCTCAAGTGATCACAAATCCATCACTTTTAGCATTAATTGGGAATGCAAGAATAATGATAATACAGTAAAAATCCCTGATTTTCGTTCTGCCGATTATAATGGACTTAGGGAACATCTGTCTAATATTGATTGGGGTTATCTAGCTAATGATTTTATTGACGATAATCATACTTATGAATATGAAGGGATCTGCTTTTATGATTGTTTTCTTAATAATGTACACAGTGCCAAGAGTATATACATTCCCAATAGAGAAATTAGGTCTAATAATAACGATCTCAAATGGGTTAACAGGAGGCTAAAGCATCTATTATGGGAGAAAAGGGGAATTTATAGGCGCATCAGAAGAGGAGAGGTTAACCTTACTGACCAATATGTTCAGCTTAAAAGAGAAGTAAAAAAGGCGATTAGAAAGGCTAAACGTGACTATGAAATTAGAGTTGCTAATGAATCAAAGACTAATCCAAAGGGGTTCTTTCAAGTGTATAGGACGAAGGTGAAGGAAAAAGTAGGACATCTGAAAATTGGGAATGGACAGCTGACGGATAATGAACTGGAAATGTGTTCCTTATTTAATGACTATTTTTTGTCAGTTTTTACACAGGAAGATGTAAATGAGATTCCAGTAATTAACAATTATTTAGTTCCTGATGAATTTAAGTTAACTAATATTACTGTCACGAGGGACATGGTTATTAAACAGATAGACAAACTGAAACAAAATAAGTCCTCGGGACCCGATGAGTTGTTTTCAAGGGTACTTAAGGAATGCAAGATAGAGCTTAGTCAGCCATTAACGAGTGTATTCAATGCGTCCATCCTTACCAGTGTTGTGCCAGAGTTGTGGAAGATGGCTAATGTGGTTCCTATATTCAAATCAGGGGATAAGTCCACTCCTTCAAATTACCGTCCAATAAGCCTGACATCTATAGTGGGCAAGTTATTGGAGTCAATTATAGCTGACATTATCAGAAGTCACCTTGAAGAGCATAACTTGATAAATGAATCTCAGCATGGATTCACGAGAGGTCGTTCCTGCCTGACAAACTTGTTGACGTTCTTCAATAGAACAATTGAGGCAGTTGACAGTGATAAGGAATATGATATTGTTTATTTGGATTTTGGTAAAGCCTTCGACAGAGTACCTCACAAGAGACTCTTAAGAAAAGTGGCAGCTCATGGTATAGGAGGTAAAGTTCTAGCATGGATTGAGGCATGGCTTACCAATATAAAGCAGAGAGTTACCATTAATGGAGTGAAATCTGAATGGGGATTAGTCACTAGTGGCGTTCCACAAGGATCAGTTTTAGGCCCTCTCTTGTTCATAATTTACATTAATGACCTTGATGAAGGGATTACGAGTGACATGAGTAAATTTGCTGATGATACAAAGATAAGCCGTATAATTCACTCTGAGGAGGATATCAATGAACTCCAGTACGATTTGGACAAGGTAAGACACATGTGCAACAGTTAGACAACTTTATTCCGAAACGTTTCGCCTACACAGTAGGCTTCTTCAGTCGAATACAGAAAATAGGCAGGAACAGTAGAGATGTGAAGACGATGTAATCAGTCCATCACCCTTGTAGTCGCAGAATTTGAGGTTGTCAGTCCCTCGGCCTGGAGAAGTTCAGTTCCATAGTCAGGAACTATCTGAAGATCAAGCGACAGTGCGGAGACTTAAATACTGTCGGAAGGAGAGGTGCAGAGTAGTAGTAGTAGTAGTAGTAGTAGTGAGAATGTAACCACTGAAAGGTCATGTCCCTCTCAGATCCAACACTTCTCCTTCCGACAGTATTTAAGTCTCCGCACTGTCGCTTGATCTTCAGATAGTTCCTGACTATGGAACTGAACTTCTCCAGGCCGAGGGACTGACAACCTCAAATTCTGCGACTACAAGGGTGATGGACTGATTACATCGTCTTCACATCTCTACTGTTCCTGCCTATTTTCTGTATTCGACTGAAGAAGCCTACTGTGTAGGCGAAACGTTTCGGAATAAAGTTGTCTAACTGTTGCATATGTGTCTTACCTAACAACCACGATTTGGACAAATTAATGTCTTGGTCTGAAAAATGGCAGATGAAGTTTAATGTAGATAAGTGTAAGGTAGATAAATTAGACACAAGTGCAACTCTTGGGTATCTTTATTGAGGAAACGTTTCGCCACACAGTGGCTTCATCAGTCCATACATAGGAGAAACTTGAAGAACAGGAGGAGAATGAGGTAATCAGTCCCTCAAGTTTCTCCTATGTATGGACTGATGAAGCCACTGTGTGGCGAAACGTTTCCTCAATAAAGATACCCAAGAGTTGCACTTGTGTCTAATTTATCAACATGTCGGTTCTCTGAACCATTCATCTACAAAGTGTAAGGTACTTGCCCTTGGTAATGAAAATAACCCTCGAAGCTATAATCTAGGTGAAATAGAGCTTGATCATACAGAATGTGAAAAAGACTTGGGAGTCATGGTAAGCAGAAATCTAAAGCCAAGACAGCAGTGCCTTAGTGTGCGCAACAAGGCCAACAGATTACTTGGATTTATCTCAAGAAGTATAAGTAACTGAAGTCCAAAAGTTATTTTACAGCTCTATACATCGCTAGTGAGGCCTCATTTAGATTATGCTACTCAGTTTTGGTCCCCTTACTACAGGATGGATATAGACTCATTAGAGAACATACAGAGAAGAATGACTAAAATGATTTACTGTGTAAGGAACCTCCCGTATGAAGATAGACTCAAAGCCTTAAATCTCCACTCTCTGGAGAGGCGTAGAATGAGGGGAGATATCATTGAAGTGTATAAGTGGATGACGGGCATAAACAAGGGAGATATTAATAAAGTACTGAGGGTGTCGAACCAGGTAAGAACCAGGAATAATGGATTTAAGATGGATAAGTTTAGATTTAGAAAGGACATAGGTAAGTACTGGTTTTCTAACAGAGTTGTAGATGCGTGGAACAGTCTTCCCAGTGGGGTGATAGAGGCTAGGACCTTGGGTAGCTTTAAGAAGAGACTGGACAAATATATGAGTGGGAGGGGCTGGGTTTGATTGGTGTTGGGGGGTGCGGGAGTTATTTCTTGAGTAGCTTTAGGTAGATGTCGTTTTGATAAGGACCTGCCTCGTATGGGCCAGTAGGCCTTCTGCAGTGTTTCTACATTCTTATGTTCTTATGTTCTTAAATACCAAGGTCCTTCCTCATATTAAGAACCTTTGTAGATTTGAGACAACCAAGAATAATTCTGAGAGCTTCATTTTGCATTAACTCCAAGGATCGGAGAGACTTTCTCTAGCTTGATTACCTCATCTTCTGTACATAGTTCTACTGTCTTCAAGTTATGTCCTAGAATTTGTATTGATAAAGCCACTGGATGGCGAAACGTCTACAATAAAGATACCCAGATGTTGCACATGTGTCTTACTCTCATCTTGTCGGTATTATATACCATTCGTACACAACTTGTCAGACACTGCAACATCATGGAATCTTAATTCTGAGGACATGTACATAACCTTCACGACTACGACAACTACTACTACAACTAACCCATCTCTTTGGGAAGGACCTACTTCCACTGGGGAATCCCGCCTACCAGTGAATATGCCCTCGTCTGCTACACCTGACGTTACTATATAAGCGCCAGGATTCTTTCTTCTGCTTGAGAAGCGATCAAGCGACTTAGCTCGAGTGGTGACGTGTGCTTACCTAACACATCGACGATCTCGCCTCTCTCGAAATTACCCCGTGTTGAGTAGTGCTTTGAGTAGTGCTTGCTGGACCTTCGTCTTCCTCTCCACCATCAGGATTGGTGCGTCGGTGGTTGCCGACCGAAGGGCAGGAAGCCTCTTGCTGCCTGAATTCTCTTCGCCTGTTGACTGCACGCCATACAGCCAGTCTCGCCACCACTCAGGATATACAGTGCTCCATCAAGCTACAGTTCACCTCCTCAGTGTCCTGCGCCAGGCAAGTACGTGTGTCTACTTACACGTACTTGCCTAGCTGAGTACTCTCACTTTTTGGCCGATTGTCACCTCCAATTACATCTTTTCGTAATTAGACGATGCCTTCGTTGCCTTCCACCTCCCACCCCCCTTCCACTCTCCCCCAACCTCCCACACCTGCCTCTGCTTCTACTAAATCCAATTCCTTCTCGCTAAACCTCAAATTTTCTAATCCTGATGCCACTATCTGTCCGGAAAATTTATTATATCAGATCACTGGTGCACCTCAACTTAAAGTCTTCAAAACCAACTCAGGCTTCAAACTCCTTCTTGACAAACATTCCTACGAAGCGTACACCTCAAGCGATACCAGACAAAAACTTCTCAACGCAGGCTTCACCATTATTTGGACTCCTGAGCACCGTGCCAAAAGCACAGTCATTGCTAAACACGTAGACTACTCTCTCCTGACAGCCTATGACACAGACAAAGAAGACTTAATAAAAGATATCAGTACTAAGAACAAAGTCTCTGTTGACGATATTTACAGACCAGAAAACTCTACCATTCTCAAAATACGCTGTTCTACTCCTGCTGACGCCTCTACACTCTTCAGTCAAGGAATCTTTGCCAAGACCATCCGCATTCCTCCAAACGCTCTCTTCACTCCGAACTTCCACCCAATCACACAATGTCTTAAATGCTACAAATTCGGCCACGACAAAAACACATGCACATCTACACAAGTCTGCTCCAGATGTTCAGCAACTGGCCACTTCTGGAATACTTGCAACCTCCCCCTTAAATGTTCTAACTGCGGCGGGTCACACACTGCAGTTGCAAATTCCTGCCCTTCTAGAAAGCACATTCTCTCCTCCCTCAGAGCAAACCAACCTCCCTCCCTCCCCAACCCCTTCCCTGCTCCTCCCTCCCCTTCCTTACCTCCCTCCCCTTCCACACCTCCCTCCCCTACCCCCAATGCCTGGGCCTCCCCACGCACTTGGTCTACCTCTTCTACTCTACACACATCAAACACCAACACACAGACTACAAGCACTTCTCCTTCTACACCCACACTAGACTACAAAACTAACTGTCAACTTGCCACTGCTGCCCACTCTGCGATGGTAATCTCACAAGCTTACCAATCAGACTACTCACATGTCCTTAACCTAATCTTGTCTGCTAACAATCTTCCCTCTTTAATTATCCCTCCTTCCTGCTTCTCTTCCAAGCCTCCTACAACCTCTCCCTCCTTCCTCTCTCCCACCCCCCCACTTCCTACTCCCACCAGCTCTCCTCCTCCACTACCTCTCTTCACTACTTCTACACCTCCCACCAACACCCCTACTGCTACTGCTACGACCACCCCTCCCCCCACTTCCTTACCCACTTCATCCCCTTCCAAAGCTTCCACTTCCTCACAGCTTACCAAAACTTCCACTTCCTCTGCATCCACCTTCGCCCACTCCACCACAACCAAAACCTCATCCAGGTCCAACTCCACCTCCTCCAGACAAAATCCACTCAAACCTAAACCTACCCCAACTTCTAACGGACAGACCAAAGAACATAAAAACAGATCCATCTCTTCCTCCCCCTCCAGGAAACGGGTCCGTAGCACCTACAAACACACATCCACTGATGGCACCACTATCACGGGCTTTAATCCAAACTCCTCCCCCGACATTAACTTTGCTAAGACGAAACCATTAAATCACGTTTAAGGCGATTCAGTTCAACGTACGTTCTTACTTTACAATTAGACACCTACTGGCCGAGCTCCTTGAAGCAGAGAGGCCAGATATTGTTTTGCTAAACAGTACCTGCCTCAAAGCCCCTCAATGTATCCGCCATTATGGTTATACTGCACTACAGTCCCCCTATGATCCCCACGATGGGGTTGCCATCCTTGTCAATTCCAACATAAAACATGAATTTCTCCCAATCCCTTTTATTCACCAACACTGTCTTGCGGTCAGAATACACACCCACCTTGGCCCCTTTATCTTTTTCACCACCTATGCTCGCCCAAACACTACTCTCAACATACACGACCTCTCCTTAGTCTTCAACTACACCAACACACCAACTTACCTACTAGCTGACATGAATGCCAAACACACTGCCTTTCATCACACCAGTAACAACCAACTTGGTCACCAATTACTCAACTTCACAAACCATAAACACCTAATTCATCTTGGCCCAGACTTCAATACCTTCTTCAACCACACGGGCCAAGGCAAACCAGACATCATTCTGGCAAACCGAGCCAGCTCTCTATTTCAACATTACATCTCACCTGGCCCTATTACAGGCTCTGATCACATCCCAGTCATCTTACACATCTCCTCCAACCCTATCCTCATTCCAACCACACCTTCATTCTCCTACAAGAACGCTGACTGGGATGCTTTCAAACAACACATAGACAATATTAACCTCACCTATGACTACAACAACAAACCTATCTCTGACATCGATACTCAACTTGATCTCATCCAGGACACCATTACACAAGCAGCCAACATCGCAATACCAAAGAAAACTCACACCACTCGTTATTCCTTCAAACCGTCACTCAGAACAAGAAGACTAATTATCTGCTACCACAACCGCTTCCTCTACAACACACATAGATTTAATCAAGTCCGATTAGATCTCACTTACCTTAGAAACAACATTTTACACAGCCTAGACCAAGACCACAACAATCACTGGTCACGACTAATACAACAAGCGGACAGGCAGCGTGTTAAAAACACTAAAGCCTTCTGGAACTTTATCAAAAAAATCAGAGGCACTACTCCCACCAACAAATTCAAACACATCACCCACAACAACACACACATCTCAGACCCACAGGCTGCTACCAACATCTTCAAACACATCTGGGAGAACATCTTCCACGCTCACCCACCTCACCCTAACGTTATTCAACACATTCAGAACATAGAACACTGGAACACTGCACACACACAAGAAACAACACCAGACAGCCACATACATCTAGACACTCTTACCTCCTCCCAAGAACTCGACACTCCTTTCACCAACACAGACATTAAAACTCTCCTCAGACACCTTCCTCCAAAGGCTCCTGGTGCCTCTGGCCTAAACCATATTATCCTGAAACACCTTCCTGACTCTATCATTACTGCCTACACAAACCTCCTCAATGCCTCCCTTGCCTCTGGATACTTCCCTTCCCTCTTCAAAGCTGCTACTGCTATCCTCCTTCCTAAACCCAATAAAGACCACTCTGACCCTAGAAACTATCGCCCTATCAGCCTCCTCGAAACTTTAGGAAAACTCTTTGAAAAACTCATTAATCATCGCCTTCGCAGATACCTGGAACATAATTCTCTACTTTCAGATGGCCAGTTTGGCTTCAGAACACACAGATCCACACAGGATGCCATTAACATCATTCTCAACTACATCCACATAAACACAAAACAAAGAAACAGGACAGCCCTGGTTGCAAAAGACGTTGAAAAAGCTTTTGACACTGTGTGGCACGAGGGGCTCAAGTACAAACTCTGCACTAACTTCAACCTGCCTCTCAATACTCGTAAACTCCTCTGCAACTTCCTAGACGGCCGTACCATGAGAATCAAATTCCAAGGCTGTTACTCTGACTACTTCACACTAAATGCTGGAGTACCCCAGGGATCTGTCCTTTCCCCTACCCTCTACATTTTATACACTAACGACATTCCAACACCTATATACCACAACTCCATCACACTAGCCTATGCAGACGACATTACACAACTTATCACTCATGCCAATATAGATACACTCACACACAAAACACAAAATGAGGTTGACAGGATAGCCATCTGGGAACAAAAATGGAGGATCAAAACCAATGCAGCAAAATCCAGCATTACGTATTTTAACTACAGGAAACGTGATCCTCCATTACCTGTCGAACTCAGAACAGCTGACACCCGCACTTACTTCCCTATCACACAATCTGTCACTGTCCTTGGCGTTAATCTTGACTACCTTCTTCGTTTACACGGACACATTCACTCAAGGCATGCAATAGCTAGTAAGGCCCTTGCGGGCCTCTACAAGCTGAAACATGCCTCTCAACGCACCAAACTACACCTCTACAAATCCCTAATACGTCCTCTGATAACTTACTCTCCTCTAGCCCTCTCTCTTGCAGCAAAAACAAACTTACTTAAACTGCAGCGTGTCCAGAACAAGGCGCTGCGCTGGGTGCTTGATGTCAGATGGGAGGACTTCGCCACAAGCGAGTCTCTCCATGCCCAGTTAGACGTCCCTGCGCTGAATCTGTACTGGAAGAGGCTCAGTGACAGACAGATAGACAAACTTGAGACACGACATGACTACTGGACCTCTCTCCTTGACGAAGACATTCGCAGACCCACAAACCAACACAACCTTTTCTACTCCTTGCATGATCCTGCTCCTAACCCTACTTACAAATAACCTTGGATCCGCTGACAGGTACCTTCTAAGACAGGTACCATTCTCTGACCCACGTTCGCCTTAGCTTTTTTGGGTTAAGACATGACTCAGTTCTGCACTCCTCTCTAGCTCTAAAGGTCGCAAGTCCCTTACTCCCAGCTCACCCCACCGGAGTCCCAACAGAAGAACCGGAATTTCTCTTTTCAATATCTGTCCCACGATCGCCTTTGCTGCTGGGTTAAGCCCTGGCTCTATTTCTACGACTAAGAACACTCCTCTCCAGCACTATTCTTCGTCTGTCCCGTCTTCCCCGCTCATCCCATTTGGGATCTTACCTGAACTTTCGTTCGTTCGTTCGTTCTTCTGCTTCAGAATCTCCACGACTATGGTGCTGTTCGCACCTACTCCTAGGTTGAGGGACTGATTACCTCATCTTCTGTACATAGTTCTACTGTCTTCAAGTTATGTCCTAGAATTTGTATTGATAAAGCCACTGGATGGCGAAACGTCTACAATAAAGATACCCAGATGTTGCACATGTGTCTTACTCTCAGTTAGGTATCTTTATTCCGAAACGTTTCGCCTACACAGTAGGCTTCTTCAGTCGAGTACAGAAAAGTTGATAGAAGCAGAAGATACTTGAAGACGATGTAATCAGTCCATCACCCTTAAAGTTTTGAGGTGGTCAGTCCCTCAGTCTGGAGAAGAGCATTGTTCCGTTGTCTGAAACAATATGAAGTTGAAGTGACAGAATGGGGCCTTCATATAGTGCCAGGAGGTGAGACGTCTGGAGGTTGTTCCGTTGTCTGAAACAATATGAAGTTGAAGTGACAGAATGGGGCCTTATATAGGGCCAGGAGGTTTGGGAGGGCAGGTCCCTCTCAAACCCAGCCGTTCTCACTAGTAGAGGTTGTCAAGTTGATAGTCTGTACCAAGATACCCTTGTGTTGCAGTGTCTGACAGAATGAACATTAAAATGGTATAAAATACCGACAGGTTGTTAGGTAAGACACATATGCAACAGTTAGGTATCTTTGCAGCGGCAGTTTCTGAACCTAGTCGTCCAGTCATTCCTCGTCGCTACATCCAGGCACTCAAACACTTAGCTTCCAATAATGATATTCTCATCACCACAGCGGACAAAGGAGGAGGAGTGGTCATTGGAGGAAAGAAACAGATTCCTTTCTCAGTAAGACCCGCAGTATACTCAGGAAATCAGAAGAAGGTAAAAAGCTCTTGCGCCTCATCCCTACCAACCCCAAGTCAGCTAGACTTTATGGTTTACCAAAGACCCACAAACCAAATGTGCCTATGAGACCCATTACATCTGGTATCGGCAGCGCCCCTCACAGTCTAGCAGGAGTTTTGGCGAAATATTTCTCAAAGCTCCTGGGTACAATCAGTCAGGCTCATCTAAAGCATTCGGGTGACCTCCTTAACCGTATCAGGGATCTCGACATGAGTGATAAGAAGCTTGCAAGTTTTGACGTGACTGCCTTATTCACCAATGTCCCAGTTGATCAAGCCATTGATCTTCTTCGCAGGGTGATTAAAGATGATACAGAGTTACCTGTACCCCCAAGATTTTGTGAGCCTTGTCGAACTTTGTGTTCGTTATAACTGTTTTAGGTTCGAGGACAAGAAGTACAAACAACTCTTCGGACTAGCCATGGGATCCCCCCTTAGTGCAGTTCTTGCCAATTTATATATGGAGGACCTGGAATCAAGAAGGATCCTCAATAACATCCCTCGTTCAGTTACTTGGATGCGGTACGTAGATGATATTTTGGTCATTGTACCCAAAAATCTTGACGTACAGGGCATCCTCAACACCATCAACAATCTGGAACCTACTATTAAATTTACTCTAGAGGAGGAGAAGGACAACCAGTTACCTTTTCTCGACGTTCTCTTACGCACAGGGGAAAGCAAACTTTCTTTTAAAGTCTACCGGAAGCCTACCTACAAGAATGATCTTCTACATTTCTTCTCTCACCATGACACAAGAACTAAAAGAGGGGTAGTTATTGGCTTCTTTCTGAGAGCCTACAGAATTTCCAGTCCGCAGTTCCTCGAATGTACATACATCACCAACTCTTTTAGTTCACTACACTTTCCCCTACACTTCATACGTGACTGCAGGAAACGTGCAACACGTATCCTCAGCAAGACCAACACCTATCAAATTGAAGAAAAGCCTCCAAGTTACATCGTTTTACCGGTCAGCAACGTTGCCACTAATGTTTCAAAAATGTTTGACAGAAAACTGGCTAAAATATCTACCAGCTCTTCAACTACTATTAGGAACCTGATACAAAAACCCAAGCATGATTCTGGCACAAGTGCAGGAATCTACACTATACCATGTGGGGGGTGTGACAAAGTATATGTAGGGGAAACAGCCAGAACTCTGGACATTAGAATAGCAGAACACAAAAATGCTTGCAGAAATGATGACCGCAAAAACGCATGTGTTCAACATAGAGACGATGTTGGACACCTCATGAAATTCAATGAAGCTAAACTAGTTATTAAAGAAGACGACTTAAGACGGAGAAAATGCATTCAAGCTGCACTAATTTCTGTCAGTAACACTATAAAGCAAAAATCCGGTAGTTACAGTATTTCAAAATTACTAAACAAGAGGATATTACCCATCCTGGGAACTGGTGTTACTTGATGCCAGCAGGTCCCTCTCTAACCTCACCTCCTTAGTTCCATTACTACTACTACTACTATTACCACCTCTACCCACACTTCACCTCACCTGACTCCCACCACTATATATATGTGTGTTTTCTTAGTTTTCTCTGTATTAGGACTGAAGAAGCCACTCGTGGCGAAACGTTTCCTTTAATAAATGTCCTGAACTGTACATAAGTGTCTTTTTCCACAACTTATTGTGGTATGGTGGATTTATTAAAGGGTACATCTACACTAAGGTATCTGTAAGATTTAACTAAGTTTATGTTTTCACTTTGCTAAAAATTATTTGAAAAAGGACTGTAATTGTAACACCATCAAAAGTTTCGAGTAATACATTTTTTGAAGCTTCTTGTCTTAGATCGTGTGAAATATCCAATCTCTAAAAGGGAGCAGTAAGCTTCCGTATATCTGAATGTGGTTATTGTTATGGAAGAATCAGATTCTATTTTGGACTTCTGGCTTTTACTTGGGAAGGGGGCCATGCATGCATCTACTTCGTCCTAAAAATTGGGCATGCTTAACCATAGGAAAATGTTTTCCAGAGGTTTCTGAGAATTTGAATTACCAGACCAATCATCTGAGGAAGATGTTGTTAGGTAAGACACATATGCAACAGTTAGGCATCTTTATTATGAAACGTTTCGCCTACACAGTAGGCTTCTTCAGTCGAGTACAGAAAAGTCGATAGAAGCAGAAGATGTAATCAGTCCATCACCCTTACTATGGAACAATGATCTTCTCCAGACTGAGGGACTGACCACCTCAAAACTTTAAGGGTGATGGACTGATTACATCGTCATCAAGTATCTTCTGCTTCTATCGTCTTTTCTGTACTCGACTGAAGAAGCCTACTGTGTAGGCGAAACGTTTCATAATAAAGATGCCTAACTGTTGCATATGTGTCTTACCTAACAACCTGTCGGTATTTTATACCATTTTAATGTTCAATCTGAGGAAGATATTCTTTGATGTTTCAAGCAAGATAAAATAAGATGGCCGGGTTTATGTCAATAGTATCAAAAAAAAAAAAAGGCTCTGAAGACTTTTCTTTACGAGTACCTGCCTGCTCTTTAGGGGTACATCCTGGTTTATTCATAACTTCCGACTTCATACCACCTCATGTTTTTTGTCACGCCAACGTTGTTGGGGAAATAAAGAACGATTAACAATTAACCTTAAAGGAGTCGGCCAGTTTTGCTGCCTTGAGAACTGAGGTCAACTTCCGATGCACAGGGAAGGCCCTCAACTACTGACCAACCGATTCTAGAAAGTTACCTAACAGAATTAATTGCACCAGGTCACTAAAATTTGAAACTCCCGCTGCTTTGTATCATACTTTGAATGTTTATCTGTGGCCTAGTAAAATCTACCCGACTACCATTTTTGATGCCTTTACAAATTAAAAATCACGTTTGGATTTGGTGGGGATGCAGTGACATGCACTAAGCACAGTAGTTCCTTAAAGCTAATTACGGTAATCTTCGGTACCCAAGCTAGAAGGAAATTCCTGTGTATTACCATACAGTGCCGTATGAGTTAAGTGCTACCCAATGCTCGATTCGCCACTGCAGGGTTCGAACCTCAGTTACAAACCATTTCCAAGATTACACAATCTCTTACTCAAAAGAACGAGGCACAAACGGTATTGTTTTTCTTAACTTCAAACTATTTATCACAGGTATTACGATATTGTTTAATCTCCTCCCTCTCATACTCTTCCATAGTAAAAGTATGATGCTCTCTTGTCTGTTCAAGTGTAAATATCGCTAAATCATGTGATAAAGAAGGTGAGTGATCCTTAGATGAACCTGGTCCTAAGCTATTAGTGCCAGCGACTGGTGAACTGTCAGGTACACGTTCAAAAATATGATCATCGCTATTACAATCAATGAAACGAGTGGGAAACAGAGACTAATACGATATCCTTGGGGAGCAGACAGACCAGATGGAGAAGCCACGCTCGTTGTGAATTAACTGATGGACCAGTGCAGCAGTTAAATATCGACGATATTCAATGTCATCAGAACGAGCAATATGGCACCAACTCTGTAGTGAGTCTAGGCTAGGAATGCACAATATGTGATGTCACCAAACGCCGAAATGCACATGCAGACGCACTACAAAAGCAAAATAATAGCAACAACATAATCAAAACAGAGTTCAGTGTAACTTAACAATATTGATTTCGGTAGGTAAAATGACACATGTGCAACTAACATATGTTACTGTGGAAACGTATTGTTCTCCATGAGCAACTCATTTCCACGAACCACATAAGGGACAGAGAGTATATATAGGTAACAATGTGTGGTGAAAAAAACATAAGCACTGCAGTAGGCTAACTAGTCCATGCTCATGGTAGTAGTAGCAGTGGTAGTAGTTTTAGCTGTAGTCGTATTACTTACTGTCATAGTAATAACAGTGGAAGTAACTCGTGGTTCCTATGTGATGTCGGGTTTATTGTATTTAAGGAGAATTCTTTCTAATACTTCAGAGATGACGAAGCTGCCCTTACTCTGTTTAATAGTGT
Source organism: Cherax quadricarinatus (assembly GCF_038502225.1). NCBI lineage: Eukaryota > Metazoa > Arthropoda > Malacostraca > Decapoda > Parastacidae > Cherax > Cherax quadricarinatus. The sequence continues at coordinate 42,121,912 of NC_091307.1, forward strand.
TTCAAATGGTGATTATGTTCTTTAATCACAAGGCACGAGTTGTTAAATCTCAGCAAATGGTTAATAGAATTCCGGTGTTGCACACAGACCTTGTTCAAATTATCATTCCTGCATTATCTGATGAGTTCACTGAGACATGTTTCCAGGCATCAATGCACGTAGTGACATGAAATTGAACAACGCATGTGTACAACACTGGATTTCCACCAACCATTTGATGTGATTTAACGACGCCTGCCTTGTGATTAAAGAACTCAATTAGCCCAGACGAAAAAGTCTTGAATAAGAGTTAATCGCATTTGAAACATTATGTTAGTAAGGCTTCTTCTCAAAACAAAAAACTCTGCCATCAAGTAGCAACCATTACTACTAATACTACTACTGCTACTATTACTAGTACGACTACTACCACCAACAACATCACGGACCAGTTAGCCTACTGTAGCGATTTCGCTTTTTCACCTTACATTGTCACCTAAATATACACTCTGTGACCCTGTAGTGTTTGTAACGGCTTGTCACTACCACCATTATTTCAGCATTGATCCTGGACTAACACTGTATTACAAACACAGGTACACTACTACACTACGGCAGGGCTTATAGTACCTGACAATAAATTAATTCCTCAGACAAGGAACAAACTCGACAATAAAGGCAAAGCAAAAAAAAAAATTGTGTTCTAAGTACCTTTATATTCTCTCTGTCAATATTTACTATATATACAAAAGTCAGTAGGTCAGGAAAATGTTAAAGAACCTGAGAGCAAAGCGAATTCGTTCTCTACCATCGATTGCAACTCATATCATAGAGTTCAGTACTCAGCCTAATAGTACAAATCCGACTCCAACCAGGGATGAAAATATAACGTCATTTCGGGTAGTGTCAACCTCTCACCCAGTTGGTTGTCGTATAAACCTGACAGCTACTCGGCGTCACTGGGGGCCTCTTACAGCCACACCGACTTTATTGCTATTTTGGCTGGTACGTGATGAATGCAAGAAATAGGTGCGTGATAAACACCAAATAAATTGTAGATAAATGGTTCAGAGAACCGACAAGTTGATAAATTAGACACATGTGCAACACTTGGGTATCTTTATTGAGGAAACGTTTCGTCACACAGTGGCGAAACGACTACATCGACTCAAAGGTGAGGGACTGATTACCTCAAACTCCTCCTGTTCACCATTCTCCTTTGTATGGACTGATGAAGCCACTGTGTGGCGAAACGTTTCCTCAGTAAAGATACCCAAGTGTATCACATGTGATGAATGGTTTTGAAAACCGACAAGTTGAAGAATTGAGACACTTATGCAACACATGGGAATCTTTATTGAAGAAACGTTTCGCCACACAGTGGCTTCATCAGTCCAATACAAAGTAGAAATGGGTAAGGAGAGTAGAAGTATGAGGTAATCAGTCCCTCAACCTGGATTCGATGTGTTCAGTCCATCACTCTTTTAGTAAGTGCAGCATAGAGCCAGAGAGGTGGCTTATATACTGCGGTGAGAGGAGTTGAAGCAGGAGGAGGCGGGATCTTAGTGGGACCTGCCACTAGTGTAAGTAGGTCATCGTCCAAAGGTTGGGCAAGCGTTGAAGTCTTTGTACCAAGATTCCATGATGTTGCAGTGTCTGACAGATGTGATGAATGGTTTTGAAAACCGACAAGTTGAAGAATTGAGACACTTATGCAACACATGGGAATCTTTATTGAAGAAACGTTTCGCTACACAGTGGCTTCATCAGTCCAATACAAAGTAGAAATGGGTAAGGAGAGTAGAAGTATGAGGTAATCAGTCCCTCAACCTGAATTCGATGTGTTCAGTCCATCACTCTTGTAGTAAGTGCAGCATAGAGCCAGAGAGGTGGCTTATATACTGCGGTGAGAGGAGTTGAAGCAGGAGGAGGCGGGATCTTAGTGGGACCTGCCACTAGTGTAAGTAGGTCATCGTCCAAAGGTTGGGCAAGCGTTGAAGTCTTTGTACCAAGATTCCATGATGAGAGTAAGACACACGTGCAACATCTGGGTATCTTTATTGTAGACGTTTCGCCATCCAGTGGCTTTATCAATACAATACGTGTACAATAAAGATACCCAGATGTTGCACATGTGTCTTACTCTCATCTTGTCGGTATTATATACCATTCGTACACAAGATTCCATGATGTTGCAGTGTCTGACAGATGTGATGAATGGTTTTGAAAACCGACAAGTTGAAGAATTGAGACACTTATGCAACAGTTAGGTATCTTTATTTTGAAACGTTTCGCCTACACAGTAGGCTTCTTCAGTCGAGTACAGAACTTATGCAACACATGGGAATCTTTATTGAAGAAACGTTTCGCCACACAGTGGCTTCATCAGTCCAATACAAAGTAGAAATGGGTAAGGAGAGTAGAAGTATGAGGTAATCAGTCCCTCAACCTGGATTCGATGTGTTCAGTCCATCACTCTTGTAGTAAGTGCAGCATAGAGCCAGAGAGGTGGCTTATATACTGCGGTGAGAGGAGTTGAAGCAGGAGGAGGCGGGATCTTAGTGGGACCTGCCACTAGTGTAAGTAGGTCATCGTCCAAAGGTTGGGCAAGCGTTGAAGTCTTTGTACCAAGATTCCATGATGTTGCAGTGTCTGACAGATGTGATGAATGGTTTTGAAAACCGACAAGTTGAAGAATTGAGACACTTATGCAACACATGGGAATCTTTATTGAAGAAACGTTTCGCCACACAGTGGCTTCATCAGTCCAATACAAAGTAGAAATGGGTAAGGAGAGTAGAAGTATGAGGTAATCAGTCCCTCAACCTGGATTCGATGTGTTCAGTCCATCACTCTCGTAGTAAGTGCAGCATAGAGCCAGAGAGGTGGCTTATATACTGCGGTGAGAGGAGTTGAAGCAGGAGGAGGCGGGATCTTAGTGGGACCTGCCACTAGTGTAAGTAGGTCATCGTCCAAAGGTTGGGCAAGCGTTGAAGTCTTTGTACCAAGATTCCATGATGTTGCAGTGTCTGACAGATGTGATGAATGGTTTTGAAAACCGACAAGTTGAAGAATTGAGACACTTATGCAACACATGGGAATCTTTATTGAAGAAACGTTTCGCCACACAGTGGCTTCATCAGTCCAATACAAAGTAGAAATGGGTAAGGAGAGTAGAAGTATGAGGTAATCAGTCCCTCAACCTGGATTCGATGTGTTCAGTCCATCACTCTTGTAGTAAGTGCAGCATAGAGCCAGAGAGGTGGCTTATATACTGCGGTGAGAGGAGTTGAAGCAGGAGGAGGCGGGATCTTAGTGGGACCTGCCACTAGTGTAAGTAGGTCATCGTCCAGAGGTTGGGCAAGCGAATCCAGGTTGAGGGACTGATTACCTCATACTTCTACTCTCCTTACCCATTTCTACTTTGTATTGGACTGATGAAGCCACTGTGTGGCGAAACGTTTCTTCAATAAAGATTCCCATGTGTTGCATAAGTGTCTCAATTCTTCAACTTGTCGGTTTTCAAAACCATTCATCACATCTGTCAGACACTGCAACATCATGGAATCTTGGTACAAAGACTTCAACGCTTGCCCAACCTTTGGACGATGACCTACTTACACTAGTGGCAGGTCCCGCTAAGATCCCGCCTCCTCCTGCTTCAACTCCTCTCACCGCAGTATATAAGCCACCTCTCTGGCTCTATGCTGCACTTACTACAAGAGTGATGGACTGAACACATCGAATCCAGGTTGAGGGACTGATTACCTCATACTTCTACTCTCCTTACCCATTTCTACTTTGTATTGGACTGATGAAGCCACTGTGTGGCGAAACGTTTCTTCAATAAAGATTCCCATGTGTTGCATAAGTGTCTCAATTCTTCAACTTGTCGGTTTTCAAAACCATTCATCACATCTGTCAGACACTGCAACATCATGGAATCTTGGTACAAAGACTTCAACGCTTGCCCAACCTTTGGACGATGACCTACTTACACTAGTGGCAGGTCCCACTAAGATCCCGCCTCCTCCTGCTTCAACTCCTCTCACCGCAGTATATAAGCCACCTCTCTGGCTCTATGCTGCACTTACTACAAGAGTGATGGACTGAACACATCGAATCCAGGTTGAGGGACTGATTACCTCATACTTCTACTCTCCTTACCCATTTCTACTTTGTATTGGACTGATGAAGCCACTGTGTGGCGAAACGTTTCTTCAATAAAGATTCCCATGTGTTGCATAAGTGTCTCAATGTATCACATGTGTCTAATTTATCAACTCTCCAAATAAATTGTAACGTACTCAGTGCACGTCTCAACGAGGCACACGTGCACTTATATCTTAAGTATGCATCACCTTCTTGGCATGCCCCACCGTTTAATCTATTACTTATGAACAGATTAGAGAATCAATCAAGGCTCCTTATATATTACCTGGATCCGGCCTGGATGGATTTGTCATTTCATTAGAGCCTTCAACACTGGAGAGATATGGGTGGCATTTCTTTTATATACAAGGCCAATATTTTCAGTGTATCACACTCGACTCGACTTTGCGGACAGCAAGAACACAACTTCTATACCATATGACTGGAAGCCAACAGCAACTACATTATCACTATGTTCATCTTAATTAGGAGTATCACTTCAACTTAAATCATTCTTTCTTACAAAGGCTCAATTGTGGAACGTGTGTGTGTAGCATAGGGATATTAGGAAAATAAAGTCGAGTGACCAAGAGAAGTATCTTGCTGACAGCTGACACCAGTTTTATCCTGCATCTTAATTGCATGTGTCAAACCAATAAAAATTAAATTATGGTGATGCTAGGAAAAGCATTCAAATAAGCTGAGGCTGAGAGAGAACGATGGCAGCACAAATAATGGTGGCCATTAGGCACCATTATAATATGGGAGCAGTAGTAAGAATGAATGGGAGAGTGTTGGTAATCCGGGATATACTTGGGGTGAAATTTGACCCCAAACTGACTATGAAAACCCACAATGTAAATCTTGCAAAGCAGTCAGGAAGCTTACAGCACTTATATGCATCTCGTATATGCTTGACTCCGGTCTCATCTGAGACTTCTTTGCAGAAGAGAGAACAGAGCATGATGACTCATCTCATGCCTGAACCCAGCCTGGACAGGTCTGTCACTTCAGCAGAGCCTTCAATATAGGAGGGATGAAGGTGGCATCACTGTTATGCACAAGACCAACATTATCAAGGTGCTACACTTGGTACCTTGAGAGAGGTGCGTTTCTATACAACTAGACGGGCAGGTATTATTATTATTATTATAATCCAAAAGAAGCGCTAAACCACAAGGGCTATACAGCCAGACGGGCAGTAAACAGCAACTTCACTCTGACTGTACCCTTCGCAGCAACACAGCTTCATCTGAGATCGTTTATTCCTTAATTAATGACTCGAGTCTGGAAAGTATTCAGATGGCATAACGTTATAAACGAATTAAAGTCATTTGACGTAATGAAATTTGCTGGTCCAAATATTCTTCTATCATTATTCTGTTTCCTATCTGTATATCTCTTAAATTTAACCTTACAAAACGAACAGTAATGAAAAAAGTGAGAAAAAAACGGAGATGGAGGAATGCCACACGTAGACAAATTGACATGATTCCAGCAAGAGATGGTTGTTGCTGACAAGCAGTTCTCGTTATTTTCAGTTAAAAAGTGAAAGCCCAATGAACTTTATAATTAGTCGCAAACGAAAAATATTTCTTTCGTCCGCAATGGACGAACATTCCCGGTTGCTGAAGGAACTACACACTGCCGTCAGTAAAAGGTGTTGATGTTGATGCATATTCTTGTCTGCTGCTTATAATGGCCTTAAATGTCTGCTGCCGCTGGTTAACATTATTTTCTCCTGTCATTTTAAAGGAACATCGTTGTTCGAGATCAGTAATGACCAATACTGTCTGCCTCAGATGATGAACATTTCTGTATACTGATAGTAATAAACATTTCTCTTGGCTGCTAATAATAAACTTCATCGTCTGCCTTTCAAAATAAACATCACTAGGTATTCACGTATGGAAATCTTCAAGTTCTTGTCATAACGTCCTCTTCTCTTTCCATTTTTTTTCTTTTTGGTTCTTCCAATTATTAGGTTTATTTTGCAAGACCTCATTTGACTGGCTGGAAATGTTCAGAGCATAAGTATAGCAACTTAGATCACACTCTTGGAGTAATTGGTTTGTGCACGTGCACTTTGACAAAAATTGATGAACCCTTTCTAAACATCCTAAACATGTTCCAGCGCCTCAGGGTGGCTATCCAGAGGGGAAATGCATGCTGCATACTTGGCTCGTGTCCGGCTTCGGAGGAGCAGGAGGAGCTTCATAATCTTTGATATATTGTACCAATGTATTCATGTTTGTGTTTTCTGTCAATGTATTCTGTCTATTAATAAATTTTCGTATAGAATATAAAATATAGGGGGTGGTAGGAGAAGAAAATATTCAAACAGCTCCGGAGAGAATCTTGAGTTTTCCCTGAGGTACGTTTATTGTCTTCCCTGAGGATGAGGGTTCTCAGTCCAGTTTTATATATATAAATATATATATATATATATATATATATATATATATATATATATATATATATATATATATATATATATATATATATATATATATATATATATATATATATCGTGCCGAATAGGCAGAACTTGCGATCTTGGCTTAAATAGCAACGCTCATCTTGCCATATAAGACAAGTGAAAATTTGTGGATGCAATAATTTCGCCAAAATCATTCTGAACCTAACGAAAAAAATATATTTCACTGTGTTTGTTTAGTATTAAATTATTGTAAACAAATCTATATTATATTTAGTTAGGTTAGGCTAAAATAAATTGTTCTTGTTATAATAAGGTTAGGTAAGTTTTCTAAGATTCTTTTGGTGGAAAATTAAAAATTTTTACATTATCATTAATGAAAAAAATATATCTTTAAATGTATAAGAGAAAATTTTAGAAAGGACTTAATTTTAAATGAGTTCTTGCTAATTGACCAGTTTTACATATTCGGCACGACACACACACACACACACACACATACACACATATATATATATATATATATATATATATATATATATATATATATATATATATATATATATATATATATATATATATATATATATATATCGTGCCGAATAGGCAGAACTTGCGATCTTGGCTTAAATAGCAACGCTCATCTTGCCATATAGGACAAGAGAAAATTTGTGTATGCAATAATTTCGCAAAAATCATTCTGAACCTAACGAAAAAAATATATTTCACTGTGTTTCTTCAGTATTAAATTATTGTAAACAAATCTAAAATATATTTAGTTGGGTTAGGCTAAAATAAATTCTTCTTGTTATAATAAGGTTAGGTAAGTTTTCTAAGATTCTTCTGGTGCAAAATTAAATTTTTTTACATTAACATTAATGAAAAAAATATATCTTCAAACGTATAGGAGAAAATTTTAGAAAGGACTTAATTTTAAATGAGTTCTTGCTAATTGACCAGTTTTACATATTCGGCACGACATATATATATATCTATATATATATATATATATATATATATATATATATATATATATATATATATATATATATATATATATATATAAACACGCTAAGATAACAGGGATATCTTGCTACTCCTACTAACACTTTGGTCACACTTCACAGACACGCACATGCATATATATATATACATACATCTAGGTTTTTCTCCTTTTTCTAAATAGCTCTTGTTCTTTTTTATTTCTTCTATTGTCCATGGGGAAGTGGAAAAGAATCTTTCCTCCGTAAGCCATGCGTGTCGTATGAGGCGACTAAAATGCCGGGAGCAATGGGCTAGTAACCCCTTCTCCTGTATACAATTACTAAAAAAGAGAAGAAGAAAAACTTTATAAAACTGGGTTGCTTAAATGTGCGTGGATGTAGTGCGGATGACAAGAAACAGATGATTGCTGATGTTATGAATGAAAAGAAGTTGGATGTCCTGGCCCTAAGCGAAACAAAGCTGAGTAGGGTAGGAGAGTTTCAGTGGGGGGAAATAAATGGGATTAAATCTGGAGTATCTGAGAGAGTTAGAGCAAAGGAAGGGGTAGCAGTAATGTTAAATGATCAGTTATGGAAGGAGAAAAGAGAATATGAATGTGTAAATTCAAGAATTATGTGGATTAAAGTAAAGGTTGGATGCGAGAAGTGGGTCATAATAAGCGTGTATGCACCTGGAGAAGAGAGGAATGCAGAGGAGAGAGAGAGATTTTGGGAGATGTTAAGTGAATGTATAGGAGCCTTTGAACCAAGTGAGAGAGTAATTGTGGTAGGGGACTTGAATGCTAAAGTAGGAGAAACTTTTAGAGAGGGTGTGGTAGGTAAGTTTGGGGTGCCAGGTGTAAATGATAATGGGAGCCCTTTGATTGAACTTTGTATAGAAAGGGGTTTAGTTATAGGTAATACATATTTTAAGAAAAAGAGGATAAATAAGTATACACGATATGATGTAGGGCGAAATGACAGTAGTTTGTTGGATTATGTATTGGTAGATAAAAGACTGTTGAGTAGACTTCAGGATGTACATGTTTATAGAGGGGCCACAGATATATCAGATCACTTTCTAGTTGTAGCTACACTGAGAGTAAAAGGTAGATGGGATACAAGGAGAATAGAAGCATCAGGGAAGAGAGAGGTGAAGGTTTATAAACTAAAAGAGGAGGCAGTTAGGGTAAGATATAAACAGCTATTGGAGGATAGATGGGCTAATGAGAGCATAGGCAATGGGGTCGAAGAGGTATGGGGTAGGTTTAAAAATGTAGTGTTAGAGTGTTCAGCAGAAGTTTGTGGTTACAGGAAAGTGGGTGCAGGAGGGAAGAGGAGCGATTGGTGGAATGATGATGTAAAGAGAGTAGTAAGGGAGAAAAAGTTAGCATATGAGAAGTTTTTACAAAGTAGAAGTGATGCAAGGAGGGAAGAGTATATGGAGAAAAAGAGAGAGGTTAAGAGAGTGGTGAAGCAATGTAAAAAGAGAGCAAATGAGAGAGTGGGTGAGATGTTATCAACAAATTTTGTTGAAAATAAGAAAAAGTTTTGGAGTGAGATTAACAAGTTAAGAAAGCCTAGAGAACAAATGGATTTGTCAGTTAAAAATAGGAGAGGAGAGTTATTAAATGGAGAGTTAGAGGTATTGGGAAGATGGAAGGAATATTTTGAGGAATTGTTAAATGTTGATGAAGATAGGGAAGCTGTGATTTCGTGTATAGGGCAAGGAGGAATAACATCTTGTAGGAGTGAGGAAGAGCCAGTTGTGAGTGTGGGGGAAGTTCGTGAGGCAGTAGGTAAAATGAAAGGGGGTAAGGCAGCCGGGATTGATGGGATAAAGATAGAAATGTTAAAAGCAGGTGGGGATATAGTTTTGGAGTGGTTGGTGCAATTGTTTAATAAATGTATGGAAGAGGGTAAGGTACCTAGGGATTGGCAGAGAGCATGCATAGTTCCTTTGTATAAAGGCAAAGGGGATAAAAGAGAGTGCAAAAATTATAGGGGGATAAGTCTGTTGAGTGTACCTGGTAAAGTGTATGGTAGAGTTATAATTGAAAGAATTAAGAGTAAGACGGAGAATAGGATAGCAGATGAACAAGGAGGCTTTAGGAAAGGTAGGGGGTGTGTGGACCAGGTGTTTACAGTGAAACATATAAGTGAACAGTATTTAGATAAGGCTAAAGAGGTCTTTGTGGCATTTATGGATTTGGAAAAGGCGTATGACAGGGTGGATAGGGGGGCAATGTGGCAGATGTTGCAAGTGTATGGTGTAGGAGGTAGGTTACTGAAAGCAGTGAAGAGTTTTTACGAGGATAGTGAGGCTCAAGTTAGAGTATGTAGGAAAGAGGGAAATTTTTTCCCAGTAAAAGTAGGCCTTAGACAAGGATGTGTGATGTCACCGTGGTTGTTTAATATATTTATAGATGGGGTTGTAAGAGAAGTAAATGCGAGGGTCTTGGCAAGAGGCGTGGAGTTAAAAGATAAAGAATCACACACAAAGTGGGAGTTGTCACAGCTGCTCTTTGCTGATGACACTGTGCTCTTGGGAGATTCTGAAGAGAAGTTGCAGAGATTGGTGGATGAATTTGGTAGGGTGTGCAAAAGAAGAAAATTAAAGGTGAATACAGGAAAGAGTAAGGTTATGAGGATAACAAAAAGATTAGGTGATGAAAGATTGAATATCAGATTGGAGGGAGAGAGTATGGAGGAGGTGAACGTATTCAGATATTTGGGAGTGGACGTGTCAGCGGATGGGTCTATGAAAGATGAGGTGAATCATAGAATTGATGAGGGAAAAAGAGTGAGTGGTGCACTTAGGAGTCTGTGGAGACAAAGAACTTTGTCCTTGGAGGCGAAGAGGGGAATGTATGAGAGTATAGTTTTACCAACGCTCTTATATGGGTGTGAAGCGTGGGTGATGAATGTTGCAGCGAGGAGAAGGCTGGAGGCAGTGGAGATGTCATGTCTGAGGGCAATGTGTGGTGTGAATATAATGCAGAGAATTCGTAGTTTGGAAGTTAGGAGGAGGTGCGGGATTACCAAAACTGTTGTCCAGAGGGCTGAGGAAGGGTTGTTGAGGTGGTTCGGACATGTAGAGAGAATGGAGCGAAACAGAATGACTTCAAGAGTGTATCAGTCTGTAGTGGAAGGAAGGCGGGGTAGGGGTCGGCCTAGGAAGGGTTGGAGGGAGGGGGTAAAGGAGGTTTTGTGTGCGAGGGGCTTGGACTTCCAGCAGGCATGCTTGAGCGTGTTTGATAGGAGTGAATGGAGACAAATGGTTTTTAATACTTGACGTGCTGTTGGAGTGTGAGCAAGGTAACATTTATGAAGGGATTCAGGGAAACCGGCAGGCCGGACTTGAGTCCTGGAGAT
>NC_091307.1:42132937-42207937 GCF_038502225.1 Cherax quadricarinatus
ATTACATTTGCCATTTTCCACTTATCAGGCACTATGCCAGTTTGTAGTGATATGTTAAAAAGATTAGCCAAAGGTATGCTAAGTTCCTCCTTACATTCCTTTAACACCCTTGCAAACAGTTCATCAGGACCTGGGGATTTGTTAGGTTTTAATTTCTCTATTTGTCTGAGGACCATGTCACTAGTTACCGCAATCGTACATAGCTTATTATCATCCTGTTCTACGTAATCTTTTATTTCAGGAATATCGCTAGTATTTTCCTGGGTGAAAACTGAGAGGAAGTAGGTATTTAGAATTTCACACATATCCTTATCACTGTCAGTGATCTGACCAGAGTTACTCTTAAGTGGGCTAATCTTGTCCCTAATGTTACTTCTGTATACCTGAAAGAACCCTTTTGGGTTAGTCTTTGAATCCCTTGTGACCTTAGCCTCATAATCCCTTTTTGCTTTTCTTATTCCTTTCTTTATTTCTCTCTTTAATTGAATATATTGATTTCTTAACTGCCCATACCCTCTTTTGATACGCCTATGTATGCCTCTCTTTTGACCAATGAGATGTTTTTATCTTGTGTTCATCCATTTGGGATCATTTTTGTTAGATCTCATTTCCCTACTCGGAACAAAAGTTTTCTGGGCAGCTAGAACTATGCTCTGAAAAACGTCATATTGGCAACCAAGATCACCTACCTGACCCATAGCCAGGACATCCCAATTTAGCCCACCCAAGTAATTTTTCCGTCCCATGAAGTCGGCCAAGCGAAAATCTGGGACAGAGATTTGATTGCAGTTATCTGGGTAATTCCATGATATATTGAAACTAAGTGATTTATGATCACTTTCCCCAAGCTCATCATTAACCTCAAGATTATTAATTAGTGAATCTTTGTTGGCAAGAACCAAGTCAAGCAGATTGTTTCCTCTAGTTGGTTCTGTCACAACCTGTTCTAAAAAGCAATCCTGAACCGTATCAAGAAAGTCACTAGACTCAAGATTTCCTGTGATATTGTTCCCATCAACTTGTCTAAAGTTAAAATCTTCCATTATCACAACATTTTCATATCTAGATGCCTTATGAATTTCGTCCCATAACAGCTTATTGCACTCCCTACCAAGGTTTGGGGGCCTATAAATCACACCCAAAATTAATTTGTCACGTCCCTCGAGAAACTGTAGCCAAACCGATTCTGTGTTCGATGTTTCTAATCTTATATCATGTCTAAGACAACAATTTATATTTTCTGTACCATACATCGCCACGCCACCACCCTTCATGTTGACCCTATCAGTGTGGAATAGTTTATAACCCTGTATGTTGCATTCAGAAGGCATATCTCTTTCTTTCAGGTTGAACCAGGTCTCTTTTATACCAATAATATCTATATTACCTACACTTGCAAGTAATTTTAGCTCATCTATCTTATTTCTTAGACTCCTACTATTTGTATAGTAAACCTTAAGGGAGCTAATCACTCGTTGCCTTCTACTATCTATCTTTGTTTGTTGATCAATTGATTTGCCATTACTAGCAACTTTATTTTGAATGTTGTCTTTCAAACATATCCCTGAGGTATCCCGGTAATAACTGCTGTTTTTAACCCTAATGCTGCAGCCTGATTGTTTCCCACAAACACCCATACCACTATAATCTATCAGTTTAAATTCCTAGACAAGTCATCAATTACCCTCTCAATTGAATTGGCTAATGCAACCACTCCATCCCCAGAGAGATGAACCCCATCCCTTGCATACATATCACGTTTGCCAAAGAATAGGTCCCAGTTATCAATGAATGGGATTGCAAGTTCCTTGCAGTACCTGTCTAGCCAGCAATTTATACCAATTGCCCTAGACATCCATTCATTGCCCACTTCCCTTCTAGGCAAGATGCTACATATGACTGGGATCCCTCCCTTAGACCTAACTACTTCTATGGCTGACCTGTACTTATCCAGCAGCTCCTTTCTCCTGCCCTTCCCAATGTCATTACCCCCAGCACTAAGACAGATAATGGGCTTGTTCCCATTACCTGCCATAATATTATCCAACCTGCTGACTATGTCGCCAACACCAGCTCCATGAAGACTCACTCTCTGTCTGACCTTTCTGTCTGTTACAAAATGCACGGTCCATATATCTTACATGAGAATCGCCTACTATTAAAATATTCTTACCTTGATTAGCAGGGGAATCAGTGGTACCTTCAACCTCACTAACCACTGAAGTACACTCGTCTTGGGGAACAGAGAATTAAGGGAGCTAGTCACTCGTTGCCCTCAAGTATCTATCTTTGTTAATCAATTGATTTGCCATTACTAGCAACTTTATTTTGAATATTGTCTTTTAAACATATCCCTGAGGTATCCCGGTAATAACTGCTGTTTTTAACCCTAATGCTGCAGCCTGATTGTTTCCCACAAACACCCATACCACTATAATCTATCAGTTTAAATTCCTAGACAAGTCATCAATTACCCTCTCAATTGAATTGGCTAATGCAACCACTCCATCCCCAGAGAGATGAACCCCATCCATTGCATACATATCACGTTTGCCAAAGAAAAGGTCCCAGTTATCAATGAATGGGATTGTAAGTTCCTTACAGTACCTGTCTAGCCAGCAATTTATACCAATTGCCCTAGACATCCATTCATTGCCCACTCCCTTTCCAGGCAAGATGCTACATATGACTGGGATCCCTCCCTTAGACCTAACTACTTCTATGGCTGACCTGTACTTATCCAGCAGCTTCTCTCTCCTGCCCTTCCCAATGTCATTACCCCCAGCACTAAGACAGATAATGGGCTTGTTCCCATTACCTGCCATAATATTATCCAACCTGCTGACTATGTCGCCAATACCAGCTCCAGGAAGACACACTTTCTGTCTGACCTTTCTGTCTGTTACAAAATGCACGGTCCATATATCTTACCTGAGAATCGCCTACTATTAAAATATTCTTACCTTGATTAGAAGGGGAATCAGTGGTACCTTCAACCTCACTAACCACTGAAGTACACTCGTCCTGGAGAACAGAGAAACGATTTCCTACCTTCACATCTTCTCTATTAACTCTCCTCATCTTCCTTCTTCCTGAACTGTGAACCACTTGCCACTTAAAGCGGCTGCCACTATCACTGCTGGTGACCATTCCTTCCTTACCAGGTAAATCCTTCTCACACTCGCTCCCAAACTCATCTATGCGAAGCTTCATCCTCCTATTTTCCTCCTGAAGAAGTAGAATCTCCTTCTTCAACACTTGAACCTGAGATTCTAAAGCACTACAACAAGCCATGGTATGGGTAACAGCCCACGCTAACTCCCAAGAGCTTAGGCAGGTATGACCGCACTTGACCAGTGACCTCAGTGTACTGACCAGTGACCTCAGCACAGTATCATCAGCAAAAAGTAGCTGTGTAACTTCCCATTTTGTATTTGATTGCCCATAATTTAATCCCACCCCTCTCCCCAACACCTTAGCATATACTTCTTTTACAACCCCATCTATAAATATATTAAACATCCATTGTGACATTACACATCCCTGTCTAATACCCACCTTTACCGGGAAGTAATCTCCCTCTCGTCTACACATCCTAACCTGAGCCTCACTATCCTCATTAAAACTCTTTACAGCATTTAGTAACTTACCACCTATTCCATACACACGCAACATCTGCCACATTGCTCCCCTATCCACTCTATCACATGCCTTTTCTAAATCCATAAATGCAATGAAAACTTCCCTACCTTTATTTAAATACTGTTCACATATATGCTTCAATGTAAACACTTGATCTACACATCCTCTACCCACTCTAAAACCTCATTGCTCGTCTGCAATTCTATATTCTGTCTTGTCTCTAATTTTTCAATAATAACCCTACCGTACACTTTTCCTGGTATACTCAGCAAACTTACTCCTCTATACTTTTTACAATCTCTTTTGTCCCCTTTCCCTTTATATAAAGGAATTATATATTTTTTCTGCTAATCATTAGGTAGCTTCCCCTCTTTCATACATTCTTTAAACAAAAATACCAACCACTCCAACACCATATGCCCCTGCATTTAACATTTCTGTCATGATCCCGTCAGTTCCAGCTGCTTTACCCCCTTTCATTCTACGTAATTCCTCACGCACCTCCCCCACACTCACATCCTGCTCTTCTTCACTATTAAAAGATGGTATACCTCCCTGGCCAGTGCATGAAATTACCGCCTCCCTTTCTTCATCGACATTTAAAAGTTCCTCAAAATATTCCCGCCATCTACTCAATACCTCCATCTCCCCAACTACTAACTCCCCTACTCTGTTTTTAACTGACAAATCCATTCGTTTCCTAGGCTTTCTTAATTTGTTAATCCCACTCCATTTTTTTTTATTTTCATCAAAATTTCTTGGCAATGCCTCTCCCACTCTATCATCTGCTCTCCTTTTACATGCTTTCACCACTCTCTTCACCTTTCTTTTACTCTCCATATACTCTGCTCTTCTTGTAACACTGCTGCTTTGTAAAAAACTCTCATATGCTTCCTCTTTCTCTTTTATCACACCCTTTACTTCATCATTCCACCAATCACTCCTCTTTCCGCCTGCACCCATCCTCCTATAACCACAAACTTCTGCCCCACATTCTAATACTGCATTTTAAAAACTATTCCAACCCTCTTCAACCCCCCCTCCCCCACTACTCATACCTGCACAAGCCCACCTTTCTGCCAATAGTTGCTTATATTTCACCCGAACTTCTTCCTCCCATAGTTTTATACCCTTTCACGTCTCTGTTACTTGTTGCAATTTTCCTTTTTTCCCATCTACCTCTTACTCTACAACTAAATAATGATCCGATATATCAGTTGCCCACTATAAACATGTGCATTCTTAAGCCTACCCATCAACCTTTTATCCACCATTATATAATCTAACAACTACTTTCATTACGTGCTATATCATACCTTGTATATTTATTTATCCTCTTTTTCATAAAATATGTATTGCTTATTACCAAACATCTTTCTACACATAGCTCAATTAAAGGCTCCCCATTTTCATTTACCCTTGGCACCCCAAATTTACCTACTACTCCCTCCACAATAATTTTACCTACTTTAGCATTGAAATCCCCAACCACAAGTGCTCTCACACTTGGTTCAAAACTCCCTACAGACTCAACATTTCCTAAAACCTCTCTTCTCTGCACTTCTCTCTTCTCCAGGTGCTTATATGCTTACTATAACCCACTTTTCACGTCCAAATGTTATTTTACTCCACATAATCCTTGAATTAATACATTTATACTCCCTCTTTTCCTGCCATAGCTTATCCATCAACATTATTGCTACTTCTTCTATAGCTCTAACTCTATTTGAAACCCCTGACTTAATCCCATTTACTTCTCTCTACTGAAACTCTTCCCCTTCCCCTTCAGCTTTGTTTCACTTAAAGCCAGGACATGCAGTTTCTTCTCATTCATAAGCATCCACAATCATCTCTTTCTTATTCGCACAACATCCACGCACATTCAGACATCCCATTTGACAATTTTCTTTTTTCTTAATCTGTACAGGAAAAGAGGTTACTAGCACGTTCCCGGCATTTTAATTGACTTTTACAGCAAGCATGGCTTACGGAGGAAAGATTCTTATTCCACTTCCCCATGGATGTAAAAGGAACAGTAATAAGGACAAGAACTATTAAGATATAATCAAAGAAAACTCAGATGAGTGTGTATAAATAAACGTGTACATGTATGTGTAGTATGACCTAAGTGTAAGTAGAAATAGCAAGACGTACCTGTAATCTTGCATATTTATGAGACAGACAAAAGACACCAGCAATCCTACCATCATGTAAAACAATTACAGGCTTTCGTTTCACACTCACTTGGCAGGACGGTAGTACCTCCCTGGGTGGTTGCTGTCTAACAACCTACTACCTATAAGAATTTTGGAGGTGTCTGCCACAACCTGGCCAGTACCACTGTTTTAATATATATATATATATATATATATATATATATATATATATATATATATATATATATATATATATATATATATTATATATATATATATATATATATGCAAAACAACCACTCTGAAAAAATAGAGAAATTCCAAGCGCTTTCGTGACTACTCACATTATCAAGGAACTATGAAAGTAAAGCATCCAAGGAAGCTATATAAGGGGTCTGGCCAGCACCTCACTATCAGATCCCACAACGGTTAAACACCTGACGCGCGCCGACCCAACTTGGATAGGTCCTTTGCACAACTCACCCACAAACTATTCTACCCAAGAAAATTTAAAAATTATTATTTGTCCAGTGTATTATTAAATTCTTCCCAAATTCTATTAATTATAAATGGATCTAATTTATATAAGCCAAAGGAAATATTCATATTATTGTCAAAACTGCTTTTTATGAAACAAGATTCAATTATATTCCTGTCGACCATGGACTTACTTGATACTACTTTCTCAACTTTTTGAAAATCAATTGGATGGTTAAAATCTCTTACATGAATAAATAGAGCATTGGAATCTTGTCCAGTTCTAATGCTATATTTATGTTGTTTTAATCTTAGTTCGAGATTTTTACCAGTTTGACCGTAATAAACTTTATCGCAAATTTTACAAGGAATCTTATAGACACATCCATCAGCATTTTGGGGGGAATTCTTTATCAAAAGTTTTTTTACTGTATCAAGATTTTTGAACACAACTTTAATATTAAAAGTCTTAAGAAGAGAATTCATATCAACCAAGTTTTCATGGTAAGGGAGAACCAACATATTTTTAGTTGAATAAGGCTTGTTGTCCCTTTTTGGATTGTAAAAAGTATTTCTGGCAACTTTAAAAGATTTATCAATTACATTTCTTGGGTATTTTAAATCATTACATATTTCATAAATTTTGGATATTTCCTCATCTATGAACTCAGGACTACAAATTCGTAAAGCTCCCAAAAACATTGATGAGAAAACAGACAGTTTGACTCTATCTTGATGCGAGGAATAATAGTGAACATAGGAACAGTTATTTGTAGGTTTTCTGTAAATTTTAAATTTGAATTCATTATTACCCTTAATAATTAAAACATCTAGAAAAGGCAATGAGTTAGTTTCTTCAAACTCAACAGTAAAGTTTATAGAATGGGCTAAGTTATTTAATTTTCCAAGGAAATGGTGTATATCTACATTTTTGGGCATAAGACACAAAATATCATCAACATAGCTGAACCATTTAGCTCTATTAAGGAGGATTGTGTTAAGCAACCTTGTTTAAAAAAAATCCATGTATAGGTTACTAAGAACAAGTGAAAGAGGATTTCCCATTGCCACACCAAACTTCTGAGTGTAAAACTTATCATTAAATACAAATTTTGCATCAACAATGCAAAGTTTAATAAGTTTAATGATAGTAGGAACTGGCAATGGTAAATCATAGTTAACGAGTTCTTCAGATAAGAAACTTAATAAATCATCAACAGGAACGTTCGTAAAAAAGGAAGTAACATCAAAACTAACCATGTTAAAATCATTTAAGTCAGTCAAGGAGCTTAATTTATCAACCAAGTCTATGTTGTTTTTAACATTAAAGTTAGAAATTTTGCCAACAATAGGGCTAAAAATATCAACAAGCCATTTGGATAATTTATATGAAACTGACCCTATGGAGCTAATAATTGGTCTGACTGGATTCCCTGGTTTGTGTGTTTTTATTAGTCCATACATGTAAGGTAAAGATGGACTAGTGGAAGTAAATTGTTTGACTAATTCATCTTTGCCTTTCAGTAGAAGTTTTATTGTTTTATTGAAATTGCTGTTAACGGTTAAGAAAATGATTACCAAGAAAAAATGAATAATCTCTTAGATGATACTGAAACCTATTCAAAACTTAGGAAAAATCCCCTAGAAACCGTTAACAGCAATTTCAATAAAACAATAAAACTTCTACTGAAAGGCAAAGATGAATTAGTCAAAAAATTTACTTCCTCTAATCCATCTTTACCTTACATGTATGGACTAATAAAAACACACAAACCAGGGAATCCAGTCAGACCAATTATTAGCTCCATAGGGTCAGTTTCACATAAATTATCCAAATGGCTTGTTGATATTTTTAGCCCTATTGTTGGCAAAATTTCTAACTTTAATGTTAAAAACAACAAAGACTTGGTTGATAAATTAAGCTCCTTGACTGACTTAAATGATTTTAACATGGTTAGTTTTGATGTTACTTCCTTTTTTACGAACGTTCCTGTTGATGATTTATTAAGTTTCTTATCTGAAGAACTCGTTAACTATGATTTACCATTGCCAGTTCCTACTATCATTAAACTTATTAAACTTTGCATTGTTGATGCAAAATTTGTATTTAATGATAAGTTTTACACTCAGAAGTTTGGTGTGGCAATGGGAAATATTCTTTCACCTGTTCTTAGTAACCTATACATGGATTTTTTTGAAACAAGGTTGCTTAACACAATCCTCCCTAATAGAGCTAAATGATTCAGATATGTTGATGATATTTTGTGTCTTATGCCCAAAAATGTAGATATACACCATTTCCTTGGAAAATTAAATAACTTAGCCCATTCTATAAATTTTACTGTTGAGTTTGAAGAAAATTACTCATTGCCTTTTCTAGATGTTTTAATTATTAAGGGTAATAATGAATTCAAATTTAAAATTTACAGAAAACCTACAAATAACTGTTTTATGTCCACTATTATTCCTCGCATCAAGATAGAGTCAAACTGTCTGTTTTCTCATCAATGTTTTTGGGAGCTTTACGAATTTGTAGTCCTGAGTTCATAGATGAGGAAATATCCAAAATTTATGAAATAGGTAATGATTTAAAATACCCAAGAAATGTAATTGATAAATCTTTTAAAGTTGCTAGAAATACTTTTTACAATCCAAAAGGGGACAACCAGCCTTATTCAACTAAAAATATGTTGGTTCTCCCTTACCATGAAAACTTGGTTGATATGCATTCTCTTCTTAAGACTTTTAATATTAAAGTTGTATTCAAATATCTTGATACAGAAAAAAACTTTTGATAAAGAATTCCCCCCAAAATGCTGAGGGATGTGTCTATAAGATTCCTTGTAAAATTTGCGATAAAGTTTACTACGGTCAAACTGGTAAAAATCTCGAACTAAGATTAAAACAACATAAATATAGCATTAGAACTGGACAAGATTCCAATGCTCTATTTATTCATGTAAGAGATTTTAACCATCCAATTGATTTTCAAAAAGTTGAGAAAGTAGTATCAAGCAAGTCCATGGTCGACAGGAATATAATTGAATCTTGTTTCATAAAAAGCAGTTTTGACAATAATATGAATATTTCCTTTGGCTTATATAAATTAGATCCATTTATAATTAATAGAATTTGGGAAGAATTTAATAATACACTGGACAAATAATAATTTTTAAATTTTCTTGGGTAGAATAGTTTGTGGGTGAGTTGTGCAAAGGACCTATCCAAGTTGGGTCAGCGCGCGTCAGGTGTTTAACCGTTGTGGGATCTGATAGTGAGGTGCTGGCCAGACCCCTTATATAGCTTCCTTGGATGCTTTACTTTCATAGTTCCTTGATAATGTGAGTAGTCACGAAAGCGCTTGGAATTTCTCTATTCTTTCAGAGTGGTTGTTTTGCATATTCTGAAATCACCTGTTTACTGTGATCTTATATATATATATATATATATATATATATATATATATATATATATATATATATATATATATATATATATATATATATATATTTGTCGTGCCGAATTTGTAAAACTGGTCAATTAGCAAGAACTCATTTAAAATTAAGTACTTTCTAAAAAATTCTCTTATACGTTTAAAGATATATTTTTTCATTAATGTTAATGTAAAAAATTTTAATTTTGCTGCAAGAGAATCTTAGAAAACTTACCTAACCTTATTATAACAAGAAAATTTTTTTTTAGCCTAACCCAACTAAATATATTTTAGATTTGTTTACAATAATTTAATACTAAACAAACACAGTGAAATACATTTTTTTCGTTAGGTTTAGAATGATTTTGGCGAAATTATTGCATACACAAATTTTCACTTGTCCTATATGGCAAGATGAGCGTTGCTATTTAAGCCCAGATCGCAAATTCTGCCTATTCGGCACGACATATATATATATATATATATATATATATATATATATATATATATATATATATATATATATATATATATATTATATATATGTGTGTGTGTGTGTGTGTGTGTGTTGAAGAGTGAGACATTTAAGCACCATATGTGAATCTTTATTGAAGAAACGTTTCGTCACACAGTGGCTTCATCAGTCCAATATAAATCAAAAGGGTGTAAGGAGAGGAGTTTGAGGTAATCAGTCCCTCAGCCTGGAGTCGATGTGTTCAGTCCATAAATCTTGTAGAAAGTACGGAATAGGGCCGTAGAATAGGCTTATATACTGTAGTCAGGTGAGGCGAAGCAGGAGGAGGCGGGATCATTGTGGTATCATTCACTAGTCGAAGTATGTCTTCGTGCGAAGGTTGGACAAGTGTTGGAGAATTCATTTGTATCAAGATCCCATGATGTTGCAGTGTCTGGAAGATGTGATAAATGGTTTAAACCGACAAGATGAAGATTGATACGCTTGTTTCAGGGAAAACTCAAGGTTCTCCCTGAAGCTGTTTGAAAATTTTATCCTACTACCCCGTATATTTAACATAAATTTTATTTAAAGACACAATACATTGATAAAAATACAATGAAGAGTAAAACAACATTGATAACTCAGAGTTACTTCTCAAATACTTGGTCCAGCTTCCTGGCGGTTGGCCGTGTGCCCAGAATGCTGCAGGCATTTCCTCTCTGGATTGCAACACTGAGTCTCTGAAAGAGGAAGCTGGCCGCCGTGTGGTTCTTGGATTCTATGATTAGTTTTTCACCCAGCTCTTTGGGGAAATGTAGAGAATACTTGTCCCATGCTCCAAGGGTCTCCGACCCTATTGGGGTGAAGTTATAGTAAGGTGAAAGGCCTTTATATTTGCGGGCCTTCTGGGTCTCCCTGTGGCTGGCGGCTACAACCCCCTCAATTAAGGAGTATTGGAAGTAGATGTCTGCCAATGTGGCAGCACAGGTGTAGTCGCAGGCAATCTGTTTTCCATCCATCCAGGGTAGCATAGTGGCTCTATCAGGACGCTTTTGACTTCCATCAGACCTCTGCACTTGGGGTTCCCATTGGGCTGGGCAATGGGCTGTGGCAAGGCTTCTCTTTAAGATGTCATTGACCTCCTCATGCCTGGCATACTTCCCTCCTGATGTGTGACACAAGAGACCATGAAGTCCGAATTGATCAGCCGTCTCCCTGCCGCAAATACACCTATGTTCGGTGAGGATGGGGGCGGCTAGGCATAGAGCAACACCAATCCGAATGGCCTGTGGGTCGAGTCGAGTGCCCAGGGAAGAATTGGGAACAGCTAGAAGAAAATCTCGTGAGTGTGGTGCCTTCACTGCCAGGAGACGAATTTTTTCCTTTCCTGAATCATTGGTGAGCATTGTGTTGGCGATTTTTTCCATGATCGATTTGTCCCAGTTGGGACTGTTTGTGCTTTTTGGGAAGTAGCCATTATGTGTCCCACCTAATGGCTACTTCAATGAACCTGGAGTCTTGAGCTCCTCCCGCACCTCAAGTGTTCGGGGACAATCTCCTTGAATAGTCCAATGGAAGCCATTCACGAGGACAATAAGGCAGGTAAACCTACGTGCATAGCCTTGTGCACCCCTTACCTCCCAGATTCAGTGCCTTCTTAAAGAATGATCTCAGGAGTGAGTAATATTCGTTAAGTGTTGGGTTGTCAAAAGAGGGTGCACACCTCAAGAAGCGAGTCTTGGCAGAGCAAGACACCTTGTGAGGAGATACAGGGCATCATGGGCATCAAAATCCCTTATTCTCTCCTCCATTCTCTTCAGGTCATTTAGTTTGTCCTTGAGGACTGTGACGATGGCCTGATGAAACAGTGGTGCTCCCAAGAGGGTGCTCTTGGATGGAGTGGCGGTAGAAACTTCAGGAAGGATTGTTCGCACAGCTCTGATTATTTCCTGGTTCAGTGTGATGATTTCACACTTGGAGGAATTGAGTATGAGTTCCATGGCTTCTCCCTGTATCTTCAACAGTTGTAGGTCCTCTAGCAGAGACTCTTCAGTACCTGCCAGAATGGAATCATCCAGGTACCAGATGATGAGCTCGCTGCGCAGAACAAAAGAATTACGGGTTTGCTGTAGCCAGCTTAAATGAAGGGAAAGATATATATTGGATTCATATATAATTAGTAAAATTTGGGAAGACTTTAAGGTACATTGGACAAATTTTTGGATTGGGGGTGGCAGCGACGTGTAGTCTCGTCCTTATATGCCTTCCTATGAGAAGTCACAAACAAACCAGCCGTATCCCACCGAGGCAGGGTGACCTAAAAAGAAAAACAAAAGTTTTTCCTTTTAAATTTAGCAGTTTATACAGTCGCCTTTCACGACAAGCATGGCTTACAGATGAAGAATACCGTCCCACTTTGCACTGGAAATAAGAGGAAATATGGAAGAACAAGAATTATTAAGAAAATAGAAGAAAACTCAGTTGTGCGTGTATATATGTGTGCATGTTCATGCATGTGTAGTGTGACCTAAGTAAAACTAGAGGTAGCAAAATATACCTGGTATCATGGGTGTTTATGAGACAGAAAAAGACATCAACAATCCTACCATCATGTAAAATAATTACAATTTTCTGTTTTATAGTCACGGTAATGCCTCTCTGGGTGGTTGCTGTCTACAAACTTACTACTTAAGATATATACATACATACATAAATATATAAATTTGGCGATGGAATACACAGACTAAGAAGTTATTCTCTGCTGTGTTTCACTTTGTCCCTACACTGTTAGTTGAGTATTTTGCAACTCGTTTACAAACAGGTTTATAGGCTCAAGAAAATTTATTTATAATCACAATACCTTATTTTTATGATCTTCCTGACACTGTTAAACCTGGTATCCCTCTATGTTCTATCATTTACTCCAGGGGTTCTGTTTCTTATTATCCTGGCTGGCCAAAACTCTCATTCATTTATCTGGAAAATTTTATCCTATTCAAATGTCGAACCAGCATGACCTCATGCTAAGTCTTGACGTTGAGTCCCTCTTTACTAATGTTCCTCTCGAGGCTGTTCTCAGTTTTCTTAGAGTACCAATGAAGTGTTTCCTTATCTCCTTATATACCTACAGATGTCTTTATCTCATTAGTCTTTCTGTGGACTCCACCTCTTTTTCCGTTCATGGTAATTTTTATTTTTACACCTTTGGTGTTGGTATGGACTCCTTTCTATCCTCTGTTACTGCTAATGTTTACATGTAGCATTTAGAAACTTTTCCAATTTCCTATTCTCAAAGTGAGTCCTTCTTTCAGGAGTTGCTATGTAGACGCCATCTTTGCTCTTTAGCCACATGACTCTAGTGTTTTCCAATCTTTTATCAATGCATTTAACAATTTGCTTCTTCCCTCTGTTTCGATGCTGAATGAGAATCTAACTCTGCGCTTCCTCGCATTGATGTGCATGTTCATTGAATGCCTACATTTTCTCGTTACTATTTGTAGCAAAACTGGTGTGAATATTCACTCACCCTTGTAAGTTTAGTGCTTCGTTATGATTGTAATAATGTACATTTAATACATTTCATTCCATACACCCTCTGTCTTCATGCCCTCCGTATTTACAACCTTAATTTTCTTGTCTCGGAAATTCCCACTCTTCTAAGTTGTTTGCCTTGGCTACCCTTCCAATTTTATAAACTTTTCCTTCTCACCTGCTTAACGGACTCTTTTCTCTCGCGAATTCTCTACATCTGGGAAATCTGTACTTTGCTTTCCTTATACTTCCAGTGTCCTAAATCTTATTAATTCCCTCCGTTCCTTAGACGTCAGACTTCCTTTTCAACAAAATATTTCCCTTCGTGTTAATCTAGTTGGTACCTCTCCTGCTATTGACTACTCCATTTACTACTCCTCTTGTCCTCTTGGCAGTCTACAAGAACACAAAAGAAGTGTTAGCACTGCCGACACTAATAATACTCTAACATGTTAAAGATCACGGTCATCTTTTTAATTAACCCTCTGCTAAAACTGTCTACCAATTTTAAAGTCTTTACTGATGCCTTCTTATTGAAGAATCACTTATTCACAACTTTCCTTGCAATATCAGATTATCTTAACTTCAGAAAAATCATGATTTGACATGATCTTTATCTCACCCTCTCCTTCTTTTATCGTTCCCAGTATTTTGTTTGCCTTTCCATTCTTGTGCCAAGGCGGGTTCTCTCCTAAAGTTTTTTACCCCTGGGATTTTGTCCTACACTCGTGTGCCATGATCTCTCCTGCAGTTCTTTTCTTTTATTTTCTTTCCCATGTTGTTAGACTGTCTCCACTAGTACTACTGCTACTGTCTCTTCTTTACCACTACACTCTCTGATCCTTGTTTCACTTTATTACCTTCTTGTTCCCACCTCTACCACTCTCTCATAACTTCTACTATTAATATTACTACTATTACTGCTACTACTATTGCTACTGCTGCTGCTACTACTACTGCTACTACTAATACTAATACTACTATTCTACTTTTACCACTACATCCACTACTACTACAATCCTGCTACCTTCTCTCGTTCTACTACCGGCTCTGTTCCCTCTCGTATATGTAATGAATCACTTCCCTTCAAGTATCTGTGAGTAGTTAATGGTCCAAGTTGGACTGAAACGTCGTCATAAGTTTTAGTTTCCTATGTCTGGATTATTTGTTTATTGTGCTTCTTCTTTTTTGTAATATTGTTCTGTCCTTGTCGATCGCTGCTAATATCAATTTCATCCTGAACTTGATATTATGTATGTCTGCTGTAGTACATTTCTTCGGGTTATGGAGATCTTTCAGTTATGTATAATGTCAGATTTTCTTGGTTAGGAGTTCCTTCTCTTTAGTTAGCAAACAGGGATGTTGCTGGGATACATGGAAAGGAAAAAACGACTGATTGTAGCTTCACTTAGGTCTGAGACCCGCTGTCAATGACACATTGGAAGGTACATAGTAACTCCCAACCCCTGGGTCAAGGAAGGAGCTGTCTGGATGTACATTAGATCAGTGTTTTTTTTTTTTTTTTACTCAGGGTGCCATGGCACTCTGGTGTGCCATTGATAGTGTCCAGGGGTGTTGCAAGATTGTTAGTATTTTTGTCCCACCTTCATAGTTTTAAATAAAACACCACTTTTTATTTTACTAGTATTTGCTGCATTATTTACTAACAGATGTCATTAAATAATAAACTATTATAATATAGTAGTAAATACATCCTTAATATTAAGTCTAAGGTCATTGTGTGGGAAAGTAAATTTATATAATAGTAACCATTTGTGTTTCATTTACGAACATCATTTTCTGTATTTACAGTTTTATAGTTTGTACCGTCCAATATATGATTGGTTTCCGTGATGTGTTGACTTCCAGGGAGATGTAATGAGTCACTTTCTCACTGTAGTATAACCACAGGCGTTTTAAACAGTATCTTGCCCTTTAATTTAATGTGGATAAGTTTTTGGTTCAGAAGAGAAAACTTCAAGATGATTGTGGTGATGTTATAACAACACATTTTCCCCATCATGTTTGGAAGAACAATAACCAATAAGCTGAAGGTGAACTAGACAAAGTTGTAACTTTGGTGAACTGCATAAAAAGTACACCACTTAAATCACGACTGATTGATAAATTATGTGAAGTTGGGGCAAAGTATATGAATCTTCATCTGCACACGGAGGCAAGTTGGATAACAAGAGGCAAAGTGTTGTCACCAGTGCATGAACTCAATGAGTTATTTTTTCTACCCCTGAGTTGCAAGAAGAATTTTGTGTGTTGTTTGCAGATGATACAACGTAAATTCCAACATGGTAGGTAACACTAAAAACATCGTATCTTCCTCTAAAAAAAAAAAAAAAAAATAGGCTGCCAAAGTGAAGGAAGGCAACGTGGATATGTTCCCATATGTAACTATGTTTTTGTGCATCTTGAAGTACTTGCAGATAAAAAACATTACTTTTTCTCAAACATATGTAGGGAAGACTGTAGTTGAGAAACCCATTTATCGTATCAGTATCAAGCCGGTCGAAGCTCAGTCTCACGGAAGAAGAGGAATTAATTCAAATACGTAATGATGACAGACTGAAATTAGGGCATGAGGTAGTGCCTCTAGACGAATTCTGGATATAGATTAAGAATGATTATCCACAGGTTGCGAAAAGAGCTCTGGTAATTCTCATGCAATTTTCTACATCCTACATGTGCGAGTTGGGATTTCCTGTGTTTACAAACATAACAACCAATAAAAACAAAAAGGTAGAATCGGTCGAAGAATAAATGAATGTCTATCCAATATTCCACTTAATATCAAAAGGATCTGTCAGTCACACTGAACAAGACTAGTTAATTTCCCTTTTTGTTTATTTTATGATCTGTACTACTTGTTTATCACTTTCTCTAACAGATTTGTTAATTTTATTTTTCGTAAATGTGCTTAATGTGTACGTATATTTCATTATTATTATTATTATTATTATTATTATTATTATTATTATTATCAAGACAAACTACGCCTGGGAAGCGGTTCTAATAGGACACTGCAGGTGCCACAGAATAAGATATGTGACGAGTGTGTCACTACTAAAAAAAAAAAAACTTGAGAACCAGTGCATTAGACTGTAGCAGAAGTGACAATATACATACAACTCTGCAGGATGCAATAATAGTGGTAGTGAAGCTCACTTTAAATTAAATAAGGATTGTCTGTGTCAGAGGACAGTGTGGGTAGTAGTAGTGTTAGTAATAGTAGCAGTAGTCATCTTGCAGTTAATGCACCAGGAAGTAGGAGGGTAGAAAAGGGCTGGGAAATTTCTACAACGTGCTCCTTTTTATGTAGCCTGTTCTACGGTATTTTCGTTTTGTTTGCTGAAATTCTTGTAGCTTCAGTTTCCTGTGATTTCTTTAATATACAGCAGGTGGGATTAGTTCTCATAAGAATATATTTTATAGGGTGGTTCTGTCTGTAGGGAAAGACTGGTTGAATAACAGATAAAACTGAGCAATGACAGAAGGAATAAATCTAAAAATAGAGCAACACACCAGCACCAGACATGAACTTTTACCTTGATCATCAAATGTTTTCCTCTATAGATGCATAAGCCAACCCGATCTAAAAAATATCCCTTGCTAACTCAGTACTTATGATTAGGAGAAAAATTAAATTTGATTGTCATCTGGATGAACTTTGCTTCTGTCCTGAGCAATAAACTGAAGTTCACAGAGAATCATCCCAATTTCACCTCAGAATGAATCAGTGATAGACACTGTCGTTTGAAAAGAGTAATAAGACTTTAAGAAATACTTAGAAAATCACTACAGATCAGAAATTATAAGAAAATTATAGATTTGACTATATAACCTGTCTAGTTACCTAGATTAACTGGCTTCCTAAACCCTGCATGAACTGACCCCAATTCAAGGTCGCAGCCACACTAACACTAAGAGAAAGAGTAACAGTAGAATTAGAAAATTCAACTCATGATTGCTTTTTTATCAGGAGGAAGTCGGGATATTTTACTGTAGTGAATATTAATATGTAGTAGTAGTTCTTTAGCTGACATATTATGGGTAGGAGTTTTGTATGTGTCTGAGAAGTTTTCGTAACTTGCCTCTTTTCTTGTAGCCTGATGTCCTCCTTTTAGCTGAGATTTGTGTAGTTTGAAGTCCTTGTGCTTCCTTCTACTTCAAATCTGTGACAGGTAATACCATGATTGTCTCTTACCCACACCTCCACATCTTACAAAGTAAATCTAATTCTCATTTTCTACAAAAATATGTTGTCCATAAGCCCATGAAAATATAAATGAACGACACGAGTTAACAAACTGACGGGAAATCAAGGCTGTATATTTCAGGCTCTATGCTGCACCACTCAGCCAAGATGTTTTTAATAGAATTTATTATAGTCATTTCTGTTATAGGTAGTACCAACCGCCACTGTCACCTAACGAAGCCATAGAGATTGGTTAAGAACGATTATGAAGGCATGACCAGAAGAATGAGGAATCAAACCGAGACATGATGTGTGACAGGTCCTACCCTGCATCATTATGTTGTTGTGGTTTTAATAGGAGAATTTTACTATGTAAAGTACTTATGCTAATTAAAGTACTTATTGGTCATTTCTCTTACAAGTAATGTAAATGCGTAAGTGGCTTCGTCTTCTATATCTTAAAGACTTGCAAATCACCTTAATCATACTCTAGGTAATATACCGAGATTTATTATTTTTTATTTGTTTTTGTATGTGAATAATGAAAGAATAAAAAGCATATCGAACGAGTTTGGTTTTTCCGAAAATTTGAAACAAACTAAGTGACATGACTCACGAAATCGTAATGACACGATTGCAAACAAACCATACCACGGGCGGGATTTGAACCCGCGGTCAGAGAGTCTCAAAACTCCAGACCGTCATGTTAGCCACTGGACCAGCTAGCCACAATAAGATTTGTCCAACTAGGTATATTTCTACACCATAGAAAGGTTAGCATAGGCACCACTGTGACCACAAATGCAAGTTTTGGACGAATCTTATTGTGGTTAGCTGGTTCAGTGGCTAACACGACGGTCTGGAGTTTTGAGACTCTCTGACCGCGGGTTCAAATCCCGTCCGTGGTATGGTTTGTTTGCAATCGTGTCATTACGATTTCGTGAGTCATGTTGACGGCAGTGAAGGGACTTGAGCTAGAGTTCGTCACGGCCACGCTAGCTGGAGATTCGTCTGTAAAAACTTGCATTTGTGGTCACAGTGGTGCCTATGCTAACCTTCCAATGGTGTAGAAATATACCTAGTTGGACGAATCTT
This sequence comes from Cherax quadricarinatus, assembly GCF_038502225.1. NCBI lineage: Eukaryota > Metazoa > Arthropoda > Malacostraca > Decapoda > Parastacidae > Cherax > Cherax quadricarinatus. The sequence continues at coordinate 42,151,936 of NC_091307.1, forward strand.
ATTGTGGCTAGCTGGTCCAGTGGCTAACGCGACTGTTTGGAGTTTTGAGACTTTCTGATAGCGGGTTCAAATCCCGCCCGTGGTATGGTTTCTAAGTGACATTCTGCAGAATATATTTTGAGTTTTGAGACTCTCTTACCGCGGGTTCAAACTCAACCCGTGGTATGGTATATTTAAAATATATCAGAAAGAAAATTAAATATCACGAACATTCTTCAAATGGTGGAAGATGATTCTAAATCTAAGCCAGTTCACTGTTACAAGTGAAACAACTTTAAGTACAATCATAAGTGAAACAAACTTGGCTACTATTACACTACATCCAGCAGATTGGACGCAATATAAATTGTAGCCAGTCTGCCAGATGACTTTCTACTGGACGCCTTAATTCCTGTTATTAGGAAGTGGCAACTTTTTTTACTGTTAGCACTGTCACAGGTCACCGAGCGAGATTTTGCTCTTGTGTATTCCAAAATAATTAAAATAACAAAAGTAATATTTGTTTATGGCTATATTACTTAGTGCTTCGGTGATCCGTGATGCGCGGCCTAGATGTTGCATGAGCATCACCCAATCAAAGTAAGTGGCTTTTTACTAGTCACCCAGAACACCATCATTATACAGTGGAAAATCTCTGATATTTTTCAACTTGTAAATTATTCCCACTAAAACTGTTTGGAGTAGCGAAGTCATCATCAGTCTAGGTGAAGGAACTGTAGTAGTTCACTTAAAGTTATTTGTTTTTTTTTTCATGACCTCTTCAGTAGCTAGTGAAAAAATTGTCTGGAATGAAATATCTTCAAAATTAACCACGTGAAGAGTGTTTTGGATGAAGTAAATACCCACATCAAGGCCTTTTCCATGAAGTCAATCAAAACACATTAATCGTCAAATGAAAATACATTGTTTAACCACTGAAAAATGTTCTGTCTAGTGAATCGTCTTAGTGGTATTCGGAGCTTATTTGACAGTGTGAGTAGTAGGCAGCCACCACTATCTTTTGATAGTGTGAGTAGTAGGCAGCCACCACTATCCTTTGATAGTGTGAGTAGTAGGCAGCCACCACTATTCTTTGATAGTGTGAGTAGTAGGCAGCCACCACTATCCTTTGATAGTGTGAGTAGTAGGCAGCCACCACTATCCAATCATTTCAAAGCCTCCCTAGACTCCATTGCTAGACGATCATACAACTTGCTTACTTCAGTTAAAAATATATAATTCAGGTATGCAACTGAGTCTCAGTTATCTTTATGCTATCGGGAACAGACAGAGAAGAGTGGGATTACAACCACCCTATCTGGCCCACTATGTTTGCAAAGATGTCATCAGCAGTGACTGACACATCTTTCTCTCTACAAATAAATATATAAAGCAATCGTGTAAATGACTGTCATAGGCTTGGTGAGATGAGAGCTGCAGCCTCCAGCCTAATGTCTATGTAATTCATGACACAATTAGCATAAATCTTTATATATATCGCATCATTTGTTTAAAGAAATGGTTCAGGAACATTACAGTAATGTGTCTGGCGTAATAAATTTTATTCTCATTAAACTCTCCTACAATTTATATACATTATACTAATGATATAAATATTTTTTTGCAATACTTATGCACGTGGTTAACAAAACTGTGGATGATTTGTAACTTTTGTAAGAATAATATTAAGAATGTTCGTTTTCTCTCATTATTACTCTGTACTTGAATGTTTAAACGTGGTGGAAAACCTCGAGGTTTTACATTTGTTTATGGAAGGTTTTCAAGGAAGGAACAATAAGAAAAATACTGCATTTTAAGGAAATAATGAGGGATGTAACTAATAGTAACAGTGTCCTTAAAGGATCATTTGGGGATTTAAAGAATCAGATGCTCAAAAAAAAAGTATGACCCTAAAAGTGAACAGAATAATAAAAGCATAAATCATGATCCTGAAAATGAAAATGAAACGTCTTTCAAGAAACCGGCAGTATCCCACCAAGGCAGGGTGGCCCAAAAAGAAAAACAAAACTTTCTCTTTTTAACTTTAGTGATGTACACTGAAGAAAGGGTTACTGACCCTTTGCTCCCGGCATTTTAGTCGCTTTTTACGACACGTCTGACTTACGGAGGAACAAAATGAAAAATAGAATCAATCATGCATTTTAATAAAGGGCGAGAGAGTCGAGGACGAAATGTTTATTACAAGAAAAAAAAACGGTGTTTAGCACTGGAAATAAGGAGCATTTTTTTACTAAAGAATTCTGTCAAGAGTAAGTCCTACTATCTAATAAATATAAAACCTTCCCAAAAATGAGAAAACATGATTTCAAGAAATTAATAAGTTTTCCAGCTAATTTCAAAGCCTCTTTCGTAAATCACCGTCATGGTATTATCCTTGGGATAAAATATTGTGACAGCCCAAGGCGCTTCTCAGGGGTTTCCAGAACCAATAAATCCTAACTGCAGTAAAAGTGACTTCCAGTATGCAGTTTAATTTATACCAATAATTCAATTTACAAAAATCTGAAATGCCGCAACTCTTCTATTACAAATAAGAACATAAAATAGTCACATGAAAACAAGTATGAAAATGGAAGGAATAATCAGAATCTGAGTAGAATTTCTAGAGTATGAAAAATATATTTTTGGTGATATATATATTTTCCCAATTTGAGAAAGCAACAGAGCGAGACATCTCTTAGACGAAATCAATTCTGCTTCAGGACATGATAACGTAGCAATAGCAGACGATTTTAATTTTTTTTTACAAATTAATTTAATGGACTTCTCTTGACCTGTAATTTGGAGTCCAGTGAATTCATTTATGTACTTCAAGAATGCTCTCTGAAGACGTTTCCAACAGAACCAACCAGAGGTAACAAAAACCTACTTGACCAATTTGGTCACACAAGGAGACCTTTGTAAATAATCTGGAGATCAGTGAAGAATATAGTAAGGTCCCTGATACGTATTTTCCTGATTGTAATGGACTTGGGGAATACCTTTCTAGCGAACTGACTATAATGGACTTAGGGAACACCTTTCTATCGAGCTGATTATGATGGGCTTAGAAACTTCCTTGTGAGATCTTCTCTAGAACAAATGTATCAGCAAGTAAAGGAGAAGTTGAAGGAAGTTGGAAGAGATATGGGACTGAGTAAGCAAAACAAGTGATTCGAAGTAATTCTCTTGCGGTAAATCCTAAGGACAACTAAGAAAACAGGACAGGGGGAGGGAGTATATGAATATTGATAATCTATATCAGAGACTAAGCTCTCTTCAGACCTGGGCCTGTGAACTTGCTTTAATAAGTAACTTAATTAAAAGTATTCCAAAATTGGCCTAGAGAAATTAATATGTTTAAGAGAAACTCAACTACTGTTTAAAGTCAATCAAAAAAATAATAAAACAATTTCAAGAACTATGTTCAACTAAACTGTTTAAAAAAAAAAAAACCACATATTTCGCAATTACTTAAAGCAAGTTAATAAAGATATCACTCTAAGTTAAAAGATATTAAAAATATGCAGTTATATAAAATAATACGTTAACACAGGTAATTATTTAAAGATAAGTGTAATCCGCCACTAATTTAAAAAAAAACATTATAATAATAATGAGAAACGGTGGCATTTAAGTGATTTTAGTGGAATTATCATCAAGGAAATACACAAGAGGCAGTGACAGGCAGTGACAGGCAGTGACAGGCAGTGACAGGCAGTGACAAGCAGTGACAGGCAGTGACAGAATATAGGAGATTATAATGAATGGTTAAATACAACATTATCAATAAGACAGCATTTTAATTAAAAAGAATTGAAACTGGAGTCATAAAATTGAAGAAACATGCACAGAAAATTAGATAAAAGAAGTATGGTAGTTACCTCAATAGGTAAAGCCGAGACAGTGAAATAAATTAAACAGTAATTAGCCTATGCAAAGTCCAGAATGAGCTGAGATAATAATACGTTTTCCGGAAAATATCATAACTAGCTTGAATTAATATATGTTTAGAGACGATGAATATAAAACTTTAATACCAGTTCAAAATCAAGGATATATCACGAAAAATATTAATTAAACAACTGAATACAGTACAACTACGAGTGTCTAAATATACTAAATACTCGCCCTGGAAAAATGCCAGGAATATGGTAAGTAAAGTCTACAATATGAGGGCATATGTAAGTGTTATTATTATTATTATTACCGCAATTAAAATTAATCACTAAACCCACAAGGGTCATACAGTGCTTCAGAACAGGATGTACAAAAGATGAAATATGCGAAGATCAGAGACTTCCATCACTTAACTATAACCTAATCTTATGAAACCTAATTTAATCTAACCTACACTATGTCTCCCATCATTTTATCATACCAAAATCACCAGATCATATCTACATAGATTAATATCACCAACACCTATTCTAACCCTACATCTCTCGTTTCCCTACCTCACCAAAAGACCATATTCCATTGCCTTGGATCAGGATTATCGCCTAGCTTACTCCATTTTCTTGGATCTGGAATACCATCAGCCAACATACACCTTTTCCTCTTCATCACACGTGACCGACCAATCTCCATTCCCTTGGATCAAGCTCACCCTCATCTTCTATAACCCCTAACCTAACCTAACTTAACCTAACATATCCTAACCTAATCTAACTTACGCAATGAATACCTCTAATATTATCCGAGAGTTTACACAACTTCAACATGATTCAGACATATTAAATTTCATAACTTCTCGTCTGTACCACCTCTCATGGTTGAAAAACACGTCAGCAATCACTAGGACATATTAGAAAACGTCTGGGAACTGGGACCATGATCTTAGCGTTTGCTCTGGTGTCTTTCTAAAGCAGTTTGTTGGTGTCTATTACTAAGGTTTATATCATATGCCACAAGACCTCTCCTCTCCGACTTTCCACACCTCCTCTGTGCATAAGAGATGTAAAGAGAGATAATGTATACAGGAGAAGTTAAGAAATTTAATTTCTGAATCGTGGAGAGATTTTGTGAACCTTTGAGATAGAGAGAAACTCTCGTAAAATATGATTAGATGTTTTTAATAAAGGTTAGATTAGGTTAGGATATGTTAGATTAGTGGTTATAGACGAACAGGGTGAATTTGATCCAAGGGAATGGAGATGGGCTGGATATGTGTGGTACAGAGGTAAAGGTGAATGTTAGGCAATGGTATTCCTAGAATAGGTTAAGTGATGATGCTGATCCAAGGCAATGGAATATTGTCTTTTGGTGATATAAGGGGAAGGGAGGAGTGGACTCATTTAGCTCTAGTATTAGGATAAGACTAAAATCTTCAGTTCCTTAAAACAAGAGCTTCACCACAGCAAGGAATCCCTCTTGAAGAGGATATCTGTGTAGAAATACCCATATTTATCATGATTAAACTGACAAACCAATGAAGACACTTTTTTGTCCTTTTGTAACAGTGACATCATCTTGCAAGTTACTGGGAAAATTTCCACAGCTGACTTTGCATGATTCAGACGACCATTCCTAGTCTTAACTAATACGGGTATATTACACCAATTTCATGTCGTAAAGGGTTAAAACTATAAGCAGCAAAAGCTTATAATAATCATAAACCGTCATTTATCTCTGGAATGAAAATATACTATATACCACGACGTTTTTTGGGGATAATCCATGTAGGCTCCCAGCTGTATTTTATATTTCATTTTTCCAAATTCCAAATTAAAGGATTCAGTACTTTCTACCATCCAATCTGATCCTTCACGACAATTTAAATCACTTTCTGATGATTATAATATCGTTCCCTCCCAGGGATGCAGTGTTTCTCTTATATCTGACTCATTTAAAATTTCAAGAAGTAAGTTAATTGCAGCTTGGCCATTGTCGTAAACTGGTCATAATTATCTTCATCTGATATATTCTTCATCAAAGTTCTAACTATGATGGTTGGTTGTATTCTCAAAGATGTGGACAAAGGAGATGCATTATACAAATCATTTAATTGATTTTTAAAATATCCCCTAAAAGTATGCAAACACATCCCCAAATCTCTCTCTTACACAACTGTGGAATGTTGTATTTTCTAATTGTATGTCTACCCCTAACGTTTTGCACGTATTCTGATAATTGTTTGGAGGAGAAGTCACAGTGTCACTGGGTGAGGAATCCAGCCAAGCTGTACTGGAGGAATCAGGTGTGTGTGTGAGGAACCATTACGAGGAGTGTCACATGCATACGCTCCGTCGTCTCCTGAGGTGTGGTTATGGTCAGTTTCAATGGGAGCATCATTAGTGACACACCCAGAGGCACCGTGCTGAGCAGATTCCATGGTGGCACCACCATTAGAGACATGCACCATTTCCCTGAGACCCCTCACGGTGGTTGCTCATCAGTGACACACCCTACACTTGTGTGGAAATTACAAGTCAATAATTTTTGAATAACATCGTTAACATTACAAGTTCATAAGAATAGTTATTTGTCGGTTTTCTGTATATTTTGAATTTATAATCATAGTTACTCTTAATAATTAACACATCTAAAAAAAAAAAGCGAATGAGTTACTTTGTTCAAACTAATTAATGAAATTTATGAACGAGGTAAACTATTTCATTTAACAATGAAATTTTTTATAAATATATTCTTGGACATTAGGCATAAAACATCAACATATCTGTACCACTTAGCTCTACTGGGAAGGATTTTGTTAAGCCATCTTGTTGCAAAATATTCCATGTAAAAATTAATAAGGACAGGTGAGAAAAGATTGTTCCTTGTCATGTCAAACATTAATGTTTAACCTCGATATAAAATACAGGCCCTGTGGCCTGTTAGCTAAAGCTCTCGCTTTACAAGGACAGGGTTTGGGTTCGATTCCCGTTGAGGGTAGAATCATTGGGCGCGTTTCTTTACGCCGGGTGTCTATGTTCCCTATCAGTAAAATGGGTACCTGGGTGTTAGCGGACTGGTGGGGGTCGCATCCTGGGACAAAACTGACCTAATAAATACAAAATAAATACAGAAGTAATTCTAGAAGAAACTGATTACCAAGATAAAAGGAATAATCTTTTAGATAATACAGATACTTATTCCAAACTTAAAAAGAATCCCTTAAATTCAGTTACTACGAAACTTATAAGTACCTCGCATCAGTGAGACGGTAGAGGTTGCTAGATTCTGTACATGTTACAAGAACACTCTCACCTTGACGGTATCTCACTTTTATGGATTGTTTACCACTCAACCATCCTATGAATTCTTGACAGAGTAGAGAACGAAGCGAAATGACTTATTTCTCGTCTGAGCCCGGCCTGAATAAATAACTCATATTAGTAGAGCCTTTAAAACTAGAGGGATGTGGGTGGCCTTTATGTTAGGTTCTAAGCCAATGTTGTTAAGGTATCAATCTTGACGCCACTTTGTGGTCAGCGAGAATACGTATTCTGCACAACAAAACGGGAAGAGAACAGCAGCTGCACTCTCGCTGTACACTTCTCAAGAACGTCACTTCATCTGAGATAATTCATTCCTGAAATGACTCGAGTCTTGAACATATTCCAACATGTTTTATATCATCCATAATAATATCGCTAAAATAAACTCTGTAGATCAAATGAAATCATTTCCCATACATGTCCCAATCTTCTTCCTATTACCTATTTGTATGTCTCACAACAATCAAATATCTTTCAGTTCAGCTGAGGTAGGTAACAGTTCCCAGGTTGTAATTAAAGGTAGGAATTCATAACGTTAGGAATCCTTAACCTGTAAATAGCTTATCAATAAAGCGAGGGAACCTTTACCTAACCTTGTCAAACCCTGTAAAAAAAAATCAGGTTCTTAATTATGGCATGATAGACTCACGTTACATAGAGAAATCAACAACTCATCTACCAATGAAAAATCAGAACTATATACAACAATTTGATTTCTTTATTAGAAGATGTTGCGTCAATCAGTGGCTTTATTAACTCAATACAGAAGAAATTTTAATGTTCTGAAACAAGAAACAGTAGAAGATGAGGTATTCACTCTCATCCTGGAAACTGTGTTTAAGTTTCTATATTTGATGAAGCAATGAGTAAACGATATCTACTTCCCCACTTTATAAATGATAGAATTATAACTTTTATAGGACCCCAATAGAAATAAGTCACTTTGACTTTTTTGGGGTTGTCCTAGGTTCTCTACACATATGCTGTTATGTATGATAATCTATGTAACTGTATTTGCTTATTCCTGAATAAAACTTACAGTGCCTCCTCCTCATCGCTCTCACTGTTAAAGACAACGACTTAAACTTACATATGTTAGAACACCATCTTACTTCGACTCGTAACTTATTTTTATCTGTTAGAAAATCTATTTCTTCACATAGGCCTTAAAACTCAAGTTATGGTTTCTCGTTTATTATATACTTTGTTCTCATATACCCATCTCCCAACATACACACATCAAAACATCGAAATACATCCAGCCCTTATATAGTCCCTCTATCCGAGTAGATATTTTCGTCTCATTGGCTTTCTCCAATATTCAGTATCAACTACCTTATTTTACAAACTTTTCTGAGCTACTTGAATAGAATTAAAAACTGTTCACCGGCATCAAGATCCTTTCTGAAAAAAAATGCTTTATTGTTTTTATATTGTGAATGAATACGCTTTATAAAGCTCTGAAGAAATTTGAGGTAATTAGTTTTATTTAAGGAGCAGAAAATTATATTCAGTTTCCTTGAGCAAATGATTTTGATCAGCATTTCTCTACATAGTTTAGTCTACAATACCATAAAACTATAAAGTTGCTTAATCACCTTAAATATCTCCAAAAAATATTTTTAAAAAGATGTAACAAACTAAATTAAACTTGAAACATGATGACTATGGCGTCATCAATGAGCATTTACGTATTATATTGTATTTGGCAATAAAATGACTACAGAGGATAAAAACATTTTTCATTATTTTTTAATCATTTACTGTTTAAATTCAAATTCTTTCGAGTGTTTTTTGCGACCCAGTTCATTATACTAGACATCTCCCTTTCTCTGCAATGACTCGTAATTCAGATACACACTGCGGCTCTTTTATTGTTTGTTATGCAGAGCGGAACTGTACGTAGCTGGTGATTCCATTTCAGTGGACTGCTTTCTAATGTAAATTCGTCTGGGTACCAGAAAGGACGATAACATTGTGGAGACTGTACACCAATTATTGACTTGGGTTGAGGAAGCTTCGGAAAATGTTTTTCTAATGCCATGTCGCAGGTCAGACAAATCCATCATTAAACTGAACTGTCTCGAAAGTTGGGCGATTCAGTAAAGGAATCCCTATGTATCATAACCCCAGCCCGTAACAGTTCAATACACACAGAAAAATATTTGTGCTGGGAGGACATAAAATTGTAATCCAGGAAATCAAAAAATAGGAATCCCATTGTGCATCAATGTATTCTTCAATTAGCTTATGTATGTATGTATGTATGTATGCAGCTACAAATTTTAATATATACATATGCGTATGTACATTTGTGTGTTTGCATACATAATAATGAAAATAAATATACATATTACTTGGATGTATGGGAGCTTATGTATGTATATTTGAATGCTAGTTTCTACTTGAATTCTTTTGGTGGTAGGGGTGGAGTCTTCTGCCAGTGCTTCTCATTTTTTTTTTTTTTTATATTTTATTTAAAACGTAATATTACAACATAAAAAATAAATATATAGAAAACCACCATCCCTTAACAAACAGGTATCCAAATGAGAATTCATAACCACAGTACACCATATGAATTGCTCAACATTGCGACAGTCGCTATATACACTTCGAGCCACCTAGGATGTTCATCATGCATAATTATAAATCAAATAAGAGCTTTGTGTCCCACATATGTCATCCTACTACAAAAATGCACTAAAAGACATGCTATAAGAAATCATATACTCCTATCTCCTCCACCATAATAGATATTATATAATCACATAGCTAGACCTATAGCATATATGTTTAGGAACATATTTTATAATACTTAAAACATTATAACAAAATAATAAAACAAAACATCAATACACGATGTTACATTACAGTGGTTCAAACACATAGTCACAATATATAAATGAAAACCAAACACAGAACGTAAAACGCTAACACCAGGAAGCATATAGTTTAACATGCAGACATAAAACAGATGCTCATGGCAAACTAGAAATGAAACATTATAACAACCCGAATGCAACATCCCTGTGCAAATAGCTACTATAAGAATACAACACACACTACAACCCCCCCCCCCCTATTCCCAACAGCTGTATCTGCCGTCACCATCATAACCTAAACTATAAAATAACGTTAATTAACATGGTTGAAACTAGAAACATTCTGAAACACGCTTCATACATAACCACATTCCTGCATAACCCAGGAAAGACAAAAGCATAACACATGTGTAACATACGTACAAAAACCACAATGAATACAGCGGTATACATAGACACTGTATAACTCTCCAAAAGCGTATTTAAATCCCTACATAATAATACAGCATAATATCGTCTATGGAAACATACCATCACTTCATAGAAGTACTAAGTATTAATAATAATACATAAAAATTAAAATCCAATAAAATCCAAAAAAAAAAGAACATAAATCAACATATCTTAATACAGATGCTTTCTTAAACATGTTTCATACATAGCCACACACCTGCAAGACACAGGAAGTACATTTGTTTAAAAAAAAAAAAAAAATACATTATCATAATAAGAACCTTCACAGTGATCATGCACACAAGACGCTCACAGTCACAAAGTACCAGACTTCATACCTTACTAAATTAAAGCTCCATCTTACTCATACCAGTTTCTCAACCCCTCACTTCGCATAACACTTTTCTTTAAAATTCCCTGACACCAAACCACTCACTTGACCCACACAACTCGCATTACACCTCTTGTCCTCCAAATGCACCAATCACGCCCGCGCCTTCCTCAAGAAGCCAGCCTCGTCACGTTCCCTGAATTTGTAATGCCCATAAGTCCTCCACTCTAAAGCTACGATATCCATCTGAAAATTTGGAATACCATCTATTCCCAGTGTGAGGGAAAAGTAGGTGTAAGTGGGGTTAAGGTTGTTCGGGCAACCAGGAACCATTAGTTACGTCGCGTGCACCCCCCCTCCTCTCTGGCGGGCTGGGGCGAAACTAGTTCCTGGTGTCCGATTTGTTAGTTTCTACTCCTGGTAATATTGACCTTACCTGGTGTGGGTTGAAGTTTGGAGAATCACTTCACCTCCACTCTTCTCCTAATCAGGTAGGGTGATATACCAGGAGTATCACTGTTTGTTTCTTCATTTTGTTTGCTGGTTACCAGTAATGATTTTGGCATTTATCATTCTTTTCAATTCTTAAATGTTATATTATCATGACTATGGGTAACCAGTTTATTTTCTCTTATTTACCAGCTCTGTTCCTGGCGTGGTCTTCCAGGATAGACGCCAGATAAAGGGGCAAGACATATGTTAATAATACTTATTAACATTATTCTACTACTACCGGCCCTTAACTATTCTACTTGTGGTGCTCCATCTAAGTGGTAGGAGATTCCAGAACATCGGATTATTACCATCTGCCCAGGATAACCTACATAAATAACATCAGAGGAACTATCCAGGGCCATACCTACTCCTGCCCAACTACAAGAACTGAAGGCCATTTTTTTTATTATATTTAAATTTTAAGTAAAATTCTCAAAAATCATTATTCTCATTTTTCCTAAGTTATTTTCTTTATTTATTTTTCCATTAGTTTCTTTTGTTCAGTTGGAAGGCGTTCCACTGACACCCAGTGATATCCTTATTCCTCCTTTGTGTCCCATAAAATATCGCTGCCAGGGCCCTAATTCGCTCCCCCACCGGCGCTTTCCGTAAAACCCACGACGTATACACGAAGTCGGCTACCAGATAACCCATCGCATTTTGTACCGGCACCCCCACCCCCCCACATCCAAGCTTAATGCCCGTAGAACAGAAATACCACCCCCACCCACCATACGTAAAACCCTGCTAAACCACACTCTCACTGGTTCCAACCGTTCACAAAAATATACTGCATGGAAAACAGTGTCAATACCCCCACACTCGCAACATTCCCGTCCCTCCTGCACACGCCTATTACCTAATACCTCCCCCGACGGTAATATATTATGGAGAAATTTAAACATTACCTCCCGCACCACAGCCTTCAATCGCAACCCTTGCAGGCGCCCCCATATATCACTCCATGCATACATCGGATACAAACCCACAACCCTAGCAACTACCTCCCCACCACCCATCCGAGCCAGTGTTCCTATCTTAACCCCGCAGGGTTCCCTTGCATAACACAACAACCTCAACATTCCCTCACACACCTGAACATCCCTACCCCTCGCCCAACGTACCAAGTCCCTTCTCACCCATGCCAAACCTGTACCTGTGATTCTGCCCTCCCTCAAATAACTATGCTTAACGTACATACCCAACAACCTTAGATGCAGCGCCATTAACCCCAGCCCTCCCTGGCGTGCCGGTAAACACACAACATCTCTCGACAACCAATCACAACCCGAACCCCAAATATAGTGATACACACGCTTCAACAGAAGCTTCTCATCACATGTTTCCAAGGGATATATACCTGCCACATGCCATAGCTTATTATACAGTTTCACATTCACCACAATAGCACGCTGGTGCAGCGTCAAACCTCCTGTACGCAAACCCGCTAATCTACCCAAAACCCTATCTACAGCTTCTTTCGAATTCACCTTCCGTGCCTCCAGGATATTTTCCATGTGAACCCCACATACCTTAAGTCTACTTACCAGGGACCAACCTTCACCCTGTTCGTATACCCCACCCACACCATCCCCCACCCTCAATAACATCGACTTGTCTCTATTAAGCGTCATCCCTGTTGCCATGCCAAAACTCTCCACCAACTCACTAACCCTAGGTAAATCTTCAGACCTTCTAAATAGCACTGTGGTGTCATCAACATATCCAACGATCCCCGGTTCCACAGACACCCCATCCCACACCATCCCTTCCCGTACGCCCCAACGCACAGCCCTATAGAACGGGTCCTGGAGTAATGCAAAGAGAAGCTGCGACACAGGGCATCCCTGCCTTAAGCCCCTTTCCATCCTAACAGGTTGACCTAATCTACCATTCACTTGTACCCTAACCGTTGCCTTCTCATACAACACCTTAGTCCAACTGACGATTTCCCTCCCAAACCCCTGCCATTGCATAAACTTCCACAACGCCTCACGCTCCACACAGTCATACGCTGCATGCCAATCTAATGCTAAAACCCCACCCTTGATGTTTCCCCCACTTTCATCTATAAACCTACGTATAATCCCCTGCCCCACACACATCGAACGCCCAGGCACTCCATATTGACCCTCGTCCAAAACACTTGCAAGAGCACCTTTCAACCTATTTCCCAACACTTTAGCAAAGATCTTGTAATCGCCACACATTAAGGTGATTGAACGGTAGTCATGCACACATTCACAAGACTTTTTTTTAGGGACCATGACCACTACAGCCGTTCTCTGCTGTTCCCCCAACCTACCCCTGGTTTTCATGGCATTAAATAACTCTACTAAAAATTCATGCAAACACTCCCAGTTTTCCCTATAAAAATCACAAGGGATGCCATCAATACCAGGCGATTTACCCATGCTCATCCCCTCCACTGCTACCCTAATCTCCTCCTCACATATAGGCCCACCCAAACTCAATCGATTCTTATGCACTAGATTACAGTTTACCCATTCGCCCATTGTGCCTAACGCCTCACAATTAACCCCCACACTTTTACCATTCTTCTCGTACCACGCATCCACATAACAACCCATACCCTCTGTAGACAAAAGCACCTGCCCCTGACGATATCCCGCCAATTGCTCCTGTACCCGCAAACTCATCACCTCTGTTGCCCTACGACGTGTCCCCTGCTCCCGCAAGACATACGCCGATGGACAGTCCCCCCATAAGACCTCATCAAGGCCCCCTGCAACCCTTGCAGCATCAAAATTGCGATTTTGAATATCCCTAATCCGTTGTTTCAAACCCTCAATCTCACCCATCGGATATGCACCCTCCCCTCCCATATAGCATTCTTGTAATTGACCCTCAAGGTAATTTAAAATCCCATATTGAAACTGCCTCTCTTCCTTTCCCCTCTTCTGATAAAAATCCCTCACCTTTCCCTTACCGACCGAGTCCCACCACCCAATGACATCAACCCCCCCCCTCCATCAGCCCACCACCTTTTCCAAGCGCTCGCAAAAGATTCCCTCCCCTCCCCTGTTTTCAATAACCCAACATTCATCTTCCAGAAACCTCCTAAACGCTTCGGCAAACCCTCCCAATTTAAATCCACCAGTACCCCACGATGATCAGAGAAGCTTACATTCAACGCACACACACTGCTCACCCTCACCCCTCGCGATACATAAATACGATCAAGCCTCGCCGCATAATCACGCTTAATAAAAGTATGCGTCACTCCGCTCACCTCCCCTCCAACATCCACTACATTCACTCCTCTCAACAGATCCCCTAAAAACTCCGAAAAAAAAACCCTCCCCCTAGGCTCTACATCCTTACGTCGGACAACACAGTTCCAATCACCCCCTATAATTGTAATACCCGGCAGCGATCTGAAATGATAGACAAGGACATCCCTAAAGAATCTATTTTTAACAGCCATATCCCCTTCCACCGGCCCATACACCCCAATGAAACCCACCCGAACCCCTCCCCACATACCCTCGACCCTACCTCACACCTATGCAAAAGAAACGGGCTGGCTTCCTTAATTAATAGCGCCACACCACCTTTCAGTCGTGTAGAGCAACCCATGTACACGTCATATCCGGTAATTGACAATTCACCTAAATATTTATAATTATGCTCCTGCAAGAACACAAGGTCTGGCATATATCTCCTCAAATAACCCTCCAGAACTTTACATTTGCCCACTGCCTTCAACCCATTAACATTTAGAGTAAGACACCTGAAGGCTGTAATGAGGGCTTTCCCTTAGACACCCTAACACACTTAGAACCCTTGCGAGAAACCCCACCCCGCCCCCCACACTTCCCATCACCTTCACCTTGCTCACGCTCTACATTCTTTAAACCACCTTTCTCTCTAGGCATTGAATCATGCCAGGTTTTCTTCCCCGTCCTTTGCCCAGGTGTCAAAACATCCTCACTATCAGAAATGACAGCCGTCCTCTTGCGAGAGCCACGCTTCTCACGCTTCTCCTCCTCCTGGGCATCTTCCTTATGGACCTCCACTGCCACACTCTGGACCCGCCCCTCATCACTCACAACCTTCTCATTGAGGCCACCCACCTCAGCCTCTACATTCACATCATCCAAGCCAGCGTTGACCGAAACATCCAGTAAGCCGTCCAGGGCCTCCTGAATTGTAGCTTCCAAAACATGGTGTGCAATTGCAGACTCCTCACCACTCTTCGCCGACACCAAGCCTACGTCCTCATCGAGTCCAGTGAGTGTCATACACTCAGGCGACGACGCCTCCTCCCTCTCCACCTCCACACTCCACGCCTCCCGTGACAAAGGCTTACGTTACGTTGCCGTTGCATACGTCATTTGGTCCGTAGTACCATCAGATCCCGCCTCAGCTTCAGGTTTCCCACGTCTCGTTGGACAAGTCGGCGCTATGTGGTCGTACGCCCCACACACACGGCACGTACGCCTCTGACCTGAGTATGTTACGTACACCTGAGTCCGGAAGTCCTCCATTCCCACATAAGATGGAATAGGATGCCTTAGGGACATTTTCAGGGAAAACGTCCCTTCAGGGAAGCCAACTAGTGGCCCATCTCGCCAACGTCCCAATGTCGCCATGTGGATCGTCCCATATCGTCCAAACACCTGCCGTAAATCACTTTCATCCGCCTCGAAAGGTACATTACGCACCTTGACCCAGGTGTAGAATCTTGAAACGTCATGAAGACGGACACTAACGCCAGGGGTAACCGTCTTAACCATGTCCTGATACTTGGCCACCATGTTGTCATATGTACTGCTCAGTCGGAACTTGACGAAAATGCGTGCTACACCATTCAGTGAGACTCCATAAAGATCTTCATTAGCGATACCGTACGTATCCCGCAATATCGCCGTCAGCAACATGTTGGTGTTCTGGGCAGTAAGCACGCCCCTCACTAATTCCAAACAGATAGTGTTCACGCGTCTGCGGCCACTCTCCGCCATGATGAAAAAAAAAAACTGTCACCTGCCACCAGGGGTCAGAGCGCAGTTCCAAGTACGTCCTCTCTACTCAAGAGTTGAGCGAGGAATAGAAAAAACTGCGCAGCAAGCCAAATGATTCGGGAGCTACTGCGCAGCCTGTCCGCACGGCCCAATAGCGATGCGAACAATGTTCATAATAATGAAAATAAATATACATATTACTTGGATGTATGGGAGCTTATGTATGTATATTTGAATGCTAGTTTCTACTTGAATACTTTTGGTGGTAGGGGTGGAGTCTTCTGCCAGTGCTTCTCATTTTGCTAATTACAGGATTCATTTCCTCCTTGCCTTGTAATCCGTGTAATTCTTATTGTTAAAATTACTGGAATATTTGAAGCTTGCATATTCCACTTATTGACCAGTCATGCTGAAGAAATGCTTAATGGCATCCCTATTACTAATGTGTTTTAAGCTTTCAATAGTTCGGTCGTATACCTGTTTCCTCTAAAGAAGTCTATCCCAGTTCTCTCTGTCTAATCATCAGAGAATAATGTATGATGTAGTTATAATTTCTCTCTTGTTTACCTATCCTATACTCCAGTCTGGTACAGTTCTTTTAGTTTCTCTCCTTAGTTGCTTCTCATTAGCTCTGCAGACCATTCTGGAGAAATACCCTGACTTTGCTAGCTGTAAATAATGCATTACCATGTGTGTGTGTGTGTGTGTGTGTGTGCGGGTGTGTGTGTGTGTGTGTGTGTGTGTGTGTGTGTGTGTGTGTGTGTGTGTGTGTGTGTGTGTGTGCGCGCGTGTATATGACTCTCATATCGATGCACTTCATTCAGTTTCTTGATACGCTTCATCAGGTGTGGTTCCATTCTGGTGTTGCATACTTCAAAATTGTCCTGATGTATGTAATAATTGTCGTGAATGACTGCTGTGATGCGGCTAAGTACTGGTAGCTTCCTGGCCGCCTAGTTTGCTAAATTTACTACGTGGTTCTTCATAGTCAGTTTAGAATCAAATTTCACCCCAAAGAATATCAACGTAATCCTCGAATTCCAACAATTTCTCATTGATTCTTACCTCTGCTCCAGCTTTACCCTCGTGGTGCCAAGACACCATGACCATTTGTGCTTTGTTAGTTGCAAACGCACCATGGCTTTTCCAGACTTATATAACTGTATGCTGGTGACTGATGCAGCTGAAAGCAGCTGGCCATTCCTCTATTGGATAAGAGTAAATGTCATAGTACAGTCATTTGTATATACCTGGGATTCTGGGATGAGATGAAGAAAGTCTTTGAACTAGACATTCCATTATAATGATCCAAACACACTTCCCTGAGGAACTCTGGCAGCACTGAGAAATACACTTAGAGATCTACCTTCAAGAACATCACTTAGGAGTTATAGTACAGAGCCATTGACTCCTAGTGTGGCATACAAAGAGTACGTAACCTTTATTCGGCGCATGTACACACCCTCATTTACAGGCTATCTCCCCCAACCAGCGAACCAGGTTGCTAAGAGTTGATGATGGGGCCCCGTCGTTCAACTAGTGACCAGGTTCTAGCCAATAAGAAGATGGTTTTGGCAATCGCAGAGGTTATGTGGGTACCGCTCTCCTGTCTGCCCTTGTCATTCCCACTCTAGAGCTGGTTGAAGCACGGTCTGCTATCTTGTGGCTTCTATTTCTGCTTTGCTTACCGTGGAGTGCACTATACTTATCACTGTACATAGTGTACATATTGCTGTTATAAATTGGTGAAGGATAATATAAGTCTAAACTTTTTCTACTGTGTTTATTTGCTCCCATTACACCCGGGGTAACAGGCCATTTGGAATCCTGGGTTGTAATAGCACTTGAGCTGGCAAAAATCAATCTTGAGCAAACTAGGGAACAGAGAGCTTTCGCAAGGGAAGAATTTGATAGGGAAAGAGAAAGGAGGCAGTTTTCGCATTCTGTAAATGATTTTAGTTTACAAAAAGCAGTACAGCTTGATCCCCGCTTCAATGAGGCCGAACCAGAGCAATTTTTCGAAAGCTTCGAAAATCAGGCTCGAGCCTTGAGGTGGCCGGAACAGCATTGGGCATCGTTGGTTCATACAGCATTATTGGGTAAGGCACGGGAATTTACGTCAGTATTAAATGACGCTGAATTTTCTGATTATCAAGTAGTGAAGACCACAGTGTTGGGAGCATATACGTGTATCCCAGCCAAATATAAAAAAAAAAATTTAAGCTGGGCAGACGACAGCTTGGTCAATCCCTAGTGGACTTTGTGAGACAGCAAACCAAAGCTTTTACCAGCTGGTATAAAGCAAGTGGTGTCTCTACCTTTGAGGAGCTGGTGCAGCTTATTCTGATTGATAACCTGCTGGAGTCTGTGGGACCAGAGGTTCGAGTCTTTCTGCAGGATCGTGACTTAACCACTGCATTGGAGGCAGCCAGGTTGGCTGATACCTTCGAAACTAACCGCTCCTTGTCCGAGCGGTCCCGTCTCTCTTTTCAATAGCCTGGCATGAGCAGAGATCGTCAACCTTGGAGAATGAAGTGCCAGCCGGAGGGAGAACGTCTACGTCAGCCAACTAAGCCACATGGTGAGCCACGCTTCTCAACCTATGGTCCACCTGCGGAGAGGCAAACTACTCATGGTGCATCTCGACAACAGTATCCAGAGAGACACCAGCCAGAACGACACCATTTGCAACGTCAGCAGGGAGTAAAGGGAAAGCCTGTCGTCTGCTTCCTCTGCAACAAAGTAGGTCACATCCGTCCCAACTGCCCCCATAAACCCCAACCCATTGGGAAAATCTCTAATATCCCTAGTAACATGTCCCCTAGAGAAGTAGAAAAAGGTATGGCCCCTTATTATTGCAAGAGTCTTATTTCCCTTCAGGAAAACTCAGAAACAACTAAAGTAAAGACCTTTAGAGATACTGGAGCATATTGCTCACTTGTAAGAGAAGGAATATTACCCCTTTCAGAGAATACTTCTTTGAATTCCTCTGTTTTATTGGAAGCATTTGGAGGAGCTATATATTCTGTTCCTTTGCATAAAATTTATATACAGTGCAAATATTACACTGGGTACTTGACTGTAGGTGTCTCAAAAGGATTCCCCATGAAATATGCCATGTTATTACTGGGTAATAACATTACTACTGTTAGTTCGTGTCCTGAACCTATAATGATTAATTCTTCTCCGGTGTTGGCCATAACTCGGGCAACATCCCTAGGGTTGTCTGGAGGGAATGTTGACCTATCCTTGGACGACTCCGATCTCGGAATAGCCACATTGTTTTACGAGGAAAACTGGCCAGAGCCTCGTAGATCAAGTGAACAGACCCCGATCAAGCCTTCCTATTCCCAGGTTGCAGGATTGCCAGATGTCTCTGTTTCCAAGCCCGAGGGACTGTCCTTCCGGGAGGAACAACGAAAGGACCCTTCTTTAAAATTCGCTTTTGAGGCAGCCATGGGTAAATCCTCTTTGGGTCATCCGGTCAAGTATGAAATTAAAAACGATTATTTCATCTGCACAGAGACTGGTAAGGAGATGGCCGGCAATTGTATGACAGGTTAGTGGTTCCAACAAAGTATAGACCTCAAATATTAAATATAGCTCATAATACGTCATTAGGAGGTCACTTAGGAATTACAAAAACCTTGCATAGAATCACAAAAGAATTTTATTGGCCAAAATTAAAGAAAGACGTGAAGAATCATATTAGGTGTTGCCGAGAATGTCAGCAAGTTGGGAAACCTGGACATTCCATTAAACCTGCACTTCTCCAACCTATACCTGCTGATGGAGAACCTTTTGCAGATTTAATTATAGATTGTGTAGGTCCACTACCTAGATCAAAGTCTGGAAATCAGTATTTATTTATGATTATGGATAAAGTAACCAGATACCCTGAAGCAATTCCCATGCGCAGTATTAATACTAAAGGTATTCTCAAAGCTTTAACAATATTCATTTCTTGTTTTGGCATTCCTAAAACTATTCAAAGTGATCAAGGTACTAACTTTACTGGCAAAGCATTTAGGGAAGTATTAATTAGGTTAGGGATAATCCACAACTTATCCACTGCCTATCATCCTCAGTCCCAAGGCGCCTTGGAAAGATTCCATCAGACATTAAAAACAATGATGAGAACTTTTTGCATGCACTTTCCTACAGACTGGGATGAATCACTACCTTTGTTGCTGTTCTCAGTACGAGAGACGGTGCAAGAGTCTACAGGGTATAGTCCGTTTGAGCTGATCTTTGGGCACAATGTACGAGGACCTCTTCGGGTGCTCAAAGAAAGAAGGATGGATGGGAGAAGACGTTTGCTCAACACTCTACAACCCGTCTTCAAGGTTGCAGGTGGCACGTCAGTTAGCCAAGGCTAACCTAAAGACAGCTCAAAGTAAGATGAAACAGAGGTATGACAGAAGTGCACAATTTCGCTCCTTCCATCCAGGAGACAAGGTGTTGGTGCAGGAACCTATACCTGGCCACACCTTGAAAGCTAGATTTACGGGACCTATGCAGATTGTAAGTAGATTATCTGATGTAAATTATGTGGTAGCTCCCATTGATAAGACCTCAAAAACTAAAACTTACCACATTAATCAATTAAAGTATTTCCATACACCAGATAAAGTCCCAGTAATGACTCTGTCCTCTACCTCTGAGGACGACTCTGATTCTTTGCACTCTATCTCTGAAATTAATATTAAACTTTCAAATTCTGTCCTCCTCAAGGATCCTAGCCCTTTAATGGAGGGATTATCTGAAACGCAAGCAACAAATTTAACTGAGCTTCTACAGTCATATCCTAATATTTTTTCGGATGTGCCGAAAAAATGTAAGTTAGGTTATCATGATGTAGATGTGGGAAACTCTAAACCAATTAAACTCTCCCCCTACAGAGCTAATCCTGAAAAGCAAAGGCTACTTCAGCAGGAAGTAGAATTTTTGTTAAAGCATGGTTTAGTGGAGGAGTCGTGTAGTCCATGGGCTTCACCGTGCATCCTTGTGAAGAAGGCTGATGGAGGGTTTCGTATGTGTAAAGACTACCGTAAAGTGAATGAGGTCACAATTACAGATGCTTACCCTCTTCCTCGTCTGGATGACGTAATTGACTTTGTGGGTAAGGCTACTTTTGTGTCCAAGTTAGATCTCCTTAAAGGCTACTATCAGGTACCTT
This sequence comes from Cherax quadricarinatus, assembly GCF_038502225.1. Lineage (NCBI taxonomy): Eukaryota > Metazoa > Arthropoda > Malacostraca > Decapoda > Parastacidae > Cherax > Cherax quadricarinatus. Next base: position 42,173,403 of record NC_091307.1, read on the forward strand.
TGACAGATAAGGCGAAGGAAATCTCTGCCTTCGTAATTCCAGGAGGTCATTATCAATGCACAGTTACCCCCTTCGGAATGAAAAATCCCCCCTCTTCATTTCAGAAACTTATCCATCAGGCTATTAAAGGACTTGAAGGCAAGGCAGCGTACCTAGATGATATTGTTGTGGTGTCTGATACTTGGGATCAACACCTACTTAGACTTAAGGCTCTTTTTGAGACCTTTAAGAGTTCCCATTTAACAGTTAATTTATCTAAATCTTCCTTTGGCCAGGCCACTGTCACTTTTCTAGGCCATGAAATAGGTAGTGGTAAAGTTGTACCTAAACTTGCTAAAGTTCTTTCTATTAAAGATTATCCAGTTCCTCATGATAGGAAATCTCTTCAACGTTTCCTAGGCATGATAGGATTTTACAGAAGATTCTGTAAGAATTTCTCAGATATTGTAGCCCCTCGTACCTCTCTTACCAGTCACAAGTTCCCTTTAATTGGACCTCAGACTGTAACACTGCTTTTGATAAAGCAAAAAGATTGTGTACTGCACCCATTCTCTTGTCTCCAGACTTCTCCAAACCTTTTTCATTACAGGTTGATGCTTGTGAGTCTGAGGCTGGGGCAGTACTATTACAAATCGGGAACGAGGAGTTGCAGCCTGTAGCATACTTTTCAGCCAAGTTCCAGCCACATCAGAGGGCTTACTCTACCATTGAAAAAGCCCTCTCGCTGGTACTGGCTTTAGAGCATTTCGATGTTTATGTGGGCCAGACATCGCAGGTGGTCACAGTCTACAGTGATCACAATCCTCTAGTATATCTCCAAGCCATGAAGAACCACAACACAAGGCTTATGCGCTGGACGCTAAGGCTGCAGCCCTATAATATTTCCATTAAATATATTGCCGGCAAAGAAAATATGTTGACAGACACTTTATCTAGAGTCTAATATTTTTATTTATTTAGGTTAGGATGTTATTTGTGGTAACCCCTTTTCACGCTCTTTTTTTTTTTTATCCCCTGGTGTGGGGTTTTTTTTTAGTGAGGGGATGCGGGCTACCGTCCGCCTGTATCTTGGACCTATGCTAGCCTGTCTGACTGCTGTCTCACTCTAAGTTTAGGGTTTGGCTTTTGGTCACGAGAAAAGCTGAGCTCTAAGAGTTGGATGGTGGAGAGGAAAAGCGGTTCCATTATTTTGTGCCTTGGCGGCACGGTTACCACTGGGAGGTGGCAGCCTAATCCTGAGCCTTCTCGGGGTGGGGGTGTGGCATGCAAAGAGTACGTAACCTTTATTCGGCGCATGTACACACCCTCATTTACAGGCTATCTCCCCCAACCAGCGAACCAGGTTGCTAAGAGTTGATGATGGGGCCCCGTCGTTCAACTAGTGACCAGGTTCTAGCCAATAAGAAGATGGTTCTGGCAATCGCAGAGGTTATGTGGGTACCGCTCTCCTGTCTGCCCTTGTCATTCCCATTCTAGAGCTGGTTGAAGCACGGTCTGCTATCTTGTGGCTTCTATTTCTGCCTTGCTTACCGTGGAGTGCACTATACTTATCACTGTACATAGTGTACATATTGCTGTTCTAAATTGGTGAAGGATAATATAAGTCTAAACTTTTTCTGCTGTGTTCATTTTGCTCCCATTACACCCGGGATAACAGGCCATTTGGAATCCTGGGTTGTAATACCTAGTGAATGCAGTATTCCCACGAATCCTGTAAAAGAGTCAGAAACGTTCACTGTCCTAGTGGATTCATCCAGTGACTAGTGCCACATAGTGGAAAAGTTCAACAGCTGGAGAGTGACCTTTTCTGGAGCCATATTGAAGGTCACAAAGAAGCAAGTGTTAAGCGAAACACGTTTTCATCTGCGACGAGATTATTGTCTCAACAATCTTATCAGTGATTGTCAAGAGTGACACTGGTCTGAACTTGCTGATTTCAGCTCTCCCTTGAACTGCGGCTATATTTGTTTCTTTCCTCGGAAAAGGTTATTTACACTGTGCTAGGCAGAACTGGTGGATGCGAGTTAGAGGTAATTCTAGGTAGTCCACATCTATTTAGCAATCTTGGGTTACCCTTAGCTTAGACTACAACCTTTTCTAAGTCCTACGATTTAAGGAGAAGATTCACTTCGTCCTACTTTGCTATCACATTTCTAGCGGATAACAAAGATGGTTACTTTCCTGGATCAGGAACTCGCATCTTGGCAACAAAATATTTAACAAAGAGGTCAGTTTTCTATTGGCTGGTAGTTTGAGGGTCCCATCTCCCGTTTTCGAGGTGGAATAATTTCATCACAAGAATAATCTTATATGTCCCTGACCAAGGACAAACAGGTTTTTGAGCCCACTCTACCTGTTGCCAATTTTCTTTGTGTCAGCCTCCCATCTAGAGATGACCCACTTTTGAATTTCCTCCATTTAGCAACAGGCTTGCATCTGTAGGTTCCTATTATAGATAGTGGGATACCTCTTATAGCTATTCCTCCAAACATCGTAATTGTCAAGAGCGGCCTCTCGAAAATAAAAGACAATCCAAATTTGATATGAAGTCTTGATCACATATTGGCTGTGAGGAATGTATATATGATAAAGATTAAGGATATATTTAGTGAAGGAATTCACTTGATTATCAACGTCATCTTAGAGAAGAACATTCTAATCGATGGCTGCATGGGCTGAGCAAATAGCAGGCCAGTTTTCCCTTTCCCACAGCCTGGGTTGAGCGTGTATATTCTTCACCTCGTTTTGCTAGTAACTTCGTTGCCATAAAGACAACGAAAGAACAGTGATACAACATAGCTAAAGGGTTTGAAAGTGACTATGTCTTCAAATAGATCACTCAATATTACGTCATGTAGGATCCAGAGATGTGAGTACTTATGTCAACAAGTAAGAAGTTCATCAGAATTTCTCTTATAAGTTGTTGGAAGAAGTTACCATCAATTATTATATTTTGACATTTATAATGAAGCAGAAGGCAGTCCACATTTCCCATCAGGACGCTGATGGAGTCTACTTGCTCTGACTGAGGCCTGTTCATTGCACACGCTAGTTAAGAGGTACTAGGGTTTATACATTGCTTGAGAACATTATTTCCAGTTGACTTGAAATGACATCATTAATGTGTTGGGCATGTAAACTTTCAGAAAACCATACGGCAAAGCATCTTTTATAACCCTGCCTGTCTTGCCTCATCCATGAAGTGTAGCATCTAACAGTACTGCCTAGCACAGTGTAAATGGCCTCTGTGAAAAGGGGCAAATTACAGACCAGCGTCACTCCAATGTTACTTGAGACAATAATCTCATGACTGACAATATTACTTCAGAAAAGGTCACTGTGTGGCACTAGTCACTGGATGAATCCAGGGAGCGCTGTGAAGTAGCAGTAAACACTGCTGGCGATTTCCCAAGGACTCATTCAATTCAATTTAAGTTTATTCTCTATAAGGGTTACAATGTGGGGTTTACAGGTTTTGGGTATTGTGTGGTTTACATGTTATAAAATACTAATTACAGAGGGGGCCACTAGGACACCTAGCATGGCTAGGCATTTCGAGCAGACTTAGATTAATTCTTAACATTAAATCCTTACAGATTATGGTATTAAGGCTAAGTGACTACATCATAATTTGTGAGTTTAGCAATGTGAATGCTTTTGTTTTGGCACAATACAAGGTGTCTATATTGGAGTATCATAGGCAAACTTATGACTAGTTAGGATTTATTATTTTAAGACTAAGATTAGTATTTCTGGGTTTATAGTCAGTGGGTGAGTGAGTGTAATTGTGAACCACCAGGTGGTTATCATGTAGTTAGTTGTCGGGGTGGATCAGGGAGATAAGATGTTTTCTAGCTGTAGTTTTGAAAGTGATGAATGTGTCTGCAGTTCTAGAGTTTTCAGGTAGGGTGTTCCAGATTTTAGGTCCTTTGAAATACATTGAATTTTTGTAAAGGTTTAGTCGAACACGGGGAATGTCATAGAGATGTTTGTGTCTGGTGTTATGCCTGTGGATCCTGTCACAACTATCAAGAAAGCGTTTTAGGCCAAGGTTAATATTGGAATTTAAGGTCCTGTAGATGTAGATTGCACAGTAGTAAGTGTGGATATTCTGAACAGGGAGTAAGTTTAGATGTATGAAGAGTGCGGGGGTGTGTTGCCAGGGATGGGATTTAGTGATTATTCTTACTGCAGCTTTTGGGTTATTATTGGCTTTAGGTGTGTTGCTGCAGTTGAACCCCAAGCACAGATAGCATAGGTGAGGTATGGATATATAAGTGAATGGTATAGTGTAAGAAGGGCAGTTTGCGGCACGTAGTATGGTATCTTGGAGAGGATCCCCACCGTTTTGGATACTTTTTTTGTTACGTGTTGGATATGGGTGCTGAAATTTAGGTTGTTGTCGAGGTATAGGCCAAGGTATTTGCCCTCATTATGTCTGGCAATTAGAGTGTTGTCGATCTTAATGTTAAGTTGCGCAGCACCTGCTCTGCTACCAAAAATAATATAGTAGGTTTTGCCAGTGTTAAATGTAAGTTTATTGGCTGTCATCCAAGTCGATATTTTGAGCAGCTCCTCGTTAACAATGGTGTTGAGGGTGGCAAGATTAGGGTGGGAGATGACGTAAGTCGTGTCGTCAGCAAAGAGAATGGGTTTCAGGTGTTGGGAAATATTTGGAAGATCATTGATGTAAATGAGGAAGAGCAGGGGTCCAAGGACACTTCCCTGCGGAACTCCAGTATCAAGTGGCCGTATTGATGAGGCTGTATCTTTAATGGTGACATACTGATACCTATTAGAAAGGTAGGATTTAAAATATGCAAGCACATGGCCTCTTATACCATAGTGGTCAAGTTTGTGGAGTAGGATGCCGTGGCCTGTGTCAAACTCTTTTCTTAGGTCAATAAAAATTCCTAGTGGATATTCCTTATTTTCCAATGCTGTGTAAAGCAGGTCTAGCATTTTTGTAATTGCATCATTAGTGCTTTTATTTTTCCTGAATCCAAATTGGCAGGGGTTGAGTATGTTTTGTGACGTTATAAATGAATATAGTCTCCTGTGCACGAGTTTCTCGAAGATTTTGGATAGCAATGGTAAGTTTCATATTGGCCTATAGTTGTTTACGTCTGTAGGGTCACCACCTTTATGTATTGGTGTAACCCTTGCTGTCTCGAGTAGTGTCGGGAAAGTGCTAGTTTCTAGTGACTTGTTAAAAAGTAATGTAATAGCATGCGAAAGGACATGGGCAGCTCGCTTGTACAATAATGGTGGGATGTGAGACAGATTCCCTGAGTTATTTTTAAGTGACTTTATGATCTCGGTGACTTCCGTGGACTCAGTTGGTACAAGACAGAAGGAATTTAGGAAATTCCCATCTAGGTAGTCCCCGGCACGGGCATTGGTACGTGGGATTTTACTGGCGAGATAAGATCCTATGTTAGAGAAGAAGTCGTTTATCTTGTTAGCTGTATCAGTGGGATGCAGTCGTTTTTCAAGAGGTTTAGTTAGGACAATATTCTTGTTTTTTTCAGTTTGTGGGTCCCCAGAATCTGGGAAATTGATTTCCAGATCTTTTTTATATCCTCTTGTGCCAGTGAATCTGCTGGAGTAGTACAGCTGTTTGGCTTTCTTTATTAATTTGGTGAGAACTGTTGAATATTGTTTAAGAATATCTTTGTGTATTAAGCCTTGTCTATATTGCTTTTCATATTGGTGTTTCTTATCAATGGATTTCAGAATGCTGCTGGTTAGCCATGGGCAACCAAGCCGTTTATTTGTGATCTGTTTTGTTTTTATAGGACAATGTTGTATAGTCTAAGTATTTTGCTAAGAAAAATGTCTGTCCAATCGTCAGTACCATTGGCATTGGAGAATTCTGTAGGCCAGTCAACAGTCTCTAGGTCTGCTGTGAAATTCCTTATTGAGGCCTCGTCATGGAGTCTAAATGAAACTTTGTTGTATTCGAGTGGTGGCTTACTAATGTTTGTTAAGAGGAAGGTTGGGTAGTGGTCAGTAGTGCTGTCTGTGATTATCACTGATTTAAGGGGGGCTAGTATATTGGTCCATATGTGGTCTATTATGGTTGCACTTGTCTCAGTCAGTGTGGTTGGTTTAGTTATTGTTGGTATGAGAAGTGTGTTGTTCATATTGTTGATGAAATCAGTTACAGGCTAATCATCTGGTAGGCCAAGGTTGATATTGAAGTCTTCAGCTAAGAGAAGGTGGTGCTTGTTCATTTGTCTGTTTGTTATTAGTGACTTCAGATTCTCACTGAAGTTTGGGATGTTTGTGTGGGGTATCCGGTATATGGCACCGATTGTTATAGGCGTCTTGAGGTTTTTTACAGTAAAATTAGCAAAAATGTATTCCCCATATTCATCACTAAAGCAAGTGGTGCTAATACAAGACAGTTGCTTAGAGTAATAGATTGCAGTACCACCCCAACTTGGTATGGTCTGCAGTTGTGGATTGCTGTGTATCCTGGTAGTGGGTAGATATCAATTGTGTCCTGCTTAAGCCAGGTCTCAGTAAGAATAATGCAGGAGAAAGGTGTCTTTAGTGACTCAAGGAATGCCAGGAGGTCATCATAGTGTTTGCTTAAGGACTTGATGTTGTAGTTATGAACTGATAGACTTTGAGCAGTGTTCAGGATAATGCTGGCTTGTGATGCTGTGTAATAAAGGCAATTACTTTTCAATAAGTTTTGATTGTGTGTTAGATTATGGAGGTTTAGATCAGGGTCAACGTGATCATTCATCTTTTAGGTTTAAATAGTGGTTGTTTATATCCTGTATTATGTGGTGAGTTCTAATACTGATTTCTGTAGTGGTTGGAGGTTTAGATAAGTATACTGCTAAAACACTTTGGTCATATAGAGTATAGCCACTAATAAACATAATGAAATTGATATTGTCTATGTGTTGTGCTAGAATGAGCTAAAGTACAACTAGGTATAAACTAATACTATAAAAAAAATTACAAGTGGTACCAGACTCACTCTTGTAATTGCACTAAGGTCTAATATAATGAATTTAGTGTTGTCTATGTATTGAGCTAGAATGAGCTAAAGTACAACTAGGTATAGTTAGTTTAGGTGTTGTCTATGTATTGAGCTAGAATGAACTTAAGTACAACTAGGTCTAGTTAGTTTAGGTGTTGTCTAAGTATTGAGCTAGAATGAGCTAAAGTACAGCTAGGTATAGTTAGTTTAGGTGTTGTCTAAGTATTGAGCTAGAATGAGCTAAAGTACAACTAGGTATAGTTAGTTTAGGTGTTGTCTAAGTATTGAGCTAGAATGAGCTAAAGTACAATTAGGTATAAACTTATAATATAAAAATACGAATTAAAATGGTACTTGCAAATGCACTAGGGTGTGATATAGGTTGTTAACAAGATCAAGAGTATAACTAGATTTAAATTGACAAAATCAAATTCACAAATTAAAGTACCAAAGGAATCATAAGTAAAAAAAAATAACAATGGCAATGACTTGGTTATAATATGATAGTAAGATGGTAGACAGGTACACAGGTACAAATGATAATATAAAGGTTGGAGATGAATATACAAACTTGAAAATTTGGCAACAAAATGTTATGAAAAGTATAAAATAATGATTAATGTACAAAAGTAAAATTGACTGGTAGTAAATATGGTGTTTAATAAAATTTTAGTAAGTAATAATGATTACAAAAAAGTGAAAAATTAATGTTTATTTCAAGTATTAAATTTTAAGAACAATTATTTGGATTCAATATTGCAGTGGTAGTTATACTAGAGGTAATTTGGCAGTACAAGGTATTTAAGAGTACTCTAAGATAGTAAATGTGGTATTAAAACAGGTTATGGTAATTAGACAAGTAATGGTAATTAAATGATGTCAAAAATGTTAAGAGTAAATTGTACTGATAGTAAAAATGGTAATTAATTATTAATTTTAGTAAGTAATATCAATTAATAGTATTTAAAAAAATATGAGGTAGTAATATGGACAGAGAAAGTATCAATTCAGCTAATATTTAAGCAAACAATAGTAAATAATAAAATTACATAAGGTGACTTATGCTTACTAGTAAAATCACAAAATGAGGTAGTTGATTATTTAATTACTAAGAGATTGTACTACGAAATTTGAACAATAATGGAGCAAAACATACACTACGTAGGCTTTTAGGTTGGACATTGTTTAGTTATTCTCTGTAAGATTAGTATCCCTGAGAAATCGTGATAGATCATTCTCGTTCGTGATTGTGTACAGTTGACCTTTATTCGTTTTCCTAACTAGAATTTTCCCATCCCCTGTGAAGCATTGGTGTATTGTGTCATTATTCTCCCGCTTAAGTTTTCTGACTCTATACAGGAGGTTCTGGCGTTTTTTTGTGAGACACTCGTTTATGTATACCTCTTTCTTTACTTCAATTGATGCAATTATTAAGTCTTTTTTCTTGTCATGTGAGTGGAATCTAAGCATAACACTTTTTCTACCATGGGATCCTAGTAACCTGGCTTCCTACATTTCTGACTCTGGTACAGTAACGCTTGTTTGGTCCTTTATGATCTGCAGAGTAATTTCTTTACTGTTCGTTTGGTTCATATCACTGGGAAAACGTTGACTGTTAACTATTACTGCGTCCGATAGTTTATCTTGCTCAGTTTTATCTTCTTGGAGAGCAAAGTTGTCACTGAGCTGGTTATCTAGGTTGTTCTTCCATTCTTTTACTGCTTCTTCAACCTTTGTATTAAGAGATATTATTTGTTCTGTATGGCTATCTATGACTGGATGGTCTTGCCATAGTTAGTCATTCCTGGTGTTGATAACTTTTGTTCAAGACTGAGGATTTTGTTCTCGAGCTGTGTCATCCTGGTGTCTTGTTTTGTTAGCGTCTCTCGAAGATTCATATTTTCAATAACTAAAGTGGAGATGCATGATTTTAGGGTATCTGGACCTTTGGTCATACCTGAGAAACTACTTGGTAGGTTGAATCCGGGGAAGAGAGGGGTGGATGGGCTGGTGGCAGCCATATTGTTATTGTTGTGGTGTGGCCTTGAGCGGTGGTGAGAGGGGTGGTTGCTGGGCCGGCGTCCTCCTGGCTACACTTGTTGAATAGTTGATTTTTCGGTGTTTTCTTGCTGGCCTTGTTGCTGTTTCCTCTGAGATTGCGCCTCATAATACTACAGGAATTATTGTAGTTAAGAAGAAGTTGTAGTTATACAAAACTTAGGGTTACGTTGTTCGGCTGGAAGCGGGGTGTTGCTTTGGGATTGAGGGCAGTCTTCCTTTGCTCTCTATTATTTTCGATTTGTAGGTTTCACTGTTGGTAATATTTGGTCATTTTGGGTGCTACGTTGGGTAGTGCAGTTTTGCTTGTAACTAGGTCATCACAGGAGCATATGTGGCTCTGATAGTTGGAGAAAAGTACGGAGCTTGGAGGTCGCTGCATGCAGTACGAGACAATGGCTCTGCACTATGCCTCCTTTAAGTTGCTGTGTAAGCTGTAAGATCATATAGATGCAAGAAGGTTGCATTTGCTATTGAGAAAACAGAAATGATGATCTCTAGACACCATGATGGTAATACTTGACCAGTGCTAAGAACCTGGGAATGACGTTGATATTCTTCGGGATGAATTTTTTTTCCTGAGCTGACTATGAAGAAACTATAGTAAATTTTGCAAACGAGGGGGCCAGAAAGATAACACTTTCACTATAAGACTACAGAGACTATAGGAACTGATCCAGACTGGATTAGAGGGTAGAAAAACAAGAAGGACATAATAACGACATACATTATTCTCTGATGATTTGATAGAGAGAACTGGGATAGACCGTTTGAGAGGAGAGAAACAGTTATACGACTGAACAACAGATGAGTCAGAGGGATGTCATTAAGCATCACTGTGGTCAGAAAGTGGAATAGCAATGGTGATATTGTACTGCAAGCAAGCTTCAGACATTCCAGTACTTTTAACAATAAGAATTACAGGGATCACAAGGCAAGGAAGGAATGAATCCTGTAATTAGCAAAAGGAGAAGCAAGGGCAGAAGAATCGACCCATACAATCAAAATTAAGTAAGTAAAAACAAGCATTCAAATATACATAATAAGCTCCCAGACGTTCAAGTAATATATTTATGTTCAAGTATATGTATGCAAACGTATTCTCGTGCATACGTATATACAGATATTAAAATATACTCAATCATTTGCTCACCCACATATATATACATACATACATACATAAGCTTATTGAAGAATACACTAATGCACAATGGGATTCCAATTCTTTTATTTCCTGGATTACAATTTTATGGCCTCCCAGCACAATTATTCTCTGCATGTATTGAAATGTTACGAGCTGGGGCTAAGGTACACAGGGATCCCTTTATTGTATCGTCCAACTATCGCAACATTTCTTTTTAGCATTTATTTGACAAGCGACATGTATTACGCAGGACACTGTAGGAAATATGTGTATGAAAAACGCTCCACATATAATGTTAGTTTAAGGGGTTTTCTCTGAAACCAGATGCGTATTAGTCCTGAGGAGTAGCCAAGACTGGACAGGAGCAGAAGAGGTGTGAATGTGGCAGTACGAGATAAAAAGCGGCTTGAGCAAGACGTCATAAGACGTCATGGTATGGTTTTAGGTGTTTAAGTATGAGGGTGACTTTTTGGGTTAGTTTTAGGCCAGAGTTTGTTTAAAGAAATTGTTTGTACTCATATCATTAATAAGGCCCTTGTGGAAAATACTGTATATATTTTCCAGAAATTCAGTATTTATATGTAAATAGATGGCCATACTGTATTTAATAATATTTATGTCATAGAAAACGGAAAGCCTGCGTCTGCGCAGACGGGACTAGCCATCTTGGTTTTGAATTGTGCTCTAGAGGTTGAAATTGGGCTGACACCTCTCAAATAGGAGGCAAAATTGTTGGACATGCATTCCTGCATAACTTGAAATGTCAGACGACTGGACAAGACAGCTCCAGGAACCTCAGATAAGCTCTCTAGATTTGTGTATAATTCTGGCCAGTGTTTTCACAAATTTAGTTAGTGAGGTTTTTCTGAGAATGATACAACTTAATATCCAGTCAAACTGGTGAGTGATATTAAGATATATTTTCCTTCTGTTATGTAATTGCGTTTATATATAATCATTTTTTAATATACAGTCCACAAATTTATATATTTACCAGAATTCCTGATGTATAATTTATTTAATTAATAGGTCCAGAGCAACTTGTGGATATGACAGTGGTAGGTATCGAAGGGGGACATTTTTGCGACCTAGGTGTCCCAAATTCCTAACTGTCTAACTGATAAATAATAATTATCTATTCTCATTTATTGTTATATACATAATTATACATACAGATAAATGCAATTTTCCACAGCCCTAGTATGTGGATGGGCCTCTTTAAAGATGAGAGTACATGTGTTTTTGATGGCAGGCTAAGAGACTGGCAGAAGAAAGGAGGGGAGGGGGGTCATGAAGCCAGTGATTAATATTTTGGTGACTTAAAATGAGTATTTGGTAAAGGAATACTGGTGTTTGGTGATTTTAATATGTAGATTGTAGGTTGTATGTGGTATATATAAATTTATCTTATCTTCTATCTTATCTTCTATCATCTCTCTTATCTATCTTATCTTATCTTACTAATAATATACTAGTTATATTTTGGAACATTTAGTTTTTGTGTCCTTCCTTATAATAATTATAAATATTGACCATTCACTTAATGTTTTTACGTGAAGAAACAAGATTGACCCTGGGAGATGCACAGACCAAGCGGGGCACACACGTGTGTGCGTGGGCTCAGTTTCCTTAATAAGAATTAGCGGTGGTCCCTAAAAAGGAAAAAACGGTAGAAAAGAAGCAGCAATGCTGTAAATGGCTAATCTGTCGACTGTGATTAACCCACACGTGATCCTTGTATTCTTTAAGTGGAAATCAAAGAAAATATTGGAAGTGCCAAGGACCCAGACTAAGTCTAGTGTTGTTAGGGAAACCAGGAAGTGTTGCCATTAGAGTGAAGTAGTAACTCGTATTACTGCTGAGTGAAAATGGAAAAACCTGGACTGCCATTAAGGGAAACCGTAGTGAAGGGAGTAGACTAGAAAAAAAATATCATAAAAGCTATTACCACTGAGAAATCAGCATGAAGTAAATTTAAATGGAAGTGTAGGGGAAATTACCTTAGGCCTAACTGCTGAGTGAGTGGTAAAACAACGATCCCAGTATAGGTAGTTAAAAGAAAAGCGTATCTTGAATAAATATAGTGTATATACTTGTGGTAACCAGTGTACAGCAGAGTGATACAATACTACTGATAAATTAAAAGAAACCAAAAATAGTGAAGTGTAGCAGTGTGGGACAATCTACTCGTCTTGGTGTTGACATGTATTTCAGTGTACACACAAAGGTTTGAGTTATCACATAATGAACTGACTAGGATACTGATACATAGTGGAAAGACATAGTGATCCTAAATTATCAGTGGAATGACTCGAGGATAGTGATTAAATATAATGGAATTGTTATAAACTAAAATGTGGCATCACATGCGAGAAGTGCCATGTACCCAGGGGTGGTGTGGTACATCCAAACGTCTGGCAGTGCTACCAGGCACCCTCACAGGCCTACCATATACAACCATGCAACACCATATACCACATACCACAAAAAAGGTTTTTGGAAGGAAATCCAGGATCACATGCAACCTGTGCTTCTCCAAGCATCATATCTCATGTGCGAGAATGAACACTGCCTGCGAATATAACCTGAAACTAGCAAGGTGCTTCTGGATGTGCAATACTAGGCAGGTCCTTCACAATCCATCCTACTAACAAAACATTTGCCCATCCCAGTTTTCAATACCACCCAAGAAATAAACTGTCCACTCTCATATGCAAGTCCCACTCAAATCCAACCCTCTCACTCATGTATTTATCCAACCTAAATTTGAAACTACCCAAGGTTTTAGCCACAATAACTCAACTAGGTAGACTGTTCCACTCATCAACTACCCTATTTCCAAACCAATACTTTCCTATACTCTTTCTAAATCTAAACTTGTCTAATTTGAATCCATTACTGCGGGTTCTCTCTTTGAGATATATCCTCAAGACCTTATTTATATCCCCTTTATTAATACCCACCTTCCACTTATACACTTCGATCAGGTCTCCCCTCATTCTTGGTCTAACAAGTGAATGTAATTTAAGGGCCTTCAATCTTTCTTCATAAGGAAGATTTCTAATGCTATGTATTAATTTACTCATTCTACGCTGAATGTTTTCAAACGAATTTATATCCATTCTGTAATATGGAGACCAGAACTTAGCTGCGTAATCTAGGTGAGGCCTTACTAATGATGTATAAAGTTGTAATATAACCGCTGAACTTCTGTTGCTTACACTTCTTGATATAAATCCCAGTAATCTGTTTGCCTTATTATGTACGCTTAGGCATTGCTGTCTAGGTTTAAGGTTGGTGCTCACCATAACCCCCAGTTCCTTTTCGCAATCTGTATGGCTAAGTTCTACATTATTTAACTTATAAGTGCTACGGTTATAGACACTTCCGAGCTTCAGAACCTTGCATTTATCTACATTGAACAGCATCTGCCACTTTTCTGACCAGGTATTGAGTTTGTCTAAATCCTCCTGAAATTCTCGGATATCTACGTTTGAATCAATTATCCTACCTATCTTTATGTCATCGGCGAATTTGCTCATATCACTAGTAATTCCCTCATCAAGATGATTGATATATATTATAAACAACAACGGGCCCAAGACTGATCCCTGTGGACCGCCACTTGTTACAGATCCCCACTCAAATTTAACCCCATTTATGGACACTCTCTGCTGCCTGTCTGTTAGCCATAACTCGATCCATGACAGCACTTTTCCCTCAATGAATTGAGCTGCCACTTTCTTTAACAGTCTTTGGTGTGGAACTCTATCAAAAGCCTTACTAAAATCTAAGTAAATAACATCAAATTCTTTATCTTGATCAACAGCCTCAAAAGCTTTACTGAAGAAAGTTAATAAATTAGTTAGACAAGAACGGCCTTTCGTGAATCCATGCTGAGTATCATTAATCAGATTATGCTTATCCAGATGGCTTCTGTAATCTCAGCTATAATTGAATCGTAGCTACAATTGTAGTTACGACAACCTCAGTCCAAGTGATTTTTTAGTGGCATGAAACGAAAAAAGAAATTGGAAGGAAATAACAAAAAATGGTTCACCACCTTGAAGACTTGTTGGATTGGAGGCACAGGCAGTGGCCCCCCATGGCACTCTAGAACTACAACTACTGATGCCAATAACCAAATCCCCCCAACACGCACAAAATACAACCTCGTTCATATTTGCTAATATACAGAGCCTTAAGTCGTCCACCAACAACAAAATACCTTTTATCAATGGACTTCTAGAGGAGTCAAATGTAGTGTTTGCAGCTTTCAGTGACCGACACAAAAGATCACTTTGATAACGAAATATGGATAAATCAGTATGTTTTAGCAGAAACAATCCCTGGAGGCAGCAGAGATGAAAGGTCACACACACACATGAGCTACTAAATCTCTGCATTAAACACACCCTAAGTCAGTAGACAGTGGAGCCAACAAGACTGAAAAATGCACTTAACCTTATCTTCACAAATAATGAGGACCTGGTAAGAGACATAGCAATATCAGAAACAACTAATTCCGATCGCAATCTAATCGAAGTTCAGAATACATGCACAGGGGTTCTGATCAGCAAAATGCACATAGCTGTGAAGGTGTCTTCTCCAAATACATCTTCAACAACAAGAACATCAACTGGGACCAGTTGAACCATGTCTTATACAAAACATGTTGGAAGATATCTTAAATAACATGGATCAAAACCAGTGCCTTGAAAGGATCAACTTTCTGGAAGCTGAAGTATGTTCAAAGAAGAAGAGAAAGATGCTCCCTCTACAGAGGACGACGATGAATCACTGAGCTCATCAAGAATGCTTGATTATCCGATACACAGAAGCTCTAAACACGGATGTGGAAAGTATCAAAATTAAGTTAAAGGACTCTTACAGGTTCCAGGAGAGACATGAGCTAAAAGCGATTAGTGAAAATGAAAGAAATTCAAAATATTTCTTTTCGTAAGCCAAAAAAAAAAAAAAAACAGGCAAATACCACATCTAGTATCGGGCCCATGCTCAGACAAGATATTACTTACACAGATGACAACAAAGAAATGAGTGAGATACTGAAATTCCAATATGACTCTGTGTTTAGCGAGCCACTAATCAGTATAAAGATCGACAATCCAAGTGATTTTCTCATGAATGAGCCTCAAAACCCTGCCAATGTATGCCAAATTTCTGACATAACCCTAACTCCACCAGACTTTGAGAAAGCCATCAACGACATGTCCATGCACTCAGCCCCAGGCCCAGACTCGTGGAACTCTGTGTTCATGAAGAACTGCAAGAAACCAAGAAAACCCTTTCATGTGCTCCTAAGTAATCTATGAAGAAGGAGCTTAGACATGAGTGACATTCCACAATCACTAAAACAACGGATATAGTCCTACTCCATAAAGGTGGCAGCAAAGCATTAGCTAAGAACTATAGACCAATAGCTCTAACGTCCCGCATCATAAAATTTTTTGAAAGACTGCTAAGAATCACGATTGCAAACAACTTAGATTCCAAAAAACTGCACAACCCTCTCGCAACTACTGAATTACTATGATATGGTCTTGGATGCGCTGGACGAGAAACAGAACGCAAAAGCCTTTGACAAGTGCGATCATAGAGTAATAACGCACAAAATACATGCTAAAGGAATAACTAGCAAAGTGGGGAGATGGATCTTTAACTTTCTAACCAATCGAGCACAAAGAGTAGTGGTCAACAGAGTTAAATTGGAAGCTGCCATAGTGAAAAGCCTCGTTCCACAAGGCACAATACTCGCCCCTATCCTGTTCCTCATCCTCACATTAGACAGAGACATAGATGTAATTCACAGTACAGTGTCATCCTTTGCAGACGATACTTGGATCTGCATGAGACTTTCTTCTGTTGAGGACACGCTTAACCTCCAAGAAGATATGAACTAAGTCTTCCAATGGGCATCGGAAAATACATGATGTTCAATTAAGACAAATTCCAACTACTCCGTTATGGAAAACTGGAGGAGATAATAATTAGAACTGAGTATTCTACAAACTCTGTTCATTCAATAGAGCGGAAAAAATAATGTAAGGCACCTGGTAGTGGTAATTCCTGAGGATCTAACTTTCAAGTATCACAACAATGCCACGATCACAACTGCAAAGAAACTGACAGGATGGGTAATGAGAAAGTTCAAAACAAGAGATGCTAAAATAATGATGATCCTTTTCAAATCACTTCTCTCTAGATTAGAATATTGCTGTACATTAACATCACCGTTCATAGCAGGTGAAATTGCAGCTCTGAAGAGTGTACAGAGAATCTTTACTGCACATAAAAGTGCTATCAAACATCTCAACTACAGGGAATGCTTAGAAGCACTTCACTTGTACTCGTTAGAGCGCAGGCAAGATATATCACATCTACACTTGGAAAATCATAGAAGGAATGATCCCGAATCTGCACACAGAAAGCACTCCCTACGAAAGTAAAAGACTGGTCAGGCGGCACAAAATACCCCCAGTGAAAAGTAGGGGCGCCATGGTACACTAAGCTTAAACACCATAAGTGTCCGGGGCCCAAGACTGTTCAATAGCCTCCCAACATGCAAATGGGGAATTATCAATAGGCTCCTGACTGCCTTCAAGAGGGAGCTGGACATATACTTAAAGTCGGTGCCAGATCAGCTGGGCTGTGGTTCGTACATTGGACTACGTGTGTCAACATAGTTGCTGATCCCTGTGTTATATAGCATAGCATATAGTATCATCCATGTACTTTAGATAGGAGATCCCTTTTAGGCCTGTGACTTGTGTGACGTCACGGGATGTGCATGTGCACGTTCATACCTCTGCCCCGGTCTCAGATGGCATGTAGGCCTCGACAGGCATAGACAGGCAGAGGCTGGGCTCCACATTCATCATCACAGTCCGACAATATATGTTACCATCCAACAAGTGTGTCTACCTTCAACCCTCGATATCTCCATTAAGAACCCCTATGATAAATGGTGACAGCGGTGTGGGCGTAAAATTGATAATTGCGCCGATGTATGGAGATTTCTTTCGACCAGCAAGACGGCCATTTTGTGTCACCAGTAGGCCGACCTAGCCAGCCTGCTACCTCAAGTCAGCTACTCTCTCAAGCTCCTACCAGCTTCTACATTATTCACTGGTCAGTCTCTTTGTATTAGTGTTTATCTGCTTATTTGCATCACTCCCGAGGGGTTGACCCGAGTTTGCAAAATAAGCCAGTTTCCAGTCTGTGGTGGGGGAGTCCAGTCCAGCCTAGTCTACTTCATCCAGTTCTTTTGCCTGCCAAGCCAGCTTCCACCTCTGCTGTGCTCATCGTGAGAAGTTGTCAAGCTATTCTGTGTGAAGGGTTAAGATAAGCCAGCTAGCAACTAACCAAGGTGTCTTACCCCAGTACTCAAGCAAGCCACGTGAGTAGTCTTCATCGCTTGTGATTCAAGCTCCAAGCAATTCTGAGTGCTCTTTTTCATCCTTGTGGTGTTGTGGTATTTTGTGGGTTGTTTTTAAGCCAGTCGGCTTAGAATTATCTTTGCGGCAGTGTGGCTGTCCTCAGTGGGGCTTACGCCGTTCAACCCATAGACCCAACCACCCACGACCACGTGTGTCTCACCATTGCCGGTCTTAGCCCTGTTTCAGCCCACTCACTCGACACCGGCCTCAGCCCTGCTCAGCCCACTCACCAAACCACTACCACTGTGTTATTGTACTCTTATTACGGGTACTAGTACCATATTTTAAGGACCACATAGGGGGTCAAGAGCTAGAGTGTGTCTTCGACAGTGGTGCCAACCGTTGAAAGCCTCCTGTGTGTGTCTATCGTCGATTTAAGCGCAAATTCTTCGAGTGTGGAGAGAAGTCAGTGATCGTAGTCAGCCACCAGTCTCCTCTACCCTCCACCTCCAACCTTCCACCGTCTACCTCATTCGTCACCAAGTTGTTACAGCGATAATATTTTCCATTTGCGAGTGTTGAGACATTTCTTTTGTGTTTCCAGTTATTTTTCTCTTAGTGACATTCAGTGACTCTTGATCAGACTCAGTGTTTGTTTGCAATAATCTTTTAGTCTCCTTAATTCAGTGTTAATTTTTCGTGCTTTATCTTATGTCTGTTGTGTTGTGTGCCTTTTTATACACTTGAAGTAAGTACCTTAGTGTTTTTCCTTTGTTGTGTGTGCAACATATGAGCAGTATAGAACTTGTGTTTACACTTCAGAATCACCTAGTGTTCTCAGTATTCCAGTGAAGTATTTCAGTAATTTGTCAGCTTTATTCTGCATCACAACTCAGTGTTGTCTGTTATATTTTTTTTTTCTTCCCAGCATTTGTGTATTTTTGTTTTGTTCCCTGTGTGTTGAACATTCTTGTGTTCATATTCTTTCATTTAGCCAGTGTCTAATTTGTCTTATTTCCACAGACAATAGTGCCATTATTTTGTGCAAGCAAGAAATCATTTTTACAAAATTTTTCACACATCAAGTTTCATTGCAAGAAAATTCTAGTACTGTGTTTATGTTGATGTGTTGTGTTCTGCATCACTGTAAGTGTTCAAACTTTTTTGTTCTGTGTTTTAGCACCTATTATTTTTTCATGTTTTATTGAACAAATTCACTCTTAGTGCAATTTTTAAGTTCTTCTTTTAGAGTAAATTGTTCTTTTGCTTGTTAAGTGTTGTTTAAGTTGCAGTTAAGAGTTAAAGTGTTCATTCCTTGATATATTTCTTTTCTTGTGTAATATTTTTTTTTATTGCACATTGACTCATTTTGCAATAATTCTTGTGCAAATATTGTGTTGCCATTAAAGTTTTCTTGCAGAAAATTTTATGCAGTACTTGTTGATTAGCAATTGTAATTTTGCAACATTGCTACAGTTTATTTCAGTGCAGTTTCTTATGCTCTGTTCTGTGCATAATATTTTATTCTTTGTGTGTCATTTTATTCTCTTTTTAGTGAATTGTTTTTGCTCAGTTTTTCTTAATTGTGCACAAGATTTATTGAGTCCATTTTAACATTTTTTTTGATTGATTTATCATTTTGTTGTGTATTTCCCTGTTGCATTGAAAGTAAAGACAACTCACTGTGCCATTTATTCAATTTAAAGTAAAAGTTGAGCAAATTAGATTTGAGTAAAGTACAAGTTCTCTTGATTTTCAAGTGTTGTTTGTTCAGTTGCATATTTTTCTTGTGTGAGTTCTTTACTTACTGTGTGACCTGTCAATTTTTAATTACTTATGCAGAATAGTTGAGCATTTTCTTCCCGTTTAAGCTTATTGTGTCATTCTCTCCATTTTTTTTTTTTTTTTTGCCTTATGCCCTTCAGTAATTTCACTGAGAAGATGTCCCAGTCACTTTTGAACGTTCACTTAGTGTATCATGCCAGTCAAAGTCAATTTGAATCAGTCCACAGTACCAACATTTCCTTACTGACTGAAAGACAATACCTAGCCCTTGAGCAATGCGTTTGTTCTCACAGCTTGTATCTGAGATTTGTTAAAGATTAAGTTCCTATAGATCCGTGAATTACTTATTAACGTAGCCGAGCGGTCAGGCACTAGTAACTCTGTCACTCCTGTCTGTGTTCCACCTACACCTTCAGACTTGCAAGATAGTGTTCCGTTGCCTCAAGTGTCCGAGGACACTCAGACTGCCTTGAGTACACAGCCTATCCCTGCAATGACTGCTAGTTCGAGTAGTAGTTTCTCCACAGGGGATGCCTTGTCAGAAAACGATTACTTGAAACTAGTAATGCCATCTCTTGTTGATGTGACATGCTGTCTGCAGAAAGACGTCTCTGTTACAGCTAGTGTTCTCACTAGAGTGTCTGTTGTTGTTCCTAATGTTCCAGATGGTGATCCCATCCTAGTTGACAGTAATCAGTGCATTGTTAGAAGTTATTTCTCGAGTAACTTTCACATGTTAACGTTTGTAAGTGTAGTTTCTTTATAGTTGATACCTCGTGTCACTGTGTGCGACTCAGCTTACCGTGTTCATTTATTTTCTCCTGTGCTTGCAGTTTGAGATAGAAGATTCGTTCTCCCTTGCTCATATTGCGTGTTATAGCGTTATTTTTTTCAACCGGGGGGAGTCATCCACTCCACCGAGTTTGTTCATTCCTCCAGTAAGAAAGAACCGATCCCTTGTGTTCTGGTGATTCGATTCCTGCTCCAGGAAGATCTTATTCTTACTGTGAAGCCACCAGCACCCATTAGTGACTTTGTAATGAGCCAAGAATTACTGTATCGAACAGCCGAGTTGGGTACTCCAAGCAGAAGAGTTTACCAGTTAGTAATTCCACAGTCACTAGTGAACGTAGCTCTACAGCTAGTTCATGATGCATCAGGTGTTGCACACCCTGGTATGGATCGTTCTGTGAAACAAGCCAGAATGAAATACTTTTGGCCACGTATGGCAACTGACATTTCCGAGTATGTTAAGAAATGTAGTGTCTGTATGCAACATAAAGGAAATGTCAATGGTCCTAATCCAATCCAAGTGTACCCAACCACTAGCGAACCGTGGGAAAGAGTTGCCCTTGACTTGTTAACCAATTTTAAATGTTCCCTCCAAGGCAACAAACATCTGTGTGTTATGGTAGACCATTTCACCAGATATTGTGAGTTAGTTCCTATTGCAGATAAGACTGCTAAGACAGTAGCTAAAGCGTTTAGAGAACGCATTATCTGCAGGCATACCACCCCAAAGTCCTTAGTAACAGATAATGGAGGTGAATTCTGTAATGAGATTCTTGAAAATTTGTGTACTTTATACAAGATCTCTAAATCCACCATTGTTCCTCATCATCCTGCCAGCAATGGGTTAGCCGAACGAACCAATAAGAAAGTACTTGATGTCCTGAGAGCCACTATCAACCCCAATAGTGAAACTTGGGATGAAGTCATACCAGATGTCCAGTGTGCCATAAATTCTGCTTACAATGCATTGTATGGTGTAGACAAGCGCTTACCCTATGAGTTGTTATATTACACTCTGAAACCTAATTACAACCCTGATGATTTCATAGCAACTTGTACCAGCATAGCTCAAAGTGTTTTTAGAAGAATCCGTGAAACACTTCACAAATCAACAGCAGAATTTACTAGAGTAACTAATAGCCTTGCTAAGCCATCAAAAGTAAAAGTAGGTTCAAGAGTAATGCTGACAAATTTCAACAAAACATCCGAAATGCCTAAGCTTGATCAAAAGTTTGTCGGACCTTATCGAGTTGTAGAATATATCTCTGGTAATAAGTATTAGGTTAGAGAAATTAGTACTGGTAAGTACAAAGAATCGCATTTAGATCATATGAAATTAGTATGCGATGTTGATGATATTGCTACCCAGACTAATGTGACAGATGCTGAAAATCCTCTTGACTCTGTACCCTCTACCTCAAATACTCAGTCAGATAACCAACTTGAATGTCGTTACTCCTTGCGTACTCGACAAGTAATGAGAAACCCACAAGTATCTTTTGTAGATACTCGTTCAGATCTCCCTCAGTCAAGGCATGTGTTAGCCATTGCAGAGGAATTCAATCCTCCCAGAGATGATAACCATTCTGCATATGTAAACCTCACCCTCGCAGAATTGGGTTTAAATGTACATAGTCTGTTATTAACTGATTAGTTTTTTCAGAATTTTTTTTTTTTGTATTCACGTTCCCGCCATGTTCTGAGAATTGACAGTAATAGTTTGAGTGCACCAGATGCCTTTGTTGTTAATTTCACCTTGTATATATATATTTATTCTTCCTCAGAATCCGTAGAGTGCATGAATACAGATCGATCGATCAATTCCATCCATATTGTACAATGATTTGATCTTATAGTTGGTAATGCATTATGTTAAAAGTGATTACATTAACACCCATTACGTAAAACTCATTTTGTTAACATCCATTATGATACCATCCATTAGTTCTAAGTTATATATGAATTTGTTATTGTATAGAATCAGCCCAGAACCGCCTGCCTGTTCAGCCTATAGATAGTAGTGTATGTCGAGACGACATACGTAACATGACCAAGCTGTCAACATAGTTGCTGATCCCTGTGTTATATAGCAAGCATATAGTATCATCCATGTACTTTAGATAGGAGATCCCTTTTAGGCCTGTGACTTGTGTGACGTCACGGGATGCGCATGTGCACGTTCGTACCTCTGCCCCAGTCTCAGACGGCGTGTAGGCCTCGACAGGCGTAGACAGGCAGAGGCTGGGCTCCACATTCATCATCACAGTCCGACAATATATGTTACCATCCAACAAGTGTGTCTACCTTCAACCCTCGATATCTCCATTAAGAACCCCTACGATACGTGCGGGCAGCAGTAACAGCCTGGTTGATCAAGCCCTGATCCACCGGGAAGCCTGGTCGTGGACCCGGCCTCTGGGGCGTTGATCCCCCGAATGCCCTCCAAGTAGACCCCAGGTAGGTAGATTGGTTAATTTTGTTTAATATTATACATGTCCCTAGACAGACTTTTAATCCCTAGGCGCCAGCATTTATTATTACGTGACGTAATAACTACGTTGCAACATGGCATCAGAAAAGCATTTTCCGAAGGTTCCTCAACCTAAGTCAATAACTGGTGTACAGTCTCCACAATGTTATCGTCCTTTCTGGTACCCAAAAGAATTTACATTAGAAAGCAGTTCACTGAAATAGAATCATCGTCTACGTACAGTTCCGCTCTGCATAACAAACAGTAAAAAAACGCAGTGTGTATTTGAATTACGAGTCATTGCAGAGAAAGGAAATATGTTGCTCTTGGAAAATGTCTAATATATTGAACTGGGTCGCAGAAAATACTTCCGTAGCTCAGCTCACACACTAAGGTCCGGGGTTCGAATCTCCTCTGGTACGGATGGAAAACATTAGGGACGTGTTTCCATAGACACCTACTGTCCCTGTTCACTCATCAGTAAAATGGGTACCTGGGAGTTAGTCGACTGGTGGGGGTCGCATCCTGGGACACTGACCTAATTTTCCCAAAATGCTCTGCATAAATAACAAGCGGCTTTCTATATAGTAGTATGTCATTGGTGTAAGCTTGGCCTGTATACCTTGTACATGTACTTGTAGAAAAAAAGGTACATTATTATTATTATTATTATTTTTGTTATTAGCAACAATACAAAGTTTAATAAGCTGAATGATTGTAGGTACTGGCAATATTAAATCGTAAGTACAGACTTCATCAGATAAGAAACTTAATAAATCTTCAACTAGAAATTTTGTAAACAAGGAAGTAACATCAAAATTAACCATACTGAAATTATTTAAATCAGTCATGGTGCTTAATTTATCAGATAAATCAATATTATTTTTCACAATAGAATTAGATATTTTGCCAACAATTGGGCTCAACATATCAAGAGAGTATTTACATAATTTATAAGAAACTAAACCTGCCCGAAATGCTCACCATAACATGTTGTTCTCTATGTAGTAGTATGTCATTGATGTCAGCTAGACCTGTATAGCTAGTACATGTACTTGTAGTAAATAAAGATATAAAGAATATGTTAGTATCATTTCAGTATTTTAAGGAATACATTATATTGTCATTTTATTACCAAATACAATATAATATGTAAATGCTCATCATGCTTCAAGTTTAATTTGGTTTGCTGCCATTTTTTGTAAATATATTATTGGCTAAATTTAAGGTTTGTAAAGAATAATCAACTTTATAATTGTATGGTGTTGTAGACTAAACTATATAGAGAACTGTTGATCAAAATCAGTTGCTCTTGGAAACTGAATACAATTATCTTCTCCATTAATCAAACTAATTACCTACTATTTTTTAAGAGCTTTATAACACCTTTGCTAATATTTAAACCTTACTGTGATTCATTCACAATAAAAAACAATAAAGTATTTTTTTTCAGAAAGGATCTTGATGCCGGTAAACAGTTTTTAATTCCATTCAAGTAAGAAATCCGATGCTTTTCATGACCCAACCGGATTTATTAAGGATTTTCGGCTTAATCGACATGCTTGGCTCTCTAGGCTTGACATATATATTTATACATGCCCTGCCGAAGTAGTAGATTTGGTCTACTCAGCAAATATTCATCTGCTAAATTAGCAGAATGAATATTTTTGATACAAATCAGCAGAAATTAATCTGAACGTAAAGAAAAAATATAACTGGTCATATAACTGGTGCAGTATATGGATGCCAGGCAAGCCTTACAATAGCATTCTGACATCACAGTAAGAAATCGCTCAAAACTGTGTACACCGTGTACGTCAAACCCATATTGGTGTAGCAGCACCAGTCTGGAACCCACACCTAGTGAAGCACGTCAAAAAATTAGAGAAAGTGTAAAGGTTTACAACAAGACTAGTGACAGAGCTGAGGAGGAGAGGTTAAGGGATATCGACCTGACAAAACTGGAGGACAGGAGGGATAGGGAGACAAGATAATATCATATAAAATACTGAGAGGATTGAGAATGTGGATAGAGACAGCTTTGAATATCTATGCAACTTTGTCCCAGGATATCATATGTAATTATAACCTACTGAAGAAGGCAATCCTTAAAGCATACCAAAAAAACACAAATTCTTATATGAAAGATTTCAGGTATGCCACCTTACAGCCTGGCCAGAACTTTCAGCAGTTACAGGTAACATTCTTTCGTTTGTTCGACTTTTGAACAGAGAGCTCAGGAATTGATCACACTTATGAATCTCTTAGAGACTTCATGGTTGCTGACCAGTTCCTGACAGCTCTTCCTCACCAGATACGAACATTCATTAGAGAACGTAACCTGATTAAAGCTGAGGAAGTTGTTGAGGCCGCTGACTTGGATACTGAGGCTCACAGTTCCTACAAAGAACTAAAGGGATCGAACCCTAAGGACAAGGGTTCACCAGAGCTTAAGAAATCAAAGCCTCTAGTAGAAAGTAAACTGACGTCTTTTATTCCGGTTTGTCATTTATGTGGTGTTAAGGGACATAAACGTCCCGATTGTCTTTCTAAGAAGGTGCAAAAAGTTGGAAGATGTTTTAAAGACTGTAATGACCAGGCACCCTTCTGTTCAGGAACAGTTAATGGACTTAATGTATCTAGCATTTAACGAGACACTGGATGCACATGTATAGTCATTCCCGATAAGCTGTTCCCTAATCTTAAAGAAACTCATTCCTCTGCTATCCTTTCAAACTACTTGGGCCGTACAGACACTTTTCCTACCATCCGTTGTTACATTAGGTCTAAATGGTTCACAGGTTGGTCTGAAGCCGTACTAGCTCCCATCACTTCTTGCTCCGTACTAATAGGTAATGTAAAAGGTGCCATTCTTCCTTTTGAGGTTGACCTTTCATCGCCAAAGACGGACATAAGTTTTTCAGCTCCTCTTCCTGTAAAGTCAGAAAAGCCCCTCGACAGTTCTGATTAGGCAATGTCTCGTGATATTCATGTGGAGTAAGAAACCAGTGATACCACTCTCGAAAGCGAGGTAGTAGGATCACCGGTTCACTTGTTAGATGAAAGTGAGGATATCGCCTCCGATACCATAAATGTCTTGACTAGGGCTCAGACCAAAGCCCAGCCTTCTCCTACTGTTCATCCATTGATTTTCTCTGACTTTAAGCCTTTAGATATATCGAAGGGCTCCTTTATCAATTTACAACGTAATTGCCCTTCTCTTCAGAATTGCCATAATGCAGCTAGACAAAATCAAGTTATCCAAAGGAAAAACTTTTCATATAAACTTGAATATATAAAAGGTATCTTGTATAAATCAGTATTCAAATTAAATTCAGATGAGATAGACTATTCCATCTTAGTTGTTCCAAATCAATGCAGAGAGACTGTTCTTAAAATGGCTCATGACCTACAAGTGGCCGGGCATTTCTCGCATCGTAAAACCTTGAATAAAATTAAGGAAACCTATTTTTGGCACAAAATGTCCTCAGATATCACTACATATTGTAGATCGTGTAAAGTTCGACAACTGTCATCCTCCCGAGGTACCCGGCGAGTACCTATGGTCAAAATGCCAATCTTTAAGGTACCGTTTGAAAGAGTAGCTATTGACATCGTTGGTCCTTCATCACCACTTTCATCTGGGGAACATAGATACATATTAACATTAGTTGATTATGCTTCGAGTTTCCCTGAAGCCGCACCCTTGAAGTCCATAACTACTACAGAGGTGGCTGAAGTCCTTTTGTCCATCTTCTCCAGAATTAGCATCCCTAGAGAAATTTTGTCTGACCGTGGGACACAATTCACATCTGAATTAATGCAACAAATCTACCAACTTCTGGGAGTGAAGCCTCTCTTCACAACACCATATCATCCCAGCTGTAATGGGAGGATTGAGCACCAGCATTCAGTTCTCAAGTCCATTTTAAGGAAACTTTGCTCCCTTAAACCTAAGGAGTGGCATCGTTACCTACCCTGTGCTTTGTTTGCCATGAGGGAAGTTCCCAGTAACTCTTAGGGGTTTTCACCTTTTGAACTTCTCTATGGTAGACAGGCCAGAGGTCCATTGTCCATCCTTCATGACTTATGGACTAATGAGAGGTGAATGCTGAGGTTCAGTCTTCTTATCCGTTTCTCCTTGACCTTAGATCCAAACTTGAGGAGACCTCTGACATAGTTTCGAAAAAACTTAAGTTTATCAATGGACCAGTACAAAACTTACTTTGATACTAAAAGTCAGAGGAGAAGTTTTAAAGTAAAGGATGAGGTTCTGGTACTTTTGTCAATAAAGCCAAATAAATTATTAGTAGCATGGAAAGGTCCGTATAAGGTATAGAAAATTTGTGGGAAGGTTGATTACCACATAGAAGTCAGAGGGGAAACCTAAAGTTTATCTTATCAACATTTTTAAGAAATATTACCGAAGAATTTCGGTTTACTGCCTGAATGACTTTGATTTAGTTTTTCCGCACAAACTTGATAAGACATC
Source organism: Cherax quadricarinatus (assembly GCF_038502225.1). Classification (NCBI taxonomy): domain Eukaryota; kingdom Metazoa; phylum Arthropoda; class Malacostraca; order Decapoda; family Parastacidae; genus Cherax; species Cherax quadricarinatus. The sequence continues at coordinate 42,200,541 of NC_091307.1, forward strand.
TGAGGAGTGTAAGGTGTGCGTAATTGACACTTCTAACGTATCCTATAACAGAGACCTACATGACTTGGTGACTCTTGACCACTCAGGTGCAACAAACATTAATACAATGAGTCTTTGGATGACCATAAGAAACAGGAACTACTTCAATGTGTGGGTAACTTCTCAGATGTTTTTACTGATATTCCAGGTAGTCCTTAAGATTGACTTAGTCACGGACAATCCTATCAAACGGAAATTATACCCAGTTCCAATTGACCTTAGGGATGCATTTGACCAAGAGGTAGATCGATTATTAAAGCTGAAGTTCACTGAACCTTCAGTATCTGCATATTGCTCACCAGTAGTCATGGTTAAGAAGGAAAACAATTCATATAGACTTGCTATTGACTTCAGAGGACTTAATGCTATAACTCGGTGGGATGCTGAGCCTATACCCTTAATAGATAGCTATCTACATAAATTTTATGACTCTTCTTTCTTTTCAGAGATTGATACTGCACAAGCATATCATCAAGTAATGTTAGATCCTTCTTCTAAGCAGTACACTGCTTTTCCTACACACCAAGGACTGATGCAGTATATGCCCTTCGGTTTGGTAACTGCCTGTGCTACCTACGTGAGACTGATGAGAAAGGTCTTGGGTAATATGCCAAATGTTTCAGTTTATTTTGATAACATTTACGTAATGATATCTGTTATGCAGGGTTCTGCATGACATACCCCTCAAAGAAGGTTCCTTGATACTGGTGAGGGGCTCTTGATCTAGGGAATTGAATCTGTGCTCCAGTTCCCTGAATTTAGCCTGAATACCTTGCACATCTCTCCCACAGGTGCTGCTTAATCCTACGGGATGATTATGTTAATAATAATAATCTGCATGACATTGTAATGTACATATAGTGGAGAAGTGTGCCATAACAGTATGAATATTATAATTGTAAAGCATAATTTTATAATTCATAATGTGCATTTGGGGGTACTGTAAAGTACTCTAACTGTAATTATAAAGAAATCCTGCTGGGTATTTATTTTCCAACTGTTTGGGTACGCGGGGTAAGCGTGGCTTGGAGGAGTCACGTGGAGTCAGCATGGTGTGGAGGCTATCGTCGGAGATGCTGTATATTTAAGCTAAGTTTGTAGTTGTGTACTCCTTTTCTTTAGCTAACTCAAGCCATAGGCTCTTCTATGGCTTACCTGTATGCTCACCCAGGCTCTGACATGGTCAGGTTGCTGTGGGATGAGTATGGAAATAGGAAATGGGGTTGGTAGTGGAGTAGAGTCGGCCTGGCGCTGATTAAGGAGAGTGTTTTGTTACTGGACTACCAGCTGCCTGCTTCTTGTGCCTGCTATGTGGGCGTTTAGGATAGAAGATAGATGAAAGTGTTTTCAAGAGTGTGTATTTAGTGTTATGTTGAATGAATAGATATATTTTCCTAATTAGGATTTTTGCCAAACCCTCTATTAACCAACCCATTGAAGTAACAAATACTGGTTTAGCGCTTTCTGTTTTGACTGGGAGAGCTCTGGGTGGCCTGTTTATGCTTGATATGTGTGCAACTTTTACCTTTTCCCTTAGACAAGGCTCTAGCCCCAGGCTATCCCACTTTTCTGCATAACATCCATGTGGGGCAAGCATATCCAAAGATTAACATCAGTTTTGCATAGGTTACGCTCACATGGCATCACTGCCAAGCCGAAGAAATGCTTCCTTGGGTATGATAAGATTAGATATCTCGGACTGATTCTTTCTAATAACTCTTTGCAGCTTCTCCCCAGTAAGATCAAAGCTTTATTAGAGTTTAAATTTCCAAAACCAAGAAGCCCATGTGTAGCTTTCTTGGTTCTGTAATTTTTTTTGCACGGTTTATCCCCAACATTACTGATCTTACAGGCATCTTATCCGACTACCTTAAGAAGTCTGTGAATGAACCTCTTGAACTTTCCGACGTAGCTCGAGAAAAGTTTAATGAGATTAAGAACATCTTCTCAAAAGACCCTAAACTTAAGATTCCAGATATTAATAAGCCATTTTGTTTAAGAACTGATGCCTCCAATACTGGCCTAGGTGCAGTGTTACTACAGTACCATGATGGTACATCCTTTCCTGTATGCTTCCTAAGCCAGAAACTTCTTCCTGCAGAAATGAGATATGCCACCATAGAAAAGGAATGTTTGGCCCTTGTGTGGGGTGTCTCCAAACTTAAATTTTATTTACTGGGAAAAGAATTCATTTTGGAAATGGATCACAAACCTTTGATATACCTAGAAACTTTTAAGGGAACCAACAGTCGCCTCTTGAGGTGGACACTGGCACTCCAAGCTTTTATGTTTCATATTGTGTATATCAATGGTTCATCCAATTATTTCTCTGACTGGTTAAGTCGTGACTGTCAGAAGATTTGGTGCCTTATGCAACTTCCAAGTGTTAGAACTTTTTCCTCGCCTATTCTTCTTATACCCTTGACTATAAGTCTTGGTATAGGGGAGTGTGAGGGGAAAAGTTCAACAGATAGGAGTAGCGAGCGAATATATGGTGATGATAGTTTGATTGCCCGTCTGCTTGTTAAATTAAGGTCAGTCTAGCTCCCGCTATCCCCTCCTTTTTCTCCACCAGGAAAGGTGACGTGTGGGGCTCCGACCAAATGGTAATCACTTGACTCACAGCTCCCAACACAACTGTAAGTAAAAGCCTCTGTTCCTGTTTTTAATGGATATATTGGTTAATAGCTTCACTTTTAACCAATTCTAAGAACGTAGTTCATTCTGCCTTGATTTCCAGGTTTTGCATTTCAATCGTCACGTCTTTTAAATGCTTTACTTATCATTGAGAGTGATTTCTTAAGCAGTGTGTAACTTTTGTCTCTTTCTATCTTGGAATGTCAGCTTGGGTCATCTGGCAACCAAAGAATCAGTGTTGAAGGAGATGAACTTCACATGAGTTCTGGGACGTCGCTTTTTATCTATGTACCTGATAAGTGCAACCAATCCCAGGCAACTACCCCTCATCTTTGCAGTGGTGAAAGACCTGCATTCCTATCATCTTGATGGATAATTCAAGGCTAGAGACTCTGTGATGAACTAGTCGTTGGGTTGTCACTCAACAGCTGTGACCCCCCCCACATCAGCAATGGCTACCATTTCTACAACACGCATTGAAATCAGATATTATTTTCATATTTCAATTTTCATTTTTCTTTCAAGTATGATAAAACTTCATATCCTCCCCCTCTGCTCCTTCTATCTTTCCTCAGGATCTGACATCCCGATGGGAAGATTGCATCTTTTATTTTCTCAGTGAGCTTCGTTTCTGTGACTGCTGTGATGTTTGGGGACTTCTAATTGATTTCATGCCACTCATATTTCTTCATCATTCCATCTGCGTTCATGTACAAAACCATTAGGTTCTTATCTATCAAGGTGGTCCTGGGAGACTATTTGGTTGGGGAAGCAGGATCCCTGGAGGGGGGGGCCTATGGGGGTTTGCTGTATGGGTGGGGATTGTGATGGGGGTTGGGGCAGAATGCCCATAGGGGACTGCTACAGGAGTGGGGTTTGTGATGTGGGGGGGTGGGGGCAGGGGGAACAGTGTGTAGGTTTTGGTGAGTGTGTGCATGTACTCACCTATTTGTACTCACCTATTTGTGGTTGCAGGGGTCGAGTCACAGCTCCTGGCCCCGCCTCTTCACTGATTGCTACTAGGTCCTCTCTCTCCCTGCTCCATGAGCTTTATCATACCTCGCCTTAAAACTATGTATGGTTCCCGCCTCCACTACTTCACTTTCTAGGCTATTCCACGGCTTGACTACTCTATGACTGAAGAAATACTTCCTAACATCCCTTTGATTCATCTGAGTCTTCAACTTCCAATTGTGACCTCTTGTGTCTGTGTCCCATCTCTGGAACATCCCGTCTTTGTCCACCTCGTCTATTCCATGCAGTATTTTATATGTCGTTATCATGTCTCCCCTGACCCTCCTGGCCTCCAGTGTCATCAGGCCGATTTCCCTCAACCTTTCTTCGTAGGACAATCCCCGTAGCTCTGGGACTAGTCTTGTTGCAAACCTTTGCACTTTGTCTAATTTCTTGACGTGCTTGACTAGGTGTGGATTCCAAAATGGTGCTGCATACTCCAGTATGGGCCTGACGTAAATGGTATACAGAGTCTTGAACGACTCCTTACTGAGGTATCGGAAATCTATCCGTAGGTTTGCCAGGCGCCCGTATGCTGCAGCAGTTATCTGATTGATGTGCGTCTCAGGAGATATGCTCGGTGTTATACTCACCCCCAGATCTTTTTTCTTGAGTGAGGTTTGCAGACTTTGGCCATCTAAACTATATTGTGTCTGTGGTCTTCTTTGCCCTTCCCCAATCTTCATGACTTTGCATTTGGCGGGGTTAAACTCAAGGAGCCAGTTGCTGGACCAGGCTTGTAGCCTGTCCAGGTCTCTTTGTAGTCCTGCCTGATCCTCATCCGATTTGATTCTTCTCATTAACTTCACATCGTCCGCAAACAAGGACACTTCTGAGTCTATCCCTTCCGTTATGTCATTCACATATACCAAGAACAGCACAGGTCCTAGGACTGACCCCTGTGGAACCCCGCTTGTCACAGGCGCCCACTTTGACACCTCATCACGTACCATGACTCGTTGTTGCCTCCCTGTAAGGTATTCTCTTATCCATTGCAGTGCCTTTCTTGTTATGTGTGCCTGATCCTCTAGCTTTTGCAGTAACCTCTTGTGAGGAACTGTGTCGAAGGCCTTCTTGCAGTCCCAAAAAATGCAGTCGATCCACCCCTCTCTCTCTTGTCTTACTTCTGTCACCTTGTCATAAAACTCTAATAGGTTTGTGACACAGGAATTTCCCTCCCTGAAACCATGCTGGTTGTCAATTATACACTTGTTTCTTTCCAGGTGCTCCACCACTCTCCTCCTGATGATCTTCTCCATGACCTTGCATACTATACACGTTAGTGATACAGGTCTGTAGTTTAGTGCCTCATGTCTGTTTCCCTTTTTAAAAATTGGGACTACATTTGCCATCTTCCATACCTCGGGGAGTTGCCCAGTTTCAAATGATGTGTTGAAGATCTTCGTTAATGGTGCACACAATGTCTCTGCTCCCTCTTTAAGGACCCACGGAGAGATGTTGTCTGGTCCCACCGCCTTTGAGCTGTCAAGTTCGCATAGCAGCTTCTTCACCTCCTCCTAGGTTATATGTACCTCATCCAGCACTAGCTGGTGCACCCCCCTGCTCTGATTTCCTTGAGTCCTACTGGTTTCCACTTTAAATACTTCTTTAAATCTTGTGTTGAGCTCCTGACATACCTCCCGGTCGTTTCTTGTGAATTCCCCATCACCCTTCCTCAGTCTGATTACCTAGTCCTTGACTGTTGTTTTCCTCCTGATGTGGCTGTACAACAGCTTCAGGTCAGTCTTGACTTTCGATGCTATGTCATTTTCGTATTGCCGCTGAGCCTCCCTTCTTATCTGTGCATATTCGTTTCTGGCTCTTCGGCTAATCTCTTTATTTTCCTGAGTTATCTGTCTTCTGTACCTTTTCCATTCTCTAGTACACCTAGTTTTTGCCTCCCTACACCTTTGGGTGAACCAAGGACTCATTCTGTTCTTCCCATTATTTCTGTTTCCCTTGGGAACAAACCTCTCCTCTGCCTCCTTGCATTTTGTTGCCACATAGTCCATCATTTCTTGTACTGGTTTTCCTGTCAGTTCCCTCTCCCACTGAATGTCTTGAAAGATGTTCCTCAAGCCTGAATAGTTGCCCCTTTTGTAGTTTGGTTTTCCCACCCTATTCCTGCTGCTCTCTCCACTTGGAGCTCAACTATGTAGTCGAGGCACAGAACCACATGATCACTAGCTCCCAGGGGCCTTTCATATGTGATATCCTTGATGTCAGAACTACTCAAGGTGAATACAAGGTCCAGTCTTGCTGGTTCATCCTCTCCTCTCTCTCTGGTAGTGTCTCTAACATGTTGATGCATGAGGTTTTGCAGTACCACATCTATCATCTTGGCTCTCCATGTTTCGGGACCCCCATGGGGCTCCAGGTTTTCCCAGTCAATCTCCTTGTTATTGAAATCACCCATAACTAGTAACGTTGCTCCCCCATGTGTGCTCTCCTGGCCACCTAAGCTAGTGTGTCGACCATTGCTCTGTTGCTCTCATCGTATTCTTCTCTTGGCCTCCTGCAGTTCTGTGGTGGGTTGTACATTACTGCAATTATCACCTTATGTCCCTCAGACTGGATTGTTCCTACTAAGTAGTCCCTTTCGCCCGTGCCATCCATTCCTTCCATTTTCTCAAACCCCCACTGGTTTTTAATGAGCAGTGCAACTCCTCCTCCCCCTCTCCTCCCTCTGTCTTTCCTGAGGATTTGATATCCGGATGGAAAGATTGAATCTGTTATTATTCTGGCGAGTTTTGTTTCTGTGAGTGCTATTATGTCTGGGGATGTCTCCTTGATTCTATCGTGCCACTCCTCATACTTATTTGTCATTCCATCTGCATTTGTATACCACACCTTCAACTTCTTTTCTAAGATTTTGGTCTGGGAGGTGTATTGGGGTTGGGGAAGTGGGAGTCCTGATAAGGAACTATGGGTGCTTGCTGTGGGGGTGGAGTTTGTAATGCAGTGGGTGGGGGCATTGGATATGGCATGGGTGTTTTGGTTTAGAGTGTTTGGTTGCACTGGGGTTGACCTGGTTGAGAGGCTTCTATAGGAAGTTGTGAGGGAGGCTGTATTTAATCTTCCTGTGATCTCCTGTCTGTCTTCTCCATCCCCTCTCTTTCCTCCTTTCGCCTTTGTACCATCTCTCTCTGTTTCTTCCTTTCTGCTTGTGTTCTGTCGTGGTCGAGATACACCTTCCTGTATGCTGGCATGTCCCTTAATCGTGCTTTCTCCTGCAGGATCCTGTTCCGAGTCGATTCTGCCTTGAAGGTCACTTTCACTGCCCGGGTTCTTTTTTTTACAAACCCCCCTATTCTCCGAAAATTTTCCAGCTGGGTCATGTCGTCTTCTCCTATTGCTTTCATGATGCTTTCAATTTCTTTTTTTTCCCTTGTTTTCTTGCTTCATATGTTTCCCCTTCAACTTCCTGGAGCCCATACACAAAGACTGACCTCACCCTTTCATGCTCCCACTGCATATCCCTGTGTATCCCCTCATTCAATTTCATTTCCTCCATTGCAGCTTTCCTTTCTTCAGTTTCACTAGCTAATGTACTTGGGCTCAGTGGCCTGTCATTTTCCCTTCTCGGCTTTCCCTGGGCTCTGCTGTGGTCTGTTAGGGACTCCACATATAGCTTAGCTCTTTCATTTACTACAGTCTTCACTGACTGAGCTACTACATGCAGTTTTGCTCCTTCTTTCCCTACAGTC
>NC_091307.1:42525437-42532937 GCF_038502225.1 Cherax quadricarinatus
GAACCATGTTATTTAAGATAACTTCCCAACAGCTTTCATTTATTAAGACATGGATCACCTTGTCCCAGTTGATGTTGTTGTTGAAGTTGTGTTTAGTGAAGACACCTTCACAGCTATGTGCATTTTGCTGATCAGAACTGTGCATGCAAGTCTCAACTTCGATTAGATTGTGATCGGAATTATTTGATTTTGATATTGTTATGTTTCTCAGCAGGTCTTCATTAATTGTGAAGATAAGGTAGTGTGTGTTTTCCAGTCTTGTTGGCTCCACTATCTTGCAGAGATGTAGTAGCTCATGTGTGTGTGACCTTTCATCTGCGCTTCCTCCCGGGGACTGTTTCAGCTATAACATTATTTGCTACATTCTTCCATTTTTTATGCCTTAGGTTGAAATCTCCAAGCAGTAAGATGTTTGGGGATGGAGCTGGAAGGTTTTCCAGACAGTAATAAATTTTCAGTAGCTGTTCCTTGAACTGTTGGATGGTTACATCTGGTGGATTATGTACAACCATGATGACTGGGTTATGGTTCTCGATCTTTATTGACAGAACTTCAACTACATCATTTGTGTTAAACATCGCCTTGCAGATGAACGACTCTGACATACAGGCCAACCCCCCCTTATTGCCTGTTTGCCTCTATAAAGGTTGTATCTATTTGTCCATACATCGTCGACAAAGTGATCTTTTATGTGGATCTCTGTGAAGGCTGCAAACATCGCATTTGACACCTCTAGAAGTCCACTAAAAATGGAATTTTGTTGTTGGTGGATGGCTTAAGGTCCTTGATATTACCAAATATAAACGAGGTTGTATTCTGTCTGTTGGGGGGGGGGGAGGTTTGTTATTGGCCTCAGTTGTGGTTCTGGAGGGGCATGGCGGCCCACTGGCTGTGCCTCCAGTCCAGCAAGGCTCCAAGGTGGTAGACTAGTGGACTATTTTTATTTCCTTCAATTTTCTTTCTTCGTTTCCTGCCACTAAAAAATCACTTGGAGTGCAGTTCTCGTAATTACTATAATCTTATAAGGTCTGTACCTCCTCGTCCCTTATAAATAGTATGCAGGGCACTTGGTGTTGTAGTACTGTTTTTGGAGGACCGAAGAGTGGCACAATTCTGGGTGAAAGATTTTAAAGGGGGAGAAAGACAACTCCTTCAAACAGGAGATCACGACATTTTTTTGGATGCTCAAAGTTGCAAGTCTCATTAGTTGTTCCTGATATTCCATGCTTACAGATACCCTAAACATAGAATTTGCACAATTTCGTTTTTGGTTGGGCTGAATTTTGGTAGATAAGTTGTCAATTTGTGAAGTTTCTAGGACTGCACTATAATCCTCAGTATCCAAGCCAGCATCCTGCTTCCAGGAAACTACTTTCCCCGGAAGAAGAAGAGTCCACTACATTTATAATGTCTTGTGCAATTATGGTTGTATATTTAAGGTTTCAGTGGTGACGGTGGTAGAGTCCTTCTTCTTTGTACATTCGCCGGTACTGCCGGCTCGGGATTTTTCCAGATGGTGACCTGGTCTTGGCTCCCAGGAATGGGAGTGTCTTGAAGGACATGCCAGCTGAACAGCAGCTGGCGATCCGAGTAAGGTTGATGAAGCTGCACAGTAGTAGGCCGTGTCAGGAAAGGCCGAGAAAGCAGTCATTACAGGATCGATTGGAACCACTCCCCAGCTTTAGACCTCGGTCTGAATGCTGGGGAACTCAGCTTGATGGTGATGGGCAGCCAGGAAGCTTTCTAGTCGCGTGAACCGTTCTGAAGTCATCTGAATTTCTTCCGTGAGAAGATGTCCACTTCAGTCAGGGTTTTGGTGTTAGCTATGCGCCTGTTGACTTGAATCATTTGTTCAGTGGTGACAGGTTGAGAGTAGTAGGCGAACTTAACAGTCCTATCCTGCAGTCGACGGTGAATTTCTCTGGCATGCATCTCATCGTTGTATTGATCAGGTGTGTTGAATGTGACACCAGGCCTGGCAGCATGTTCAGGCTCATTATCAAGGGCCAGAAGAGGGCTGGCAGTGGTGACAGTTGAAGGAGTAACTCAGTGAACCGAGGCTGTGGGAGGGTCTTCACCAGGTGGTAGCGATTAAACTCTCTTGGCCAGTGGCTGAGGATATGGGGGAAGGGATTGGTCCATAGCAGTGGTGGTGGAAGACAACGGTGTTGGAGGAGAGGTCTCTGACTAGTCAATAGCAGTGATGGCGGAGGAAGGCGGTGGTAGTCTCTCATTAGTGGGATTGAGAGGAGTCGATGTTTTACCTATGATGTTTTACGTATGATGTTTTACGATAGCGACAGGAATACAGATATTTGAAAGAAGATAAAGGTCATGAGCTTGGTTAGCATTCTGGATAGTGATGATGCGTGTACCGCTCATGAGAGTGTGAAAGGATGTATCTTACCAACATGGCGTAGGAGCGCCTTGCCAATACTATGGTCAAAAAAACCATACCAGGGTGGGGATAGAACCCGTGATCAGAGAGTCTCAAAACTCCAGACCGTCGCTAACGCGACGGTTCTATCCTCACCCGTGGTATGGTTTGTTTGCAATCGTGTCATTACGATTTCGTGAGCTATGGTCAAAAAGATAGGCAGTAGAGGAAGTGGGTCGTAAAGAATTTAATCAATTGTGCATTCCGAAACTGAGTGTGGGAAGGGAGTGCGTGACGTGTCGGTCTTTCCTGAATAGAACGAGAAGGAAGCGAAGAAGTATCATCAGGCAACTGCCGTGGGCGTTTAAGAGTGGGACCGGAATTGGTTCGACGTGGGACGGGCGGGTGATTCGAAAATTGCCGCACCATAGAGGTAGAGGCCGTAAACATTGTCAAAGAATAGCCGCATGCAAGTAGTGCATATGCGGCATGGAACCCATGCCATACCCTACCCTTCAAGCCAGTAAGCCAGCAATCCAGGATAGCAACCTCTCATTTACCGAGCCACCTCGGTTGACAAAGAGAGGGCGGCCGGACACCTGCCACATACCATACCTCCTTTGGCTACTACCCCCTGAAATCCGACAGGCAGCCTCCAGAGATACACTCGACACCCGAAAGACACCCAAAGCCACCCCCGCGGGAGACCGGAGAGGGCTCGGGACATACCCAGGTGATCTAGATTCCACGGCAAAGTACACCACCGCCAAGGACCTCAACGGTATGGGATGGACCCAGCTACCCATCGCCCTATCTAGGAACTAGATTTACTTGTGGGAAGAATCCCAAAGGCCGAAAAGAGGAAGGGAATAGGGGAGGGATGGGGAGGAGGAGGAGAAAATGGAAAAAGGGAGGATGGGGAGGATAGGGATAATGGGATATGGTAGGGGGGATTGGGGTAATTAGATTCGGTCTGAGGAGGGAGACCAAAAGATCTAATTCCTCAGACGAAGAGCCTCTTCACCATGCCAAGAAGCTCCCTTTGAAGAGGTAAGCACGTGAAATCGCTCAGGCTTTATTTCCCATTTTCACTGTGGTATTTTCTTTTCATACTTGCCATTACGCGTTTTGTCATTTCTTCCATATCCTCAGATGTTACCTCCCTACATTATAACTGGATAGGTTTATCCAGCTCCGAACAACTATCATGCAGTAAACCCATAAAAAACGAGAACAATAATCTTACGGAAATATACAGTAAAGAAAGTATAAGAAAATATTCATTCAAATATTCATACGATTTTTTATATTAAAAATACACATAAGTGATTTTTAAAAAAACTTGAAGAATTCAAGTCGAGCTACCCAACTATACTTAATCCCTTCAAAACTGTAACCTTGCTCACACTCCAACAGCATATCGATTCTCTAGAGTCTTCACTAACTCACATAAAACACTTTGACACATGCTGAAAATTGAAGCCACGAACACTCCTTGAATGTTATTCATCAGATTAGTTCAACAGATTAATCTGACATGTGGCAATATATATCTGCTACAGAGCAACACTGAAACTAGGTAATTACTTAAGGCTAATAAGAAATTGCTACTTAGTCTCATTTATATCTATTATTATCATTATAAAATTTTAATTGGGTACATTCAAATTTTCAACAGGAAAATCATTAAATCTTAATTAAATTGGCCAATAAGACTTCTTCAGAGCTCTGTTTAATAAAACAAAAATATTATTCATTTGCTATAAGAATATATGTAAAATAAGGAAATATATCACGTACTGTATATTAAAACTAATAGAGAAGGTCTAATAATTATCTTTGAAAAACGAATATTCTCACAGAGCTCGTAAAAGGTAACGCTGCTCGTTGTTAATATTAAACAAGGAGTTTTCATTATTAGCACTAGTTGGCTGATGGGCCGTCCTAATACCACACAGCACCAGTACTCCTACATGATGCCACATTAGCATCTTCGAACTAATGAAGCTTGTCACTTCCAGTGTGATGGCACATCACTTACTAAGCGCCACTGAGACGTATCTACAGAGTTAAAAAAAATTTTCATCACAGTATCATCTCTTAGCTATTAAATCTAATATTTCTCGTCTGTGAAACATTTAGATATCACTGTCGATTTCCTGAAAACTTGGGATATTACTTAAAATTTCTGAAACTAAGACATCATTGCTGCTTTTTTAACGTACTGAGACGTCTTTACTACTTTTATGCAGCATTCCTGTTCCATTGAGATATCTCTGCAGTATCTGAGATCCGTTAAAAACAGTACTGCAGCAATTCTGAAAGTTTGGGATAACGCAAAAGTGTTTCAGGATATCTAAGAAGTTCCTTTCGATTTCCTGAAATCATACGGTATCACTACATCATTTTTGAAAAATTAAGATGTCTGCATAATCTACAACTCGCTGAGCTTCCAAAAAAGTTTTCTAATCTAATGTGAAGTCAACACACAACCTGTGATCTATCAAGAATCCGTTAATAATAATATTGAGCAGAGTGAAATCTATAGAGAATCTCTATCACGCTACGTTAAAGAAACTATTATCACAAATTTATATCTAATAGGTTACTAAATATTTTCAGCCAGCTGTAGATGTCAACACAATATTACCTACTAGTTTCTTCGTCACCAAATCTCGTCACAGCATATCTGATAAATTTTATCAATACACCATTTCAGAAAAATCAATATGTCATCCCAGCAACTCTGACTTTTCCTTCGGATGTCATCACTTATTCTCTGAATAAAATGAATGTCATCTACAATCTGTATACTTCCATAGCATCACAGGTCATTCAAGATATCACTACTGTACAGCTGACAAATGCAGAGAACTCCACAATATGTTTGACTAATCCAAATACCATTCCAGCACCGCTGACCTAATCACACGTCACAATAATAACACGTATGTATCAGCCGACCAGTCTGGGAGTTGCCAGAGTATATATAACAATTGTGCATGTTACTGAAGCGTCTATGATTAATTTAAATGTAAACACAAAAGTTCTGACAAATCTAACCTCTCACACTATCTGTGAACCACAGATTCTGCCTTACTATCACTAAATCTTTTGCCAGGAAAAGTCTGGTGGCAGCAGCGACAGGGAAGATGTGCCACTAAATGGACTCCCAGGCGCTCACTGGAGGAAAATGCACGACCATGTTACTAGATTTATAAGCCTTTTGTCAAAACATATTGTCAGCGACATGGAAATTGTATTTTAGATGTAAGACTTATTTAATAAGGCTGGGCAGCAAGGGAAAAGAAATTCTCTCTATATATTCTCGTGATGTGTGTTGATAACGTGAGCAATTGTATTTTGCATCCTACCTTTTACTAAGTTTCTCTACGTTTGTCAGTGAGAGAATATTTCAGGAGAATTTCATACACAATTGAGAGAGACTCTTGTGAATGGTATAAGAGGCGCTTTGTAAGACACTGTGTGAATAGTTTAAGAGGTACATTGTGAGACACTGTTGTGAATAGTGTAAGAGGTGCATTGTGAGACTGTTGTGAATAGTGTAAGAGGTGCATTGTGAGACTGTTGTGAATAGTGTAAGAGGTACATTGTGAGACACTGTTGTGAATAGTGTAAGAGGTGAATTGTGAGACACTGTTGTGAATAGTGTAAGAGGTACATTGTGAGACACTGTTGTGAATAGTGTAAGAGGTGCATTGTGAGACACTGTTGTGAATAGTGTAAGAGGTGCATTGTGAGACACTGTTGTGGATAGTGTAAGAGGTGAATTGTGAGACACTGTTGTGGATAGTGTAAGAGGTGCATTGTGAGACACTGTTGTGAATAGTGTAAGAGGTGCATTGTGAGACACTGTTGTGAATAGTTTAAGAGGTGCATTGTGAGACACCGTTGATCAGTGTAAGAGGTGCATTGTGAGACACCGTTGAACAGTGTAAGAGGTGCATTGTGAGACACCGTTGAACAGTGTAAGAGGTGCATTGTGAGACACTGTTGAACAGTGTAAGAGGTGCATTGTGAGACACTGTTGAACAGTGTAAGAGGTGCATTGTGAGAATGTTGATCAGTGTAAGAGGTGCATTGTGAGACACCGTTGAACAGTGTAAGAGGTGCATTGTGAGACACTGTTGAACAGTGTAAGAGGTGCATTGTGAGACACTGTTGAACAGTGTAAGAGGTGCATTGTGAGACACTGTTGAACAGTGTAAGAGGTGCATTGTGAGACACTGTTGAACAGTGTAAGAGGTGCATTGTGAGACACTGTTGAACAGTGTAAGAGGTGCATTGTGAGACACTGTTGAACAGTGTAAGAGGTGCATTGTGAGACACTGTTGAACAGTGTAAGAGGTGCATTGTGAGACACTGTTGAACAGTGTAAGAGGTGCATTGTGAGACACTGTTGAACAGTGTAAGAGGTGCATTGTGAGACACTGTTGAACAGTGTAAGAGGTGCATTGTGAGACACTGTTGAACAGTGTAAGAGGTGCATTGTGAGACACTGTTGAACAGTGTAAGAGGTGCATTGTGAGACACTGTTGAACAGTGTAAGAGGTGCATTGTGAGACACTGTTGAACAGTGTAAGAGGTGCATTGTGAGACACTGTTGAACAGTGTAAGAGGGGCATTGTGAGACACTGTTGAACAGTGTAAGAGGGGCATTGTGAGACACTGTTGAACAGTGTAAGAGGTGCATTGAGAGACACTGTTGAACAGTGTAAGAGGGGCATTGTGAGACACTGTTGAACAGTGTAAGAGGGGCATTGTGAGACACTGTTGAACAGTGTAAGAGGGGCATTGTGAGACACTGTTGAACAGTGTAAGAGGTGCATTGTGAGACACTGTTGAACAGTGTAAGAGGGGCATTGTGAGACACTGTTGAACAGTGTAAGAGATGCATTGTGAGACACTGTTGAACAGTGTAAGAGGTGCATTGTGAGACACTGTTGAACAGTGTAAGAGGTGCATTGTGAGACACTGTTGAACAGTGTAAGAGGGGCATTGTGAGACACTGTTGAACAGTGTAAGAGATGCATTGTGAGACACTGTTGAACAGTGTAAGAGGGGCATTGTGAGACACTGTTGAACAGTGTAAGAGATGCATT